>NW_016107374.1:696423-768329 GCF_001604975.1 Cebus imitator | reverse complement strand
AAAAAAAAAAAAAGAGCTCTGCCTCAGTTGCATTGTTAGGAGAACAGTGACAATCCCTGTGAACACCCAGCACTCCACTAGCACACAGCAGGCACTCAGTGGCTGGCTCCAGGGGGCCTGTGGCTGCTGGCTTCTCTCACACCTCACCTGCTTCCGGGCAGCTTAGGAATTTCTCTCTGGCATCTCATGTCAATTTTGCATCACTTGCCTCACCCCACCTTCTGGTGTTTGTTCCCTTATCCTGAAGGAAATAGTCGCTGAGGCTCCCCGCCAAGAGGGCTGGGCAGCCAGAGTCTGAGTGGGTCAGACCTATCCTCCTGTATGGCATACGGAATGCAGACAGGTGAGATGACAAGGCCCTGCCTTAAGAGCTGCCAGATGCCCTGGGCAATGGCATCCTTAGGTGAGGTTCTCTAGGCTAATGCCAGGGAAGGTGTTTCCTGTGCGGCCTTTGTTGAATGCCTCCGGAGACAGGCAGCTCACCACCTATCTGGCAGTGTGGCCACAGAATCTGTAGAACAGAGTCACCCAGGCATCTTTGAGCCTTAACTGGTAGAAACACATGTGGGGCAGGTCCATAGGCGGTGGCCCTGAGTCAGAGGCACCTGGTTTTACTGGAGAAAACAAGTACCTTGTAAGAAACTTCTGAAAATGTGGTGAGGTGTACAGAAAGAGCTGAGTCTCCAGAAAAAGCCCTGCAAATGATGGATGTGAGTTTTCACAGAACAGACCCCTGTTTCCTCTTTTTGCCGACAGCCCATTTAGCAATGCCAGGCTGTGCTGGTGACCCCACCCACCTCCTAACAAGGCAGCCACTGTCCCAGGGGACAGCCAATATAGACTTTGATTTTCCAAGGTTACTGTCCTTGGGACCCTAATTTTGGAAAACCAGGAAAAAATATAAGGAGTCACTGCATGGAAAAGAAACCCACTCCAGAAAGCTGGCTGCTGCATTCAGGAAGCTGGAGAGGAAGGTCAAGGTGTTCAGGCCCAGGACGCCTCACCAGGGTGGGCTACAGAGTTTGCAGGGTCCAGGGCAAGGTGAAAATGTGGCGCCCTCGTTTGAAAATGCCTGAGAATTACAAGATGGTGATGGCGGGGAGCATTAAACAGAGCTTGGGACCTTTCTAAGCTCAGCGCCCCGTGTGGTGATATGTGTGGGTCCCAAACCCACAAAGCTGGCCCTCTCCCTCACGTGTGTTCATGCCACGTCCTGACGCCTGGGGAAGGACCAAAGACAGCTTCACCGAAGGAGTACAGCTCCTCGTCTTTGGCATTCATTTTTTATTTTTGGTGCCATCATTGATGTTCCATGCTAACTTTAGAACATTTTGAGTCCTTACAAAAGAAAAACATTTTTCAATCACCTGTGACACCACACATTTTTTTTGAAGGCTGGAGTGCAGTGGCGCGATCTCGGCTCACTGCAACTTCCACTTCCCTGGTTCAAGCGATTCTCCTGCCTCAGCCTCCTGAGTAGCTGGGACTACACAGTTGCACACCACCACACCTGGCTAATTTTTGTATTTTTAGTAAAGGAGGTTTCACCTTGTTGGCCGGGCTGGTCTCAAACTCCTGATATCAGGTGATCCACCCGCCTTGGCTTTCTACAGTGCTGGGATTACAGGCATAAGCCACCACGCCCAGCCTGTCAAAACATATTTTAAGCAAAATTAGCATCTTAGCATCTTATTAGGTGTATCATTTTATCTTCTGCTTGTTTCATTAACATTTTATCACAATATTTTCCTAAGTCAGAAGATACTGTCCTGCAAGTGGACTTTGATGACTATGTGGTATCCCACTGGACAGATGTCCTAACTAACCCCTAATTATCAGGCACTTGGGTTCTTCCCAGTTATTTCCAATTTTCCCCATTAAAGATAACACTTCCAAGGAACATTTGTCTGCATTTTCCTGATTACTTCCTGGGGGAGGGTGAAACCATGCTTTAGCGGTAGGGCTCCCAGTTAGGTCGTTAGGGGTGACATTCTGGCTCCAGCAGCCTCTTGGGGTGGTCTCTGAAAAACCACCTTGCCCAAGTGCCTCAGCCCCCACACCTTGTGCGGTGACACCCCAGCCCCCACATCTGACTTTCATTTTAAGAGAAAAACCCAACTCTTCCCACAGCTGACTTGACTGGTAGCGAAGCCAAAGACTTGAAGCCGGTCTCTGTTTTTTGAGATGGAGTCTCGCTCTTGTTGCCCAGGCTGGAGTGCAATGGCGCGATCTTGGCTCACAGTAACCTCTGCCCCCCAGATTCAAGCGATTCTCCTGCCTCAGCCTCCTGAGTAGCTAGGATTACAGGCACGTGCCACCATGCCTGGCTAATTTTGTATTTTTAGTGGAGACAGGGTTTCTCCATGTTGGTCAGGCTGGTCTCGAACTCCCGACCTCAGGTGATCTGCCCGCGTCAGCCTGCCGAAGTGCTGGGATTACAGGCGTGAGCCACCTCTCCCAGCCTTGAAGCCAGTCTTGAAAACTGATGGCCCTCCCTGCACTGGCTGTGTTTATAGCCATCTGTGAGGTGCTACGTTCATCCCCCCATACAGGCGAGGACTGGGGACCTCCGTGCCACCCTGATTGTGAGGAGGACGCACTAGTGACTATGAAGCAGAAAAGACCCTTTGTCCTGCCAAACTGTGGGCAGGATTCCGGGGGTCAGTGTGGCAGCTCGGGTGGCCGGACCGCTGAGCCTGTCAGGCCGGGGCTGGGAGGAGGATGCTAGCCTGGCGCCTGCTCACAAGGAGCACTCAACAAACGGCGGGGCGGCAGGAGGAGGAGGAGAGGGCGGGGCGGCAGGAGGAGGAGGAGAGGGCGAGGCGGCAGGAGGAGGCAGGCTCTGCGGGGCGTCTCCCAGCTGGCGAAGGCTCCTGAGGGCAGGGATCAGCTCTGTGGCCCCCGTGCCAGCCCAGCGCAGGAGAGCAAGGTGTGTGAACGCTTTGATGAGGTCTGTGCCCGCACTGTCCTTCTTCCCCTTCACAGGCAGTTGGGCATGTTGGGGCCAGAGGGGAGGGCCTGTCAGTTTCCTAGTTGTTACACAGTGGCAGCTGTGTAACAACTTATGGCTGACTTAGTGGCTTAAGCAATGCACCTTTATTACCTTACAGTCAAGGGGAATCAGATGTCTGATATAGGGGTCCCAGGGCTAAAATCCAGGTATTGGCAGAGCTGGTTCCTCCTGGAAGTCCAGGGGAAAAATCCACACCTTGCCTTTTCTGGCCTCTGGCAGCACTTGCTCGCCTTGGCTTCTCGTCCCTTCTATCTTTAAAGCCAGCAGCATTGCCTCATTCTGTCTCTGACCATGGCTGGGAAGGAGTCTCCGTGTGATTGGATTGGGTGCACCTGGCTAACCCAGGCTGCCCTCCGGCTGCAGATCTTTCACTGAATCTCACCCGCAAAGTCCCTTTGGTCTGGTGAGGTAGCACCTTCCCAGGTTGCAGGGATTAGGGCTTGGACATCTTGGGGACATTATTCTGCCCAGCAAAGATGGTATAGGGGAGTCTGAGTATCTGAACTTCTCCAGGGGACTGAAGAAATGCCTCCTTCCCTCTTTCTCCCCTTCAGTAGCTGTGAGTCCAGAATAGCGGCCATCTACAAGGTCACACCTGGAAGGATCTGGGGAAACTGAGGACACAGAGGCCTTGCCCAGGACCCCAAGCCAGGCCCTGTGTTGTCCTCCACAGATGCCCCTTCCACACCTGTGCTGTGCTGCCTCGGGGGTGGAAGTGTTTTAGCCTGGAAGGACACCAGCTTGAGGACTCTGCAGAGTTCTGGGCCTAGGAGAAAGGGAGGGATTGGGGGGAATGTCATCTATTGGGTGGCTTCCCCACACCTGAGGCCGCTTTATGGAGGTTACCCCTTTTCATCCCCCCACGCCCAGTGGGAAATGAAGATTTGTTTTGTCATCTCATAGGTAAGGAAGCTGAGTCCCTCAAAGGGGCTGTGTTTTGTCCGTGGAGAAGAGTCTCTTCCTCTCAGGAAGCCTTCAGCTGGTGGAAACTCGGGCGTGAATGGGCTGTTGCATGAGCAGGAGGGTGGGTGTGCGGCAAAGTCAGCATGGCCCCCGCAGAGCCTGCATCCGCTGACAGGCAACCAAGAAGGCCTGCAGTCATACCTCTGATGGTAAAGCTGTCGCAACAGGTTCAGAGAGGCGTGTCAGTTTTCCCAGAGACACACAGCTCTCTGGAGGAGTGCAGGCCTCTTAGCTCCATCGCCTGGTGCTATGCATTCCTTGCCCAGTGGGCACGAGGGAGCAGAGTTCCCCGGGGGTTTGATCTGAGGGGTGGTTTGTGAGGGGGACTGTGCCACCCATTGTGGAGTGCGCTTAGCTGCCTCTCTGTAACACATCTTTGCCCGATGTGAATTCTCTCCCTTGATCGGGGCCAGCACAGTGCATAGTAGGGGAGTTAAGAGCCCTGGGTTTGGGCTGAGCCCGGTAGCTCATACCTGTAATCCCAGCACACTGGGAGGCCAAGGCAGTAAGGTTGCGTGAACCCAGAAGTTTGAGGCCAACCTGAGCAACAAAGGTAAATACACACACACACAATACAAAAATTAGCCTGGCATGGTGGCACACGCCTGTAGTCCCAGCTACTTGGGTGGCTGAGGCAGGAGGATAACTTGAGGCTGGGAGGTCGAGGCTGCAGTGAGCCATGATCACGCCACTGCACTCCAGCCAGGGCAACAGAGCAAGACCCTGTCTCAAAAAAAGCAAAGCAAAGCTTTGGGGCGGAAGTTGGGGTGCTCGGACTTTAAATCCCAGGCCCCCCACTTTGGTGTGATTGCCGGCATGCTCCTGACCTCTCTGCGCCTGACTTCCCCCAGCTGCAAAGGGGGCTGATAATGCTGCCCAGACCCCAGAGGCCCCCTAGGAGGCTCCTGCTGGGCAGCTGGTCCTGCCCCAGAGCCCTCCCACTCCATGCACCCCCACTTACACTCAAGGGCAGACCGGCCCCCCACAACCAAGCCAGGCCTGGTGGCCCAAGGACACTCTTGGCCACAAGAATTCAGATTATTTTCTCAGCAAATTTCTGACCCCTGTCCTGGGGCCTCGGCAGGGGCCAGGCTGCATGGTCCCGGGGATCTGACTAAAACCTCAGCCCCCCACAAGGATAACGGGTCTGGGAACTCAGGCAGGTTCTCTGCCAACCAGGAGCGGCTCCTGCTTGCCTGGACCCCACGGGGCAGAAAGAGTGGGCGTTCATATCATTCCCATTTTGCAGCAAGGCAGACTGAGGCCCAGAGAGGCCAGATAACTTGCCTCAGGCCACACAGTTGGCAAAAGATAGGGCCAAACCTTGGTGATGGCCAGACTCTAAATCCAGGGCTCCACCAGGCCACCTCTTGCCTTAGGAATATAGCCTTCCCTGGCACTTCCTTAGCCAATAATCTTTCCAGAAGGGCGGCAGGCCTTCCTGCCCCATAACCGGAACAGGCCAGCTGCTCTCGGGGCCAGAAGAGCCAGGGAACAGCTCTTTGGAGGGGGGGCTTGTGAGAGTGTGGCGGGCAGCACTGCAGCTTGCACGTGGTAGGGGTGTGGGGTCAAGGTGTGCAGGGCAAGGACAAGTCAGTCCCCGCCAGAAGTGCGCCGCTGAGGGGCCTACGTGTGTCCCTTTCAGCAGCACTGGCATGGCACATTCTGACCTGAGCAATGGTGAGCTGCCCAGAATAAGAACCGGAGGAAGAGAACCTTCCCCGGGCGGCATGTGAGGCTGGGGTGGCACTCGACACAGGACAGTGGGCAAGGACATGCCCCCCTCCAGGCCAAGGGTCTCGGGAGCCTTCCCTCCTGCTCCTGCTGTGGTCTCCCCCTCAGGCCTGGCATGGGAGGAGTTAAGCTGCCTCGGGCACCTTGGCACATAGCTCTGCCCAGAGTGTCCAGCTCCCCACCCCCACTGCTTTTCTTCCTTTTTGCCTTTTTCCTTCTTAATTAATCATATGCTGCTGTCCAATTTAAATATGGAAATGCCCAGGCCGAGGCGATGCAATTATTCATGAGGGCCGGGCGGCGGTCCGGGGCTCTCGGGCTGTGGGGAGTACCATGGCATCGCCTCCGTTCTGATGTGTGTGAAATTATGTGCACAAAAGGCGCCTCCTTATCTGGGTGTGTGAACTAAATAAATAAATAAGGGCTTTTGTTTGTTTGTCGGCTCCTGCACATGGCTGCTGGGACTCAAGCGCTCGTGTTGTCTGCGCCTCTGTGGGACTCGGGAGTCGGGAGGCAGGGGAGGCCCCCGCAGGCTGGCCAGGGGCTGGGGGCTGGGGGCCGGCCGCTGGGCACCTGGGGCCCTCTCCCTCCCCTGGCACCACCCTCACCCTGCAGCCCCCCCGCCATACACACCCTCATTGGAAAGTTTGCCCTGCCCGGGCTGGGCTCCCAGGCAGTCTGGCACCGTGCCAGGCTCGCCGCTGAGCTCGGGCAGCAGGGTGGGACGAACGCAGAGCACGGAGGACGGGGCCTGGCGACCTGGGCACCAGCAGAACCCGAGGCCAGGGGCCGGGGGCCCAGAAGGTGAGGGCACCTTGGGTGGGCACAGGGTGGGCGCTTGGTGGGCAACAGGCCATGCGGCCAGGCCCAGGAGCAGGCCTCATGGATGGGGGGGGAGCGGAGGCTGGCAGAGGAGGCAGGCACAAAGGAGGGCAGTGCCAGGCAGCTGTGGCCGACACGGGCATCGCTGCCCGCCTGCCCCTGACCGGCCTCCCCGCCGACTGGGGCCGGCTGGGGCTCCGAGGGGAGGATGCGTGTGCAGGGGCCCGGGCAGGAGCGGCAGACACCAAGCCTGAGCCGTGGCCACAGGGCTCGGAGGAAGGGCCGGAGCAAGGCGGGGCCGGGGCTGTCAAGGAGAAAAACATCCCAAGGCCTGCAAATTGCTGCTCTCAGCTTCCCCCTCTTCCCCCCCCACCCCGCCCTGCTTCAGGGGGAAAAAAAAAAAGCAGCGCTTCCTCTGGAGGCGGATGCAAAAAGGATGCAGAATTTTAACCATCTCCTGCACGGACCCATCCTTCCTGAGCAGGATTTGGGCCTGGCCCTGGCGCCTTGGCACCCTGAGAAGGGAAAGGCCAGAGCAGCCGATGCTGGTTCTGGGGGACCCGGAAAGCCCAGCCTCCTCGGCGCCTCCATCCAGAACCTGGGGCCCCTTGGTGCCTGCACCAGGGTGGAGGATGGGAGGCAGTGGGGGCCTGGTGCCCTCGGAGGCTGTACCTCACGGTACCAGTCACTGCCCAGTCTGCTGGCCTCCTCTTGGTGTTAAACATGGTGTCCAGGCCCCCGGTTGGAGACCCCAGCCCTGCACTGTGTGGGGCCTTCGTTCCCGCTGACCTGGGGCCTTCAGCCACACTGGCATCCCAGGCCTTACTTCTGATTTCTGCTTTAAAAATAAGGTGGGAGTCGAGGGCTTCACACACTGTAGATTCAGGGCAAGACTTAAGGAATGAGCTCAGAAGGTGACTGATCACTGAGCAAACGGCAGGCAAGCCCAAGTGCCCCTCGCTTGGCGAGACTCAGGGGCATGGGTTCAGGCATGGGAGCTCAGAGGATGGTCTGGGCCGGCGCGCCAACAAGGCACAGAGCCCAGGACTCATGACATGCTTTTGTTTTAATTTCTTTTAAAATCAGAAGAAAAAATGACTATAAAAATAATGAATAGATGATAATGAATTCAACCTGGTTATATTGGTCTTTGATGCAGTCGTAAAATATGATTTTTAGTATTTATGGAGAAAGGGGCCCAGGAAGCCAAAAGTGCCCCAGCCCAGGAAAGGCAGGAGTGTCCTGGGTTGGTCCTGTCTGTCCCAGGACAAAGGGTCAGACATCTGGCTCCTGGGGAGGTTGGCGCACCTGGGTGCCCTGTGAATCTGGCTTCCACAAAGGCTAGCCGGGACAGGTTGCTCCAGCCCGCGCTCGACGGGAGCCAGGGCTGTGTGTGTGTCCATGCGTGTCCATGTAGGTGCATGTGGGTGTGCAGGTGTCCTCGTGTGCACACGAGTGTTTGACAAAGGGCTCCCAGACACCAGCATGTGTAAGTCCCAATTCTCAAAACAGGGGACTACAAGGCCAGGGTCAGGAGACAGTGTGGCTGTGAGGGCCTGGTATTCCTGACAATGATGGGTGGGGAGTGCCATTATCTCGCTAGGAGAAAGCAGCCTTCAAGGTCCCTGTACCCCCAAACCCACGAGCTCACCCAAAACAACGTGAGCCACAGATGCGAGCCACGTCTGTGGTTTAGCATCTTCTAATAGCCACATTTTCGGAAAGTGAAAATAAGCAGGTGAGATTCGCTTTAGTACCAAAATTCATTGTGATCTAAGATACATTTCCCAAATCGTATTTCAATGTGTTGCTTAGATGAAACTATGAACGAGGTATTCTGCCATTTTTTCCACATTCGATTCGGCCTCTCCCCATGTCAAGGGCTCAGTTGTTGCATGTGGAGGAGGGGCTACCTGGGTGGGCATGCAGGTTTACCAGGTCCCTGTGCCCCCCACTTCCCCACCCAGAGTAGTGGAGACTGGTTTTCTGCTTCTTTTTTGCTGGTGGCCCTTCCTGGCCGGGGAGAGGGATGCGTCCACTGGTTCATCGGCCCCCAGCAACCCTGAGAGCTGAAAGAATGTGTGTTGGGGCTGCAGGTTCCAGAATGAGGGGGGCTGCTGGAAAGGCTTCTTCGGCTGTGCTCCCAGACACCAGGGCACGACACAAAGGGCTGACTTCAGACTCACAATAGTGGGGCGGTTAGTCACAGTGCCAGGGCAGCGGGCAGGCAGACAGAGCCCCCTGTGTCTGTGCCTGGTCGGGCTGGGCCCTGCAGCCCCCATTTCCCCAGCTGGCTTCCCACCCCACCCCTGCCCGCTCCCCACATTAACCCCCTGCCGCCTGCTGCCTACCTGGCAGCCTGGCCGGGGCTCCCTTGGCCAGGCTCTGGTTTCCACCAGCCACCCTGGCCAGAGGCGCACTCCTTCTAGAAGCTGGGCTCAGGCCTGCATGATTTCACAGGCCGTCTCGGGAAGCAGGCATTGGAACAGTTCCGTCACTGTGGCCAGGCAGCGTCCATGCAGCCTGAGAGGATTTTCAGATTAGTGAGAGAACCCAGTGTTCAGGGCTCCCCACTTAAAGATTTCATCAGCGTTTGCAAGCATTCGCCATTCAAGGACTGTGCATTTCTGGAAACAATGCAAAGCCAAAACTGTGAAAAATTAAGGAGTGGCCCTGGAGCTGGTGTCTGGAGCTGCACATTTTAAAGTGAACAGACTGATATAAATATTTTAATCCTGTGCATAGATAGATGGATAAGATAAAATAAATTAGTCATGTTCTGGCACAGTCTGGAGACTCTCTGAAAGCAAGACTCATGTCAGCATTTGCTGTTTAGAGGTTACAATTAAAATCTCTCCTTCTAGATGGAGATTCTAGAGCCTTGGAGACGGAATTCGATGTTTTGCTGTGATTTGGCATTAAATTACTGACCCATGGGGAGGAGGGTAACTTCCCCTTAAAAGGTATAAAATGAAGTTCTCAGTCCCACTTTTTAATTAAAAAAAAAAAAATCTCTGCAAAGATTGTGCCTTCTGGCTTTTCTTTGCTAAATGAAAGTGGCATGTGTTTTTATTTTAGAAGGCAGAGATGTTTTGCTGTGCCCAGTGTGAGGAAGGGAAGGAAAAGAAAGGTCTTTTGAAAATGTGCACGTCGACCTACAGCTTAAAAATCCCAAGTGCCAGACATTTTTCTCGGAGGAAATAAACGTCTTCAACGTATTAATCTTACCTGTTGATTATATTCTGTAATGATTTATTCTAGAATTTAATCCTTGCCTAGAACTGAGGCTGTCTTAGGAAAGCGGAAGACCTAGTTCTCTTTGTCCCGGCGACATTGTGCCTCTCTGTTAAAATCACTGACCATGGGGATCTGGACCCAGGCAGCTGTGCTAGGCAGCTCGGCCCGCTCGGCCTTCAAAAAACAAGGGATGGGAGACATATGCTCGGCTCACATCATTTTGTTCTGATTTATTTTAAACTGCTTAAGATGATTTTAGCACAAAGAGTGGTGTATCTTCCTTGCATTCTGAGAGCCACTGGATTTTCAAGCTAGAGTACAATTTTTTTTTATCCAAATTTAGAAATTGCCTTACAGAGAAGACAACAGTATGCTAGTTTGCCTTTTAACTCACTTTTAAAGAAAGATACTTAAGATCAAGTACATTGAATTTGGAGATTGGTTCCCCCTCCGTTATTAGGCGCTGGAAATGGCCCATTTTTCAAAACTAAGGTCGGAAAAGGGGTATCTCTGGCAAAGGAGTTCTTCCAGGCTGGGCTTGTACCACAGAGATTCTTCCACACACGTGTCTCGAGTCCTTGTCCTATACACAGGTTTTACTCCCAGGGAGGAGTGTGGCATTCAGTCCCAATGTCACCGTGTGGAAAACAGTCCCTGCCTGGCTAAGTCACTGTCACAGGCAGTAGGGCCACTTCCCAGCATGACCCACAAGCTAGATGGTGCCCCTCGAGTGGTTAAGAGATCCGTGCAAATATTATTCTTTTAAAGAAGCCAACGCAATCTTCACAAATTGCAGTCTCAGCCTGGCTGCTGGTTCTACCTCTAATAATGGAAAAAAATTTAAGATTGGGGACAACAGGAAACGCGTTGGATCCCCAGGGGAAGCAGCCTGGAAGCTACAGCAGGGGGTGGGGGACCCCAGGGCTCTGTTCAAGTCCCGGGGCTGTTCCCTTTATTCCTCCGAGCCTCAGCTCCCCGGATTTAAAATGAGAACAGCACCCAGCCCAGCCCACTGCCAAGGGCTGTTGCGCGAATCTGACAACAGCCACCAATATTTGCATAGCCGAGCTGCCCAGTTTCATTTTCTGTTTGAAAGTTTCTCTGAAGGGTGACGTGCTGGAGACACGAGAGCAACTGCTATCATCTTAATAACTTTTCTGGCAAAACACGACCATGATTGTTTATGTTAATCTCGCAACTGTTGACAATAATTCATTTCATTCTCATAATGAATTTTATCTATTTGACTTATAATAAATATGATCATATCAGTCATATAGTCCTTTTTCTGATCATGAAAGCAACATATGCTCACTATAGAAAATTTGGAAAATATAGAAAAATGCACATAAGGGAAAAATTATTCATCCTTTCTCCCACGCAGAGGCAAGCTCTGGTCACATTTCCCTGTGTTTCCTTCCAGGCTGTGCTCTCTGCCGAGTGGCTTTCATCAATTCTCATAGCTTCTATTTTCAGATAACTCCATGGGTTTTTATGATTGGTCCTCCTTGTCACCTTGGCCCTTCTGGTCCTCAGTGGCTGTTCCTTCTCTCTGGCTGTCTCCTTCAGGGGGGCCCAGCTCCGGGTCTGGGTGCTCAGGGAGAAGACCTCAGGCTCCCCAGCACCCAGGCTCCTTGTCCTGCCACGCTGGGAGCCCTGTTGGGGCAGCCCAGACACACAGCCAGCACAGCCCCATGGCAAAGCCAGGCCGGCAGGCGGGCTCAGGACGTCAGGGCACGGGAACGAGTGGCATGAAACCCAGTCTCTCGCAGGGCCTGGGCCGTGGAGGTGAGCACGCTAGGCCTTCCCATGCCGGAGCGGGCTGGGAGGTGGGAAGACGCAGGCAGGCCGTCCCTGACAGAAAATCCAGGGACACTGCAACATGGATCAGGGGAAGGCATGAAAAGCAGCCTCAATGCTTGAATTCTCAGCAAAGAACGATGCTCGGGGCCAGGCGTGGTGGTTTACTCCTGTAATCCCAGCACTTCGAGAGGCCAAGGCGGCTGGATTGCCGGAGGTCAGGGGTTCCAGACTAGCCTGACCAATATGGTGAAGCCCTGTCTTTACTAAAAACACAAAAATGGGCCAGGCGTGGTGGCGTGTGCCTACAGTCTCAGTTACTCAGAAAGCTGAGGCAGGAGATTGCTTGAACCTGGGAAGTGGAGGTTGCAGTGAGCCGAGATTGCACCACGGCACTTAGCCTGAGCGACAGAGCAACACTCCATCTCAAAGAAAGAAAGAAAGAAAGATGCTTGGGCCAAATCAAACAAACCACTTCTTAGACGTGCAAAGTTTCATTGGAACTGTTCGGATAATGTTTCCAAGGTGTCAGCGCTATGGCCCTGGCTTACACCCGCTGCGTGGTTGCGCAGTAGGGCCAAATGGTTTGGTAGGCAGAAATCCACCAGAGCTTCAATGCGAGGGCACAATCCCCCAATACCATGTCACAATCATGCATATGCCTTGGCTGGTCCCACGAGTCCATCAGGAAAACGTTCCACAGAACTAGGCCTCTGGAGAGGAACCACACAGACCTCCCTATTGCCTTCTGAGTAACTGATCCAAAGGCATTTTTAGACTAGCCGGTACATTCGTGATAGGGGAAATGGAGTCTATGAGGTCCGCCTTAACCCCTTTAGAATAATGCAGTGGTCTCAACGTCTTAGCAACAGATCATTCAAGATTTATTAAAAACTTAAGTTGCAGACAAACTTCACAGGCGAGATTATAGTTTGCAGTGTTACGGTATAGAAATATTAGCAAGACATGACATAGGGAATCATAGAGGACATGACAGTAAATTATCCCACAGCTAAATAATGGAACACTGTGTCACCCTTAAAACAGTGTTGCCACTTTGGTTGACCAAAGCAGGTGGATCACCTGAGGTCAGGAGTTCGAGACTAGCCTGGCCAACATGGTGAAACCCTGCCTCTACTAAAAACACAAAAATTAGCTGAATGTGGTTGTTTGTTCCTGTAATCCCAGCTAGTCCGGAGGCTGAGGCAGGAGAGTCACTTTAACTCTGGAGGTGGAGGTTGTAGTGAGCAGAGATCGTACCATTGCACTCCAGCCTGGGTGACAAGAGCAAAACTCCATCTAAAAAAAATAAAAAAAATAAATAAAAATAAAAATACGATGTTGGCAAAGAGTTTGGAATGGCATGGGTGTGTATGGGATACAACACTTTCCTACAGTACATACATATGTGAAGCATGCCCGTGTCTGCATATGTGCACTGAACAATAGTTGGGAGGGAAATACAACAGGATGTTATTTCTGGACAATGGCATGTAGGTGAATTTTCCTTTTTTTGTGTATTTTATACTTAACACATATTTTTTATTTACTACTTAAATAATCTATGTCTTATCTATCTTTGTATTTTATTCTTAAATTGCATATACTTTATGCTTCCCTGTGCCTTCCTTAAACACATGGTATTTTTATAATCAGGGAAAAACCGTATTTGAAGCCTCGTTATAGAAATATAGACAAATATAGACAAATATAGACAAATGGCACGTTTTCTTTCAGTCACTGGGGACGAATGATACATACAGCAGAAGTATTCGTTGGGCCAACAAATAGGAATAGTAAGTGAATATATTCCTTCTTTCATAAAAGAGTTGTATGTTGGTAGCTTATTAATCAAACACTACGTGAGTGTTCTAACCGAACACATATTCTTGTAGAGCAAGGCAGAAAAATCTCAATGAAGATTTTATGTGGACTCGGGAAGTGTTTTTGTTCCCTAACAATAGCATTAAGAAGGGGGAAAGGACGGTCTTCTTCTCGGATCTTTGGTTGGATGACAATCCTCCCATGGTGAGCCATGCTGCCTGATTTTCAGTTTGGGCTTTCTGCTTCCCCCATTTGGGTTTTAAAGACAATTTCAAAGATTCTGCAAGTTGATTACTGAAGAAGTCCATAGATCCTGGATTCATAATGTCAGATAATACATTGTGATGTTTGAGTGGGAATCCTAGTAGTTTACTTAGACTCATCAGTTGCCTGATTAAAAAAAAAAGAAAAAAAAAAAAAAAAAAAAAAAAAAAAAAAAAAAAAAAAAAAAAAAAAAAAAAAAAAAAAAAAAAAAAAAGAAAAAAGAAAAAAAACGAAAGAAAACAATTATTTTCTTAAGCTTGTATTGCCCTTAAAATAGTTCTCTGCGCCCTTAAGTCACCTGCCTATTCGCGACAGGAGCGCACCGCTTGCCTTAAGAGACAAGAATTTTCTTTCTTAACCATAATGTGCCAGGATTTTTGTTATATGGAAAAATCTGTCCATGTTTCCAACTAATACTTCTTAGCCTTCAGGCACGTGCGACTTGCTTCCCTGTAAAATGGATTCCCAGGACCTGCGGTATCGGGATGGGCAGAATTCCTTAAAATGCAGGGCCCGGGGCAACCCCACCGTGTCCCGTTGGCTCCGGGCGGTCCCCGGGGCTGCCCGCCGGCTGCAGAGCCCCCTCTCCCCGGGCCCGGCCCGCCGGAGCCTCAGTTTCCCTGGCAGAAAGGGGCGGAGACGAGGCAGGGGGTGGCGGGGACAGGGCCGGCTCGGCCAGGCGCGCCCGCCTGGGAGGTCCCGCGGGCCCTGGAGCCGCCCGCAGCCCGCCCGGGCCTCCGGGGCGCGACCCCCTAATCCGCTTTAGTCAATATATTGTGAGCTCCGCTTGGGCAAAGTAAACAGCGCCGAACAAAGCGGCGGTCGCCGCCCGCGACTCCTGACCCCGGGGTCGCGCCCTTTGTTCGCCCTCAATGGGGCAGCCCCGCCGCCCGGCCCGCGGCTAATTGGGGCGCGTGCCGCCGCCTCTGCTCCGACCGCACTCCGGACTCCGGCTGGGACGCGCCCTCGGACTCAGGCCCCGCACCCGCCCGCCAACTACGACCCGACCCCGGCTGGAACCCTCGTCCCCGCCCAGGCGGACCAGGTGCCCCGCTCGGACTTGCACTCGGACCCGGCCCCAGACTCCGACTTTGGGCCTCGGTTCGAACCCCGGGGGCCCGCCCCACCCCGCCCCGCTGCAAACCGGACTCCCTGCCCGCTGGGGACCCCGAGTCCCAGGCCTGGTGCCGGACTGGGCCCTGCCTCACGCGCGAACCCTGGGGCTGCCTGGAGGAGGCGCATCGAGGCCTCCCGGCGTAGAGAGCCGCTGCGGGCCCCGGGCCCTGTGCCCCTCCAGGCCCGGCGCTGTCTGGCTGAGACTGGCCAGTGCCTCCCTCCCGCCCTGGGGCCGGGTGTGCTCCTGGTCCGCGCAAGGTCCCCAGGCACTCTGGCGGCCACGTGGGTGCCTGTCGCCTGGGGCGGGCTGGGGGAGGCCGCGGCGACACTATTCCCGGGGTCCCAGGGCCGGCAAACCGCCTCTGCAGGCCCCTTAAGGACCTCGGACGGCCGGGATGCAGGGGAGGAGGCGTTTATTAGTCCTGCTATTTCTTTTTCTGCCCTTTATTTCTGCTTGGAAGCCTGTCACACGGGAAAGAAAAGACGCTCGATCTATGCGAACCCCACACCCCCTGGTGAGGGAGGACGGAACCGTCGGACCCTCTGCACGTGGGCTCCCTTCCCACAACCTTCGTTTTCCTCCAAATCACCACCTTTCCAGCACCTGGGAACGGCTCTAGGCCAGAGGAGGATGCTGAGGCCGTGAATGCATCCGTTCACACGAAACTCAGGCCTTCACCGTTTCGCATCTTTCCGTTTTGTTTTTCCTCAAATGTTGGACAAGGTTCTTATTTTTATCTCAAGAAGCTTTTGAGACTTAGCTCCTTGTAATTTTTGTAAGGATTCTGTCTGATTTTTTAAAAGGTACTTTCTTTTGTACTTAGGTGCAAAAAAGAAAGAAGAAAAACGGCTGTCTTGAGAGCCTTTGCCTCTGAAGATGAGCCGAGCGGCCTCTAGTTCCCGGCCTGGCCAGGCAGGGCCCTCTGCCTGATTCTCAATTATTTCGGTTTTGTTCCCCAGCTGCAAATATTGCTACGCTTTGCACAGGAAGCTTTTTTATTTTTTTATGTTGAGTTTGTTTTGGAGCTTCTCGATTGCAGGGTGGACTGTTCTAACGTGGAATGTGGCTTTGGGAAGACATGTTGTTCAGAAGTTGTCGTATATGCCTTGCTGTTTGTTGTGAGAATGGAGCTGGGTAGGGGTCCTGCCGTGGGCCATGAGTAGGGGGAGGCAGGTGTGGTAGTCACCCTCTGGGTGTGTGGGGCAGATCTCCATCTGGGAACCAAGGCCCCTGGAAGACATGCCTTAAGATTCTTGCCTTTCACAGAACAACTGCCAGATAGCAGCCCGGTGTCTCTTTACCTGCCTTCCTCACTTCTGGGCATTCCTCCCGAGGCCGCTGCTTCTACGTAGCCTTTCTCCTTCCTGAGGAGCAATAATCCAATCTGATCAGCATAAGTTTGCCTCCGTGGAATGCTGATGCCCAGGCTGGGGACCCCGCCACCCCTCTCTCAGCCATGCTTGCAGACATGAGATGGTGAGACTTCTCCCAGGCTGTCCTCAACACTGATCAGCCTTTGATACTGAGACCATGGGGCAGGTGGCTGCAAGGTTCACAGAGGGCTATAAGCAGGGATGAGGCTTGGGTGGGGCTTGGAACCACCCCAGGTGCCTGGCCAGGGAGGCTCTGGTTGCAGGGGCTGGCAGCCCGGCAGATGAGGATGGAGGACGAGGTTATTGTGATCCGTCAGCTCAGGCAAAGCAGCTTTGTGACACGGACTCTGGTGGAGCGATTGTGTCTGTGATTTTACACCCAAGGCCTATTCGCCCCAGTCTAGTTTTGGGGGCTGATCAGGATGCACCTGGCAGGGAAGGGTGGGCACCTCGGATGGTAGAAGCCACTGCAGGGAAGGTGGGGGCAGAGCTGCCAAAGCTGGACCAGCTAAGGACCTACATTTCAATGGGGCTCTGTTTTGCCTGGAAACTGTTCATAAAATAAGCCTATGTGTGTATGAGTGTGAAGGGGCGAATGGTGATGTTTTCCTTAAAAAAAACAAAAAGCAACGTGCATGTGTATACACAGCGGTTGGGTTCCCAAGTCTGTGTGGTATCAGGCCTAGTCACCACTCCACTCACCTGGGCCTCAGTTTCCCCAGTCTTTAAAGAGGTAGGAGAGTTCTTGTTCTGTCTGCCGCACAGCCGTGAGAGTCACATGAGGCGAGGTGGGAACGCATTGTGTAAATGACGAAGTGCTTGCTCTGGACATGTGAGGTGCTGTCCTCACTACCGTAGAAAAAAGCCCGTTGTTTTAGGATTCAAATGGTTAGTGACTCACATGGTGCCTAGCACTTGCTAAGTGATCGGGATGAACCATGGTGTCAAAACCCTCTGTGTTGGCTGTGAGAAAGAGGTTGGCTGAGCACGGTGAGAAATGGAGTCAAAACAGAGAGCATCCCCGGCCTCTGGAGGCCTTCAGGCATGACAATGAGATGGCCCGCACTTTGGGGGATTGGAGTGGGTGGTTTGGAGACCCTCCTGCCGTATACGCCAGAGAGCCCTAAGTGTTCGTCCCGGGGTCCAGGCCTGTCGCCGGCAGCCCTCCTTGACCTGCCCTGCTTGGACTGGGTACGTGTCTGCTGGGCCCAAACCCCAGCCCATTCCACACACTTGGGCCTTCTCTCCCGGGGGATGGCGTCATGAGAGTCCTCCAGAGCTGCCTGGCAGAGGGCACACCTTCCCGGCGCCCCTGTGCCGCGCCTCGCTCCCGACACCGACTTGCTTGTGTTTTGTCCTGATGATGATAAATGAGGTCAGCCTGGCTTACCATTCACAAAATAATTCTTTACTGCAGAGAAAGCTTTTCTCTATCTGAGATCTGCCCTTGTTGTCTACAGCAGTTCTGTTTTCCCTGGCTTTTGGTGTTTGCGCACTTGTAATGAGGAAGGGAGTCACCCAGGTAGGGCCTGCTCCTTCCTCTAGGCTAGGGGCGCTCCACCAGGCCCTCGATCAGCATCCAGGCCATAAAGGCCACAAAACATTCATCACTACATACACATACAGATACACACATATGCACACACATACATATGCGTGCACGCACACGTATCCCAGGATACTCTCCTCGCGGAACTAACATTTAATATTCTAAGCATTGAAGTTTGAGGCAACAACAGGCTGTCTTAAAAGGCTCATTCAGCCTGTCTGCCTTGGAGCTATTTTATTTATAATTCTTCTTGTCACATCAAAGAACTCTGTGTTTCTTGCAGACTGTGTTCGGGTGGTTGAGTGTTTGGTTTTTGGCTACAGCCAGTTACTTTTTCCAAATCTGTAGGTCCAGGTGTGTGTTGACAAGGTTTTTCCCAACCCGAGAAGTTTCTCAGGGAGCCTTGGAGTCCTATAAATTTCCGGCATTCTACGTGTGAGAGACTTCCAGTTTGGGAGAAGTGGAAAGAGCGAGGGAAGGAGCGTGCGGCTCTGTGTCCACTGCCTCCTCTCAGGCAGAAAGTCAACGGGCAAGGAGCACTTGGGAAGCAGCATCTTGCAGTAAATCTAGAGCAGAGTTGAAAAACTGATGGATAAAATATTATTAGCAGAGGTACAAACCTTTGATGATATTAAAAAACCCCTGCCTCTGTGCATCATTGAAAACCAAGTGCAGAAGTGAAAATACCTATCCATGTCTCTGATGATTGTGAAATCGATTTTTAAAATATAGGTTCATCCTATAAATATTACCTAGGCTTATTTTCCAGGTCACTGTCTCTTCTTGTCTGATTGCTTACATTACCACTTTTTTGGAATTAAAAAAATTAACTTCATGTTCTTTTAAAATTAGGAATTAAAGTTGCCCTATAAAATAACCAGAAACAAAAGGCACTGGTTTCCTTCTTTAGCGTTTTTTTTGGGAGGGGAGGGGTGGGGGGAGGGCAGCAATTAAATATTGTCTTGTAGTGAGAAGTTTAAAACGTTTCTTCTCTTTCTTTGGAAAGAGCTCATATGAAATATCTGACCTTAACCTTGAAGTTAGCCAGATCTAAAAGCTGGGATAGTTGGACATAGGAAAATGAAACTGTTTTTAAATATGAATGAGTCACCCGGGATGTGTGAAGTCACATTTGATTTTTTAAAAATAAAATGGGAGTCTTTCAATAAGTAAGACCAATGTGGTCAAATTCCAAACAACTTGTAATTGACAATCCCCCAAAACAAAATCCCAAATTCAGTATGAGTTCCATCTGCGGGCAGCTTAAGTTTGCTACAGTAATTTTAAAGAAGTAATCTGTGAAATCTTGATTTTAGTAAAAAGTTCCTGCGGTCCCTTGCAACTTAACAAATCATTTGAGTTCAAAATCATTTTTTTCTCCTTTCTTTTTTTTTCTTTATTCTAGAGGAATTTATCTAGCCCACTGAAGACCTGTACAATAAAATATTATAAGTAGCACATAAACTTTTCAGAAAAATGTTAACTTCCCAATTTCTGATTATTCCATTTGAGCAATTGTAGAATCAATCCACTAAAATTAATTCAGCACCCACTGCTTGAAAGGTGATATTTTTATTTTTTAAAAATTTAGTTTGTATGGTGCCTTTTCTCATTCCTCATTTAAAGCCAGGAGTCTAGCTTTGGCATTTGATAGATGCATATAGAATCGGGGATATTGGCCCATCATCCTTAATTCATATTTTCAGATTTGCGTTGGTCCTACTTTGGAGTGGAAAACAATTGTAATTCCTCATTCCCACAGGGACAGTTTCCACACTAGCATGTTTATTAATATTGGATACAGTAGATTCATATATGATTGAACACACACTTCTGTGGACTTCTAGTTGTTTCCAGCACTCCTTTTAATTGAAAAGTCATCATTAATCCCTTTAGAATGCTTTCAGCGTGGTTAGACTTCTTTTTGAGATACATAGGCATGCACCACACGTGAAGCGAGAATGTGTGAACATCCAAAGCGCGTTAAAGGTGACGAAGCGCCACTTACACAGGTTTAGATCCAGACATGTGACGGCACACGTGTGGAGCTGGCACCATCAAGGCTGGTGCTCATCACCCACGGAGGCAGGCACACTTCAGTGTGGTCTTTACATGGAAAAAGAAAAGAAAGAAGATAGAAAAATGGTGCCAACATGCGGGCTTTTTTTGTTTGCTGTTTTCGGGCGGGGTGCACTAGGGCAGTGTCCGGCGTACGCTTTTGTCCTCAAACAGGCTTGGTCCCTGGTCAGAGTTTCATTATGGTTGCCGGTAAACAAATGCCAAGTTTGACAAAAAAACAAACAACAAAAAAAAACAGTGAAATAAAGCAAAAGCTTTTGAAAAATGCTTCATCATGTCAGAAGGAAAGAACCCTCACATTTCCTTACCCAGCCTGAGACCCTATCGACTCTGAATTATCTTTCGATGTTTTATTTCTATGAAAATTATAAAGGCATATGTTTGTCCAAGGCGGACGGATGCTTAGAGGTCTTGCGTATGAGTAGCTGAGTGGAAAAAAGCCATCCTACCGCAGGAGCGCATGTCGTGGTGAAACAGGTCTATCAAAATGGACTCTCAAACCTGCAAACTACTTTGAGACAAAGGCAAAAGAAAAAAAATCATAAGCCTGCTTTGCCTTTACCCAGAGTCCCCAAAGCTGCCAAGCAGCTCCTCAAAAGGCACGTTGTCTAGGATGATGGAAGTGGCATCTTATCCAGGAGCCACCGAAAACTTGCAATCTCAAGTTTATTGGGCTGGCTTTAAAAACATCATTATTCTTGGATGTGCAGCTCAATGTTCAGAACACAAGTGAAAATGTAATTCTTCCCTCACACTTGTCGTCCTTGCTTTAATTAGATTAAATGCATCTGTTTATGAAGTCTTCATAATGCCTTGGATACTGAAAAGTCTAAACTATTAAATGTCGATCCGTTGAGAAAAAAGAAACTAAACCGAGGCACCCCCGCCCCACCCAGCCTTCTGAGGCTGGACCGTGGGCCAGGGGCTGGCGGCGAAGTAAGGCAGCAGGAAGTAGCCGGCTGCATTCCCATTAGGCAGATCTGGGGAGAAATCAGGGAAAAAATAACTGTATAAGGCTGATACTGTAAACATCCGAGTACAGCGGCAGCCTCCCTAGACCTTATTTTCAGGCATCTGACCTCAGGCACGGCTGTGGCCCACAGGCAGACCCAAGGTTTTCTTCCTGGAAACTTGTCCATCATAATACTCATTAACAATGTATATTTTCCAGGTTTTCTTGTTGATAATTTGAGCATACTTTTAAAAATATTATTATTTGCTTTAAATAATATGATAGCAAATAGACAAAAACAATCCAACCTGAATAATATCCAGTGGAATTACCCGAGTGCTATTATTTTAACTGAATAAAGCAGCATTTGATTTCTGAATCTGCAGTCAAATTATATGTAAATCCCTGCCAAGTACAGGGGAAATTTTTTTTAAAAGATTATGTGTTCGTGAATATTGTTCTGACTTATCTGATTTCTTGCTTTACCAAATAAAAATTGGAAGGGGGGAAAAAAGCCATTAAATTAACTTATTACGGTGTGAGAGCAAGAAAAAAAAATCGGTTAATAAAAAGAAGGTTAGCAAGCCAGTATGATTATACAATGATTTCAGGTGAAAATTACAAAGCTAATATCCTGGCATTTAGTCACTGCGTTCAGTAATGATACAGTTGTCAAATTTGTATTTGTGCCAATGGAACAAAAGTTGTAAGTGGCATAATAGAAGATAATCTCTTTTTCTTTGTGGCTTTTTAAATTCAATGTTTTAATCCACCCATTTAATCACAAAACATATATCACATTAGTTACAATATTTATAGTGTTTAGGAAAGTGATTATAAATAGATTATAGTGCGGTCATTGGGATGCAGCCTTTTTTTCTTCTTTTTTTGCTTGAATGTGTATCTCAGAGGTATGCATCATTTCTCGAGTTTGCCCTTGAGAACAGTTTTATTGAGAATAGTAACCATATATTTATGTGCAGAATCCCCATTTGGTAGTTACCGGCGTGCTCATTATTTTGGAAAAACAAGATTCCGTATTAAAAGGCCTGGTGCTGATGATGTTTAGATCTCTGCCTTCAGCCCAGCTTCTAAAACATTTTTGTTCTTCTGGGATCCCTAAACTTGCTAAACCACAAAATATCTGTAGTATGTTTTTTAAAGTAGTTGAACCATATAGTAACGATGGGGTACAGGACGGGTTTATAGAGCAGTTAGTGGTTGAATTCTGCCTTGGTGTGGCCGGGTTAGGAGGGGCTGCAGGGGCATATGTGGGGCTTTGGGCACTGCTGGGCACAGACTCATCCTGTGGGAATGTGTGCTCTTACCCCACACTTCCTATTTGGGGCTGAAAATTTTAATAGTGAAGAAAGAAAATTATAAAGCACCGAGCTAGACAGGATTGATTTCCCCGGCTGTATTACTAGAAGGTGGCATGTCTGAGTCTCAGCCTGCGGGAGAGCTGTGCCCTTTTCTGAGGAAGCACAGAGCTCCTGAGCTTCCAGCTTGGGCCCCACGGCCCTTGGAGCTGGGAGATGACAGGGAGACATAGGCCCTTCCTCAGGAAAAGAGGGCAACCCCCTCGATAGTGAAGCCACCAGGCAGATGTGGAAAGTGAAAGTTGGTCGGGATTCCAATGAAAAGATTAACTGGAAAACATTTCTACTCCATTTTCTAAAACTGAGTTTTCCCATAGAAAAAAATATAGTGATAATAAAGCTATCCTTAGAATTCTTTTAGCTTCTAGAAAGAAGGTGCTATAGTAATATTCCAGCCCCCAACCCCAAACTCCCGGGAAAGCAATTGGGAAGGTTTCTTAACATACCCCGAGTTCTTCCTTCCCTCCCCACAAATTCTGGGTGTCATGGGGTGAAGGCAGTTGTGTGTGTATCAGGGTGACTGGCACAATTCAAAGCCACAATCATGGGGGTCTAGGGAGCTGTGGAAGGCAGCTTAATGGGCAGCGAGGCCCTGGCAGAGTGGCCTGGCTGCCCCAGCCCAGCTTTGCCCTCCTGGGCAGTCTAATCCAACGTGAAATGACGTTTCCTGGGAAGCAGGGCACACGAGGAACTTTTGAATTTACCAATGGCATAAAAAGTATATATATTTTTATGACAACGAGCAAGTTTCAATTGGTTGGCAGAAATGGCGAGATGTGACGTCAAGGGACACTAGTTAGAATGCCAAGGCCGGCGGCGAGGGGGGGGTGTTGGGGGGAGACAGGCACAGAGAGACATTGGGATGGGACTCGGGAGGCCTTGTTTCTCTCGGGCCCTGGTCGCCAACGAGCCGTCGCAGGCGTCTGGGGACAGTCAGATCCATGCAGCTTGGAGCCAGGACATGCCCGGGCAGGGGAACGGGGTCTGCGAACAGTGACTCTGTGTCCGCGTGCGTCCCCGAGAGCCGGAGGCCCAGATCTGCCCCTCTGCGGTTTGGGAACCACTTGGGCGCCTCCGTGGAGCGGGAGGGAAAAGATGCTGGGGCCTCCTTGGCATTCTAACCCGTGCCAGGACCCTGGAGGCCGGCCGGTCCCCACCGCCGGGAGGGCCTGGGAAGGAACCGTGTGGCCTAGGGCCAGGAGTGTCGCCATCGGGCTCCAAGAGAGCAAAGCTGGGGCCTTGAACTTCTCCCCGAAGCGGCTGTGCCCTGAGTCGGTGGGGGGGGGGCAGGAAGTTGTTTCCACCGGGAAGGAAGACAGCGCGCTCGGAGCTGGGCAGCAGCTCCGGGAACCGTGCCCCTGCCCACCCCACGCCTCCCTGGGCACCTTGAACGACCCCCCAACTGCTCCAGGCACCTTGCGCGCCCTTCTTACATCTCCAGGCACTGTGCGCCGACCCCTGCCTTCGCCGGCCCGCTCCCGTGGGCCGGGTCCCGACTCCCACCCCTCTGGGCACCCCTAGCTCTGGAGGTGTCCGGAAAGCCGCCGCGGGGTCGCCTGTGCGCGCACTCCGCCCTGGGGGAAGCCCGCTGCCACCGTCGGCCCCGAGCGCCGTCCGGGGGCCGCTTCGAGAGCTCCGCGGCACACACTGTCCCCACGGGGACGGGTCCAGAGAGCCTGGCCACCGTCAGCGGCGCGCTCGGGGCTGCGGGCACCAGGCTGCGGGGATTGCAGGGACCGTCGGTCCGCCGGGGGTCCCCGAGCCCGGCCCGAGCATACGCGCGCGACCCGCTGCCCGCAATCATGGCAGCCGGAGCCTTGGAGCGCAGCCGCCGAGCGCGCCCCAGCAGCCGCCTCGGTGCCAGGGCGGCGGGGGCGGGCCAGGCCGGGAGCTCGCGCCCGCTCCCCCCCGCCTCGGCCGCGCGGGCACCCGGGCGCGAAACAGGAGGCCTCTGGGTCCCCGTGGCGCTGTGCCCCTGCCCGGGGCGGGCAGCGGGAGGGGCCGCAGGGCGCGGGCGCGCTGGCGGGGAGCGCCCGGGGCGGCGTGCCCGCGGGGACGCGCACGCGGGGCTGCGGGGCGAGGCGCGGGGCTCGGGCGGCGAATCCGCTGCTCGCGCCGCCCGCCCCGCCCGCGCGCGCTGTCCCGGGGTGGGGGGCGGCGGAGGGGGGAACCCAGGAGGGGCGGCGCCCAGTCCTCACCCGCAGTGGGCACGGCGGGGGCCGCGAGCGGCCTCGTTGGTATTCCGGGCGCGGTTGCAGCCCCGACCTCCCCGCAGAACAGGGGTGCCCGGGCGCGCGGGCACGGCCGCCGCTCTCGGGCAGTCTCCGCGGGCTGCGGGGCCCGCAGGCGCCTTGCTTTCCCCGTCCCCTCCTCCCTGGGTCCCCCGTACTCCCTCCCCCGCTCCGATCCGGCGGCGAAGGGGTGGGCAGGGAAACGCGCTCTCTGGGACAGGTGCCAACTCCGAGACAAAAGACATAAAATAGGCGGCAACGGGGGAAGCGCGGCCAGCGCGCTCGGGCGGGGACAGCGGCGCCGCGGGGGCCGCATCCTCGGTGCCGACCCGAGAAAGTTTGGGAAGTCGCCGCTGTCGCTTCGCAGCGGCGGGAGACGCGCGGCCCGGGTCGCCCTCGCCCTCCGCGCCGCGCTCGCCCTCTCCGCGCCGCTGCTGAATAATTCATGGCGCGGCCGCCGGCCATTAGCATGCACCGGGCGCGCGGCGCGTCTGTGCCAAGCCGCCGCGGCATTCGGCGCCCGGGCAGCGCCAGACGAGCGGCCTCTCGGCGGCCGGGCCCACGCTGTCCCCGCGCCCGCCTGCCCGCCCAGCGGCGCCCACTGTGCCCCGGCCCACCCCGCCGGGCCGTCCCCAAGCCCTCCTGCAACCCACCGCGCGCCCGACTGCCCTGCTCTGCAAGTCCTGGCCCGCGACGCCCGCTCGGAATGCACGTGAACTTGGAGAAAGTCGCCGGGCGCGCCGGCCGGGCTCTCCGCGGCAGGGCGTGGGCGCCCCCGGGCCGGCGCGCTTTCGTTTTCGTCTGGGACAAAGGTCCCTTGCGGCGCGCGCGGACACGGTGACCCGGTCCTGCGGGCCACTCTCCGGCGCAGTCCGGTCGCTAAACGCGGGGAAGCCGGAGCCCGAAGGGAAGGAGCAGCGCGAGGCTGAGGAAGTGGGGCCTGGGCCGTGCGCCTCACCAGCTGCGGTCCAGAGCCGTCACACCCTGAGAAGAGTTGCGGGAACTGGCACTGCTCTGCCGTCCGCCGCTTCGACGCGGGAAGAGGAGAAGCGTTTGGAACCCAGGACTTAGGACCGCTGGCCGAGGGCCTGTGCAGCTCTGGGCACGCGAGTGCGGCGCCGGCGGCGGCGGCCAGGCGCGGTCCTCCCGCAAGGACAGGGCTGTCGACCTGTGCGCACCCCAGGTCACCATCGGGTTCACCGCGACTCCCGAGGACGGTAAGTGCATTTCTCACTTTCGCTACTTAGTGAGTATTTAAATATTGATGAAGGGATCTCTAAGAGGGACCCTTCCGTAGGGCAGGCCTTGCGCAGACCAGGGAACGCACCAAGGAGGTTGCTCTTGAACCCGAAGCCGCACCAGCTTGCAAGAACTCCACTCGGCATTCATCTGGATCTTAGAATTTATGAAGCACAGCTTCTAATCTCAGGTGTGCAGGCTATTTGCCAGAGAGAATTTTGTTGAACACCTAAAATAAGTGTTAGTAGACATCTTAAACACAATAGAAAGAAAAGAGAAAACATCTGTTTTTAGAATTTTGTGTGTGTGTGTGTATGTGTTTGGAAAGGTTATTGGGAGGCTACAATTCTTTCTTGGAAAATTGCAATATTTCATTTACTTCCTAAACCCACGCTGCTTATTTTTTCCCTCCTGGTCAGACACTTGGGGAGAGCTGATTTAAGGGGGGACCCTCGGTTCGGCGTTGGCGGCATTTGGGCTGGTTCAGTGAAACGCCCTTGTGTGGAAGCTGCTGTTTACGGTGGTGTAAAACAAAAAACAACTCATAACTTTTTGTAATAAATGCCCCTTTATAGGTACCTCACACACAGGCCCAGCCAGTGGCCCTGGGGAGTTTGTGGGGAGCAAGAAAGTGGTGAAGGAATGCTTGCTTGCTGTGATTATAGGGTTTTAAGGTAATGTGAAGATTTTTTCAAAGTTGGGTTTCAAAAGCTGAGGCAGCCTGCAGGCCAGCAATAGTTTCATTTTATTTCAGTTCATCGGTTCTAGCTCTTTGGGGTTTTAAAATACGTGTTTGTCCATGTGTGTGCAGAGCCAGGGTTAAAATGAAACCCCGAACGGTGGGCATTGAGCCTGCTGTTTACTCTGATTGTGCACAAGTGCAGCTCCTCACCTACTCTCCCACCTTATTGATGTGGTTTGGATAACCTTGCTGGGTGCTCACCACAAAATAGTGGGGGGCCTGTTTCCATAACACCCCAGGGCCATGAGCTGGCCCTCGGAGGTTGTGTTTCCGGGACATGGACAGAGGCCCGGATAGTCTACGCTTGCCTCATGCGTCCCTCCCTTTTGGCTGCCTACTGCCCCCCCAAGAACCCAAAGGACTGAGGGGACCTTTTCAGTCCAGTCCAGCCAGCCACAGCCGGAGGCAGAAAGTTTACCTCTGTGCTGGAAGAACTACCCTTGGGTGTCATTTTTGCTGGGCCGCCTCCCCCACATCCCCCTCGCTCCATTTTGAGTTTTTATTTATGACTTTATCAGAGGCTGTTAGCAGACATGAAACCTGGGATGGGACATTTGGGGACGATCTCAGAATCGGGGTGCAGCTGTGGAAGGCATGCTGTGCTAGCCGGGAGCTTCTGCTTGGCATGGTGTTGGTGGTGACGAGGTTGGTAATTAGAAGAAGCTCAAGTTCCACTAGGGCCTTGCCTGTAAAATGCCGAAGACATTTTCCCCAAGGCCATAGGAGACTGGGAACACGGCGTGGAGGGCAGGCATGGTGTGGCACTCTGCTGAGGCTGTGGGGCATCCCCCGAAACAAGCAGTGTCCGGCTCTCCTGCTCAACAGGCCAGACCCGGGGCGAGCCAGGGAAAGGCTGAGCATCAGAGGAGGCAGTCACCAGGGCTGCCGAGCGAGGGCTGCTATTCGTCAAAGCTCCGAAGCCCTGTAGCCCCGTCTCCTGCCACACAGTGTGCCCCCGGTCCATGAAATGGGATGAGGTTGAGATTCTGCAGCCAACAGCGGAGCCGGCACTGGGCACGGAGGCCCTGGCGAGGCCCCGTCCTGCCTTTGTCCGGGTTCCTTAGAGCCAGCTCAGTCTGATGGGGTCTCAGGGTCCCACCAGGGGCTCCTGTGTGGTGTTGGCTCTCCCATCCTGGCACTATTCATTTTTTGAGGGCACACACACAAACGAGAAGGCTCTGGAAATGAAACTGGCGCTTGTCTGTTTTTATCGCTTCTGGATTTCACATCAAGAACGTAGGAAGCAGGGGGCCAGGGCCACAGGGACTGCGGTGCGGGCTGGTGGAAGGATAGGCCTTGGATTTTCTGGTTTTGTTTTAAACCAGGGCCTACCCCAGGATGGTCCCTTGCCTGCGCTGGCGCCTCACTGGGCCCCAGACCCTCCTGGGTGAGAAGGGTCTCCAGGGTGCTGGCGGGGACACGCTGGTCTCTGCCTGGGCAGTGCCCCTCTGCATTGGTGAGGTCTCATGCACAGCGCCTGAGCAGGTGCAGGCCAGCAGTCTGCCTTGCTCCCCAGGAACAGCGTGGCGCTTTGCAGCAGGGTAACTTTTTGTTGCGTGGTTTGCACCTGGCCGGGTCAGGCTCTCTGTGTGAAACTGTCTCGATCCCTCCGGCCCCCTAAAGGGCACTGGGGCTTGTCCCGGCCCAGCATGGACCGGGCCTGGCCAGAAGGCAGACCGTGTGGCCCGGGAGGGACTGGGAAGGGCTCTGCCACCCAGATGGGCACGCTGCCTGGCTGGGTATCCAGGGGAACCTCTCGTGCGGTGTGGATGCATGCCTGTGCTGAGGGACAGTCTCTAGGAAGGGAGGGATCCTTCCAGGCCAGGCAAGAAACATGGTAAAGCCACCGTGCTTCCTTGGGGTGTTGTCGTTGGGTTTTTTTTTTTTTTTTTTTTTTTTTTTGAGACGGTTTTTTTTTTTTTTTTTTTTTTTTTTGAGACGGAGTTTCGCTCTTGTTACCCAGGCTGGAGTGCAATGGCGCGATCTCGGCTCACCGCAACCTCCGCCTCCTGGGTTCAGGCAATTCTCCTGCCTCAGCCTCCTGAGTAGCTGGGACTACAGACATGCGCCACCATGCCCAGCTAATTTTTTTTGTATTTTTAGTAGAGACGGGGTTTCACCATGTTGACCAGGATGGTCTCGATCTCTTGACCTCGTGATCCACCCGCCTCGGCCTCCCAAAGTGCTGGGATTACAGGCTTGAGCCACCGCGCCCGGCCTGTCGTTGGGTTTTGAAGGTTCTTTGAATGTTTTGGGACAGAGGAGGAGACTCCAGCAAGCTGGAGTCCGAGACCCTGGTCTGCAGTCTGCCCCTGCCCCTCCCTGGGTGAACCTGGCACATCTGAGCTCCTCCCTGAGCCTGGACTCTGAGCTCTAAAGCGGGAAGAGTATGAACCCACCTCGGAGGCTTCAGACGTTATTTCGATAAAGCACCCTTCCGGCATGCTGTCGGGGAGTAGAGCATAAATGGCTCCTGCCATTGTCCTTCTTACTGTTGTCAACAGTAATCACTGTTTTTGTTTAGTTATTATTTATTTTACTTACCACTACTATTATTTTATGTTTTATATTATATTTGAAGTAACAGAGAACCCAACTTTGGTCTCACCAGAAAATGAACCAAGAAGTTTACTCTCCCGGCCCCACAGGTGGGGGTAAAGGTGGACCTTGATGTTACCTCCCAGGTAGACTGGCGGGAACTCACAGAGCCAGCGCTTCCCTCGTCACAGGGACTTGGTGTGAGTGACATCCAGATGCATCTTACACCTCACATTGCGTACACAGGATGAGGCCAGGGTCACCTTGGGGACCTGGAAAATGCTGATGGAGGAGGCATCCCTTCCCAGGGGCAGGACAGAAGGCACGCCTGGGTGCTGGCCCTGGGGTCTGACCTTTGCCCCCCCCTTCAGGGGCAGGAGAGAAGGGGGCAGGATGTCCTGACACAGGGGCCCACCGCAGCCACATCAGCCACCAGCGTCCTCGCTGGAAGTGCGGATGGTGATTTGGTGGGAGGGCTTCACCACTCGGATGAGCGAATTGTTCTTTGGCCTGGCACATTAACCAAAGTGATTGCTTTGGAGAATTTTCCCTCCTAGCTGGTCATTCAGGAAGACCCAGCAAGATCGCCCTTGCTGAAAACATCTTGTTGGAATAAGAGAGAGCCCTAAATGGCGTCGGTCATGCTTTCTGATGTTATGGAACTGAGCAGGGAGAAAAAGCAACAATTGTCTCCAAGCAGAGACAATGGATCTTTCATTGGAAATATTTATTTTCGGGGCTGCCCAGCAGTCCCTGGGCTGGGACAGTTCATGGAGCTCGAGTGTCCGGGAATGGCAGGCCCCAGGCATGTAGTTGGGGACAGAGATTTAGGGAAGAAAAAACGAGTGTCTCTTGACTCGTGGTTCTTGAACAATTTTCGTGGGCACGTCTGGCTTTCTTTGTTGAGTGGAGGTTAAACTTGCATGAGTTCATTTTGTTTTCTTCTGCGATTTCTTTTTAAAAGCCACAGGGCTGCCCTTGCAAGTGTTGGAGAGATGGCCAGGTTTGGGGTGGTGGGTAGATGTGGCCTCCCTCTGCCAGGCCCCGTCGGCCTTAGCTAGCTGGGTCACAAAATGGAAGTGAGGAAAAATAGAGCCTGGAAGAGGAAAGCTCTGTCCCCACAGGGCTCAGGGAGGGGCCATCGAGAGGGCGATTGGGGCTAGTAGCTGTGGTTTTCCAGGGTCTGCTCTTCCCCAAATTCCGTTCTCAGATGAACTTGGGAGTGGCCCGTAGGTTGCGGGAGAGTCTGGCCTGACTTGGTGAAGCCCAACACGAGCAAACACCCTTCCAGGCTGCAGAGGGTGTTTTTGTAACTGACAAACGTGGCCCAGAGTTAGGGCTCCGTGAGTATTTTCTGAATTGATAGAATGAAGAGAATTTCACCACAGGCCTACACACGACCCGTCCCCCAGCCCCTTCTCCGAGGTGTCGGAGGAGCTGCCCAGGAAGCCAGGCCAGAGCCCAGGCTCCGATTAGCAGGTTTGGGAGGGGTGGGCCGTGCCGGGGCCTGAAGTGAAGCATCGGAAGGGGAGCTTTGGGAAGGCTGAGGTGGCTCATCGGCCAGGGACACCCAGCCCCTTAGGGGGACCTGTCTGGACACCCCAGCAAGGCCTTGAAGGAGGACAGATGAGGGAGTGCCCCTGGTCTGGTGGGGGACCAGCGTCACCCAAGCAGCTTTCTTGGCCAATTCTAATATCTGGCTTCAGAAATGAGGTTTTATTTTTTTGTCAGTCGGCTGTCACATGTTTTATTTTTTGTTCAATGCGAGAACTTCTCAGCATGGCCCCTGTCGCCCTCTACCCTAGCCCACTCAGAAGAGAGCTCTCTGTCAGCGTGTCCAGGAGCCTCTGAGGCTATGGGTGGAACTGGTAATATAAAAATCATGAAAAAGAATGAAATCTTGTGACAATGGGCAGAAAAACCCCCAAACCAGGTTCCTAGTCACTTTTTTGTGCCTGGTGGGAGGCAGTTTGGAAGTAAAACGAAAATTGGGGATGGGAAGCTTCTTGGTGGCGTCTGGAATGGGGAGTCTCGTCTGTTTGACGACCCAGGAACCCGTGTGGAGAGAGTGGCCGTGCCCACTGTCCAGCTAGCGCCAAGGGGGTTTCCTCGTGGAGACGTGACCGCTGGGTCGCCGGTTCATGTTGTAAAATAGGACCGGTGTTTGCTGTTACCAAATTTGTGCATGAAAGCCACACAGTAAAAAGGCTAAACAATTTTTTTTTAATTCAGTGACAGAATTTTCCCTCCAGATTAAAAAAGAATCGTCCCTTTTGCTTTTGGCTTTCTAAAACCGGGTTTTTGGTGGTGTTTTTTTTTTTTTCCTGTGGAACGCCCTTTCCTTAATTCTGGCATTTCAGATGGCAGGGAGAGCATTTAGCTGAAATATTTACCTGCTGATTTGGGGCTCGTAAATTTAGAATCCCCTTTCATGTGTTTAAGAGAGATATTTACATTCAAATCAGCCTTTTATAATTACATTTTAAATTATAATAAAATGATGGTGCCGGCGTTCCAGTTTTCTGTATATTTTAATGCTAAGGGAAGCTGCGGCAAATTGGGTGGGGGCTGCTTGTCCCGCAGAGCCCCGCTGCCCCACTGTGTGGGTTCTGGCCTGCAGGGGCACATGTGTGTCCTGAGCATGTGGGCCTACATGGGTGTTGCCTGTGGGGCCCTCCCCACACTGCCGGGAGAAGGGCATGGCAGGGATTCTGGCCCCGCACAGTATAATGGTGCCCTAGCCTTGCCACCTGGAGCTCCATCTGAGAAGGGCCTGATTCGGGCTGGAGTCCAGGCCCACCGCCCTCGTGTCCTGAGTTCCACGATGGCCGGTAGGCTTGCCATTATCTCCTGGGCAGCCAGCTGGGCACAGCAGTGGCCACTTCTGGTTGAGGCAGTCCTGTGGGTTGGGGAGCGGGTACCTCCTCCTGCAGCCGTAACCCAGGCCCTGCCTCCTCTGCCATGCCCCTGTGGCTCTTACCGTTGCCATCCCATCTTGAGTGGCTTCCTGATGTTGCCGGCTGGCAGGGCAGGCCCCGTGCTGTGGAGCATGGGGGACCCTTCCCTCCCAGGGCCAGGCTCTTGGCAGCCGGGCCAAGCCGCTGCTGGAATGGAATTCCCGGCGTTCCTGGTGGGGCACATGGCATCGGAATCCTACCTGCTTTGTCTCTGGCATCAGCTGGCGAGCTGGTCACGTGGCCATGTGCGTGAGTGAGACCAGAGCCCAGGACTGAGGGCTCCTCCTGGGCAGCTTCCTCCTCGCTCACTCACTCCCACCCTCTTTTTTTGGCTTTCAGCAGGACCCGCTCTGAGCAGGCGTAAAGCAGTGTTAAAATCAAACAGAATCCAGGCAGCAGGGAGCTCCTGTCCACTGCAGGAGGCTCTCACGGTCTGCCCAGACCACCCTTTATCTCAAGTCCTTATTGACAGAAAGGCCCTGATGTGTCCCATACGCCCAGGAGTCAGGCTCAGAGCCGGGCGGTGGTCACTCCACGCCGTCCCATCTAGTGTAGAGCTGGCCCTGCCTGCCCCCGGACAGCTGTGGGGTAGGTGGCCCCGCTTCCTGGGGAGCCCCTTCCCACACTTCCAGCCTTGTTGCTCACCTGCACAAGGACAACCCTGTGGTCACTGCTGCAGCTCCCGGTCACAGAGGGTGACAGGGGAAAGCTGGACAAACACGTGACCCAGCAGACCCAGCCTTATGCCTGCAGGAGAGAGCAGTGGGGTCCGATATTTTATCTCCAGATCAAAGAGCCACAGTGAAACCCCAGGCCTGCCAACCCCAGTTGTAGGGCCAGAGGACTGGGATGTTTCCCTGACATGGTGGCAAGGTTTGGTTTTGGTGAAATCAAAGATTTGTGAGGGTGTGAGAGTAGGGGATGACGGGCCTGGACTCCCCCCCTCGGACCCTGTCCACTGCCGGCTGCCTGGCCACCCTCAGCCCCCTCAGCATCAAGCGCCCACTGGGTGCCTGGACGGGGCTTGGGGCTCTGTGCACGTTGTTAATTCTGCCACTCCAGCAGCCCTGAGTGGGAGGAGCCATTATCCCCTTTCATTCTATAGATAGGGAAACTGAGGCAGGCTTGCCCGTGATGAAGTGGCGAGTTGGACACAGGGCCAGATTCAAACCTGCAGCCTGGGCTCCCAGCTATAGCAGCGCCAGCCTCTAGGGGCGTTAGAAGAGGGCTCACTGCGAGGGCCCTGGCTAGAGCGGCTTTCAGGGTGGGGTCTCTGGCCTCACCCTAGGGAAATGGCCAGGGCGCTGGCTGCTGCCTGCTGAGCCTGGCATGGGAACAATGCGGCCTCTATCCCTGGAGCGAGCCAGGCCGCCTGGACGCCCAGCCCCTCGGAGCAGCCCGGCCAGGCAGGCGCCCACAGCATGGCGCCCAGTGAGTGCTACCCGTCCACGGGGTGCTGGCACCTTGGCCAGGCCTGGGCGGCCGCTCCCCTTGTCCTCCCTGGCTGGCCACTGAGTGGCCATACGCCGGCTTCCTCCTCCCTCTCCCGCCCAGCCAGCCTCCTCCTTTTTTGGTGGTGGGTTTGGGGGCCCGGCCCACCCGCCACTGCCACGTCTGCCATCCTCCTGCACCCACGAGCATCTTTCAAAAATTCCCGGTGGGCGGGGCCGAGCTGCAGCGTCCGCCTCTGCCCCCCCTCCCCGGGCAGCCAGTGCCAGATGAGAGCAGGAGACAAAAGTAGCATTTTCCTCGTACTCCGGGGCTGGCAGTGGGGCCTTCCCCCAGCGCCACATGGCTCCTGGCAGCCCTGCCCCCTGTGCCGGGGTGGCTGAGGCCCAGCAGGGCCCACTGGACCGAAGGACGGCAGCGGCCAGAGACCAGGGGGCCACAGGCCTGCGGCCGGGGCTGGCACCGGACAGGCTGGTGGCGGGCGGGACCTGCCCTCCTCCCCCGCCCGGGTGACCGGCCAGGCCCGGGGACGTCATTTTCACTTCCTGGCTTTGGAGAAGGCGCCTCCATCTTCCGGCACCTCGGGTAAGTCACCTTCTTTCCTTCTGTCGTGAAGACGAGCCGAGGGTGCTGCCATCTTGTGCCCCGGTGCCTGTTACGTGTCCTCCCTCTAATTGGTTCTCCAAACTCGGAATTCTATTTCAGAGCCCTCCATCTTCCGAGGAGGACGCCCTGCCAAAAACTGCAGGGAAAATGCAGGAGCCAAGCCCATTTACTTTCAAGATTCAAAGCTACAGGCTTTAGAAATCACAATAAAAATGAATGTTTATCATTTCACAGTAGCTGCGTCTTCCATTACGGTGGGAACAAACGCTTCGGAGGCACTAACGGCCACGGCCGCCTCCTGCCTGCCTGGCTGTGTCGGTTTGTGTGGAGGCCTCATTATTATTATTTTATTTTAATTTTTGGCGGCACCAGGACTGGCATAGGGAAAACCACCAGGACCATCCACAGCTCCTCCCAGCAAACTCATCGGCAGGCAGGGCCAGGCCGGCCCCGGGAGGGAGGACTTTGCATCTAGAAACAGAGGCCCTTTTATGTTGTCCGGCATCTTTAATGTGACCATGTCCACAGTTTAGGGATCGAGTTCTTTCTCCCTTTCATTTTAGTTTTTGGGGAAAAAAAAGAAAAAGAAAGAAAGCTCCTTTTGGCCCTCAGCTCAGCATAGGGAAAAATATTTTCGGTTGTTGTGGGCTTTGTTTTTGAGCATTTACTTCAACTTGGGGGTTCCACCTGAAAGTGCTGTGCCTGTCGTGTCACCGCCCTGCCCACAGGCTGCGTGTGGAGTGTGCATGCGTGGGCACCATCCACTACACAGACCCTCAGGGAAGCCTGAGTGGCCTCATGGCCTGCCCATGTCCTGGATCCCATGCCAGGGGATCCTCACCTGCAGAGCTGCTGGGGGAGACACCCAGGTCGTGCAGGGCCTGAAACATGGCCGGCAGGGCTGAGAGTCCCTCAAAGACCTTTGTGTCCCCCCACCTCGCCACCGCTGTCCAGGAGCTGCGCTCAGTGGCTGCCCGGGTGTCCCTGTTGGTCCCTGGCCCTCCAGAAGCACTGACCGTTTTGATTCCGAGGTGGGCTTCGCAGAGCACTGCTCCGGGCCCACCTCCATGCTCTGGCAGGCTAACAAAAGCGTCCTCGGATGCAGCCTGGTTCCCCACCCTTGAGGAGAGCCAGGGTCTTGATTTATGGAAAATGGAAAATCAGACCCGGAAAGTTAAAAAATGGCACCGCGAGGAAAACTCCCATGGAAATCCATCTTTGTTTTCTCAGTTCGGAGGCGCGTGGGCCCTGCGTGCGCCGGTCTCGGTCTGAGCGGCCGGCCTCGGCAGACAGCACCAAATCTGAAAACGGAGCTCGGCTAACACGAGGACTCTCAGCGGCTGCTTTTGTTCTTAGATGAGCCAGCAGTCGAGACTGGAGGGTTTGGGGCTGCAGAAACAGGCATATATATATAGCAGAGATAATTAAAACATTTCATGACATGACAGCCACATTCTGCTGCTGCAAGTTGGAGGATTCATGCCACCCAAATATTTAGCAAGCATCAAATAAAACACTGGTGGCAAAATAAAAGTAATAGAGAAGAAAAGCACAATACATTTAAAAGCAAAAGAGTCAAGGTGATAGGGAATGGGCAGGGGAGAAGTGGGAGAGTTCAGCATTTTAAAAGAATTTACGTGTTGAATAACTGGCTACTCGTTTTTTTTTTTTTTTTTGTATAATTAATGTAGGCAAATAGACCCTTAATCCTAAATCCTGGATTGAGAGATGGGCAAATTTCCTGATCATTAATTTGTTTTTGTTTTTTGTTTTCTTGGACAAGATAGGGGCAAGTAGCAGAAAAATCAGTTAATTCACATAAAGGAACATTTTCATTCTAAATTAGTATTGCCATTGCAATTAAATTTATCTAGTGTTTTTAACATGCATGAAAAATTCACTGTCCCACGTACACCTTCGGTACCTGGGACCGTTGTATGTGATCGACTAGCATCTTAGTTTTTTAACTTGGATAACATTCGACCCTCCCCCACCACCCTCAAAATCAGTAATATGCTACGGATTCTGCTTTTTAAAAAAATCAGGCCAAAATCTCAGCATTCTCCATGGCACCCAGTGCTTCTCGGCAGTATTTTTTTTTTTTTTTTTTTTGAAGAAAGTACCACGCAAAGCACTTTTCACATCATCGCTTCTATATAAATTCCACTATAGACTGAAATTATACATTCTCGCAGCACAGATGGGCTGGTCTGTCATTACGGCTGCTGGGTACTTGTTGGAACACACAGCATATTTCAATTGTGGAGTCGACAATTTCGAAGAACTGGGGTCAAAATAAACAAGTTGCATTTGTGTATAGAAACAGACTTATTCAATGATCTTCTCATCCCTTGGAAAATTCGCCAGAGGGGCAATCACCACCTTCATTAAACTTTAATTTAATTTTTGGTCTGTATCTTTTAAGACCCCACATGCCCTATGTCAAAGGCCCATCAATGTTTTAATTCATGACCAATTTTTCTCTTCTGCTGCAGCATCAGCAGTGGAAAACAAGATTTAAATTCAGACTCGTGGCTGTGGTTTTGACTATCTTTTAATTTTAACATCTTAATAATTTTAATATCTTACTAATCTCTATAGGGAAGGTGTTAAATCTCTAACGGTTCTATGTTGAGTTACATATTATTTTGAGGCCTTTATGAAAAATCAGATTATTTATATTTAGGATGCTCTAAAGATACATTTAAATCCAAACTCCACCAACAAAAAAATGCAGCAGGTAAAATACGTAGAGTAGCCATAAACTTAAAAAAAAATTATCTCACCAAGATAACAAAGGGCAGAATTTATTGGTTTGTATCAACCTCCTTGAGGGCAGAGCAGTTTTTACAGCCACAATAATTTGCAAATGATGATAACTGTTTATTTTGCGAATATGCTCATGTTATGATGCAATCAGTGAGGCCTTCTTTCTTTTCCCTTATGTGTGTTTGCCTCTGTGTTTCTAAATTCCGGATTCCGGCTCTGCAGTTCCTCGCCGGCTGAGACCACGTTCCCACGTTCCTGCCTCAGTGGCGGTGGCCAGGAGGAGGGAAGGGTGCGCCCCCTGTGTTGCCTCCTGCGAGCTCCAGCCACCGCATCCATATTTGTTCATAGAAGCGCTTTGTTGCAGCTTGTGTGCTTTAAGGGATGTACCTGTTGGCGGAGATGTTAGCAAACAATAGGAAAAGTAAAAAGTTGATGAAATTCACCAGAGCTGCTTGGGAGCCTGCTCTGCTGTCTGGCAGTTTTAAACCACATCTTCTTTTCCAATTCTGGTCTTTGAGCCTATTGACTCCTGCCTCCGTAGCAGGGATATGGCCCAGGTCTGGGGGCTCTAAAAGATGAGGCCACGTGAAACGGCCCCAGCCTTTGGGCCACAGAGTCTCTAAGCAGCCGTGGGCGTGGCGATGGCGGTAACAGTAGCAGTGGCACTCCCTGCTGCTGTTCCCATGCCCGCTGCGTGCCGTGGCACCTGTGTTTGGAAGAGCACTGGCCCTGGGGCCCGAAGTCCGAGTTCAGACCGAGTCGTCTTTGATTTGGGGCCGTGTTGATCCAGGGCAAGTGATTTCACGTCTCCAGCCTCATATTCTTATCTGTAAAATGGAGGCAGTAAGAGTCAACTTGCTGAACCCATGGAAAGCTGGGATCATGGTGAGCACCCCATAAATGGTTTTGCTTCCTTGCCTGATTTCTGAGGCTCAGATGATGCCTGCAAGGGGGCATTAGCATCACCTCCATTCCACCGGGGAGGCAGCGAACCTCGGAGAGGCTAAGTGGGTTCCCCAAGGTTCAATCAGCTGATCAGGGCCGGGCCAGGACTTGAACCCAGCCCTGCCATTTTCCAAAGCCCAGGTTCTGCCACAGCATTCACCGGTGAGTGTTTCTGCACTGGTGTGCGTGCCGCCCCGGGTGTGGACAGCGTGCTTGCACACAGGCATGTGCGTGTAACGTTTCCATGCGTGCGGAGGCGCCCTCTCATTTCTCCACTGGCTGACATTCCTGGTAGGTGGGCAGTTTCCAAAGAGGTGAACTGGTGTTTGGAGGCGCATTTGTCTGAGGGCCCCGGAGCCCTCAGCCCACCCGTGAGGAAGACGGGGCCCTGGGCCTCCACTGCCCCCAGGATGTCCGTGAAGGGTGCTTTTCCCCAGCCCAGGGCTAGCGAAGCCGATGGCGGTGGACTGACCACCCAGGCCTGGGCTTCTGGCCGCGCTCGGCACTGCCGAGGCAGGCCCTGGCTAGGTGGCCTGCACGCTGGGCCCTGGCCAGACGCACTGCTGCCTCCGTATGTGGACAGGCGGGTCTGGGCGCCGGCCATTTGCAGACTGGGTGGAGTGGAAGTGAGGCCTGCAGGCCCCGGAGAGGAAATGGCGGCGTGGGCAGGCCCAGAGGAGGACCGGGAAGGCGGGCCACGGGAGGGAGCGCCCGGAAGGCCTCTGTGGGCCGGTGAGCGTGCTAGCCGCCTTTCTCCAAGAAGCAGCCAGCTGGCCAGGCCTTCCCGGCAGGCCTGGGTGCCCACATGCGCACACCTGTGCCTGCATGCCAGGGCACGGGGAGCCTCACGGCCCCATTTCCTAGGAGGGAGCATGGCAGGGACTGGGTTCAGTGAGACGGCGCAAGTGCCCAGCACGCCTTCAGACGAAACAGACCTTGACAAAAGCGGTTCTTACTACAAGGTCAGCTGTGTCTTGAAAACGGGGGCTTCCGGCCTCCTCCTCGGAAGGCAGCTGCGGGCGCCACATGAGCCTTGTCTGGGAGCCCTTGGTCCTTGGCACTTCCCTCGCCGTGGCCTTAGGAAGACGGGACGGGAGGCCCGGGCCCTGCGGTGGGCCCTCTCAGCCCATTTCAGACCCTCCCGACCGGCTTCCCATGACCTTAACGGGATGGCGTGACCAGCACCCGCCCAGATGCCAGGGTGGCCGGGTGTGCCGCGGTGTCGGGTGGTCTTGGAGAAGGGTCCCAGCACCGGCTTGTGTGAGCCTCTGGGCTTCCGAGCTTCCAGGCGGGCTGGGTTCAGGGTGTGGGCTGGGCCAGCCATTCCCAAAACCCCAGAAGGAATCCGCAGGAGGCGGGGACTGGGAAGGCAGCCGGGTTGCGGGTTGCGCCAGTGCCTGCCAGGGAACCTCTGGCCCCATTTCCTGGGAGCCCGGCCCCGCCCTAGGATTCCTGGAGTGGGCGTGCCCACGCTTCCGGCCCAGACGTGGGTGGAGGATCCCACCCCGGCCTTCCGCCCGGGAGGCTTCTTTCAACTCCATGCAAGGAGGACTCCACCTGGGCCTGGTGCTTCAAGGTCCGGATGAGCGGACACTGGCGCCTGTGACCTTGCAGCGGACGCCCTTTAAAGTCTGCATGGCCTTGTTCGGAAGCCTGGGCAGCGTGGAGACGGTCCCCTCAGCTGGAGATAGTAAGTTGCCAGATGCCCGCACTTGTGGAGATTCCCAGCACCTGGCGGGTGGGCCGAAGGGGGCTCAGGCCTCCAGCACCAGGGGTGAGCTATCTCCTAGATGGATTCAAATGACTCAAATTCACGGGGCTCGGCCCGAGGCACCCACATTATGGAAGCAACTTGCAAATGGGCTCTCCTGGGGCTGAGGAACGTGGCAGGCCACGCCAGGCCACGCCGGTCCACGGCGGCCACAGCCTTGGCTAGGTGCCGTGGAGGGAAAGATGTGGCCACCGCAGCGTATCCATCTGCCGGGGCCACCGGGTCAGCAGGGCAGGAGCAGAGGGGAATCCTGGGTGGCGGAAATCCCCTGCTTTGGTCCAGGGGAGAAAGTTGGCGCTGCGTTCGGTGCATGTTGGATGTTAGACTCGGCCCTCAGGGCAGGGGGTGTCAAGCTGTGTTGAGCACCTACTAAGTGCCAGACCCCGGACAGGGTGCTTTCCATCCATTTTTATAAACGTCCATTTTTAAATGTCATCCGCCAATTCTATTTCATTGCAACATCCATCTGGAGCCAGCTGTCGCCATGCTGTTCTCGGGCTGGAATACGGAGTACACAGGACAGACAGGCCCCTGTCTGCGTGGACGTTCCAGTCTAGTGGGCTGTGGGTGTTCATGGTTGCCTATACGAGGAGGCTAAGGTTCAGGGAGGCTGAGGGATCTCCCCAGAGTCACAGGGCCAGCAGCTACCGGAGCCTTCTCCCTAACCCAGGTCCTCCCATGCCTGCGCCTGCACAGAACCACACGGGACCCCTGTTTCTCTTCGGCCTCTCTTGGATGCTGGCCTTGTCTGGTTCTCCCTGGACCCCCAGCACGAGGAAGGACTATTCCTTCGGCTTGGAATCCTTCTGCCCCAGGGAGAGCCAGAATTGTCCTGGGGACATGGGTCACTCTGGCTCTGAGGCCCTGAGGCCTCTCTGGCTGAGTGGTCATTGCGCCAGCATTCAGAGCATGCTGGTTTGGGCTGTGCCAGGCTCCAGGGCACCCTGCCACTCTCGGGCTCTGTGCCCTCGAGTCCTGGTGTGCTGGCAGGCGTGGGACTGCACACAGTGTGGCCACAGGTGGCAGTAAGGAGGGAGCTACAGTCGTCCTTGTTCTTGGTGTTTTGCGGCTGAGAGGCAGGCACTGTATGAGATTGTGCCCCAGATGCCATGTGCCAGACCAGGATGGGCTCACAGGACAGCAGCCCCGCAAGGGCAGATGGGGGACCACATCAGGGCAGGGACACAAGAACCTTCTCGAGACCCCACCCCATCCATCGGCGTGGGTCACACTCCTGGATGACCCGTCTTCTCCGAGCGTTGTGGCGCTCTCGGCCCTGAGCCCACGGGTTTTCTTGTGTTTCAGAGCAGTGCTGAGTTCACTGCATTTTACAGAGGACTGGCTCAGAGAGGTTATGGAACCCATCATGTGCCAGGCCCCAGGATGGCCACGGGAAGAGGCCCAACAGCGCTGTTGAGTGATGGGATAGAACAGACCTGGGGGAGCACTGGGGCCTTGGCCAGAGGGGCTGGAGCCCAGACCCACGGCCCAAGCCCTGCACTGCCTGCACCTGGCCCACAGGCATGGCGTCCTCATGGAGAGGCAGGCTGCGTGTCCTCAGCAAACACGGGCACCAAATGGAGACCAGACAGAGGCCAGTACCAGACGGGGCCGAGAAGTTAGTTTGGAACATCCTAGGAATCCAGGAGGCCTCCCCGAGGTGACAGCCCTGCAGTCCCCGGCTCCTTCCCAAAGCTGACCTCCGAGGCTGCAGCTGCAGAGCTCCTGTGTCCAGCCCTCGGGCCTGCCACGTACCAGGGCCCCACTGCCAGGCACCGCCCCGTGCCGGCCCTGTACAGGCCACATCTGCTGCAGCAGCCATGCCAGAGCTCCGCCTCCCGGGCTCTGTCCCCATGGAAACCACGGTGGGGGGGCTCCTGCTGCATTTGGCCCGCTGACTGGTTTCCATTAGAGCCGGCCTGCTTTCCCTGAGCTCTGCCCCTGAAGTTCAAGGCTTCGCCTGGGGGTTTCTTCTTACATTCACAGAGCACCAGCCGTTTGGTGCCAGGGAAGCCAGCGGTCTGGGCCCCGCCCGCCCTGGCCAACACGCACCAGCAGCGCCTGATGCCCAGTGCCACGGCAGCTCCCCTGTCCTTTCTCATTGGAGTCCAGTGGCTGCTGGGTTCTGGTGTCGTGGACTCAGCCCTGTGTCCGAGTCAGGGCCTTGGGCTCCCCTGTGTCTGGGCTGTAGAATCACTGAGGGGCCCTTGAATAAGCCCCTTCCTCTCTCTGGGCCTCAGTTTACCCATCTGTAAAATGAGAGGGTGGAACTATTTCTTGAGTTCCTTGCAATGCTGAGAAAGAAAGACAAAGAGAAAATGAAGCCGCAGGAGCACTGGCGCTGCCAGGTTCTCAGAACTGGGGTTCTTGTTGTTTGCAAAGAGAGTTGTTTTTTTGAAGGAAGGAGTCACGGAATTTGACCAGAGACGATTGTTTGAGGGGTCAAGAGCCAGCCAGAGCCCACGGACATGCAGCACGGAAGGCGCAGCCAGAAGCCTGGGCAGCGGTACCCATCGACCCGCCTTGGCGGGTTTGGCACCCAGTGACCTGGCCGTGAACACGGTGAGCGGAGACAGGAAGTGTGCCAGTGCCGGAATCTGAAGGGCTCTGGAACTCTCCCCGAGAGGTTTCCGGAGGTCAGAAATGTGGGCAGAAAATGAGACCTAGCTTTTAAAAACCTGGCCGACTCATCCCCAGGGAGCCCAGGGAGGCCTGGGAAGGTGCCGCCACCACCGCGTGGCTGAGTTGCAAGCGCTCACCGGACCAGACCTGGGAGTGCCGGGCTGTTAGGGTCAGCAGCAAGGTGGCCGCAGCCCAGACGATGTCCTGCTGGTGGCTTCCTCATCCAGTTCTTGGGAGTCAGGAGTCTCCAGCGGGGAGGTGGTGATGGTGCTGGGGCCTTTTGCCTGGCCTGCCAGTGGCCAGCTTGACTCTCCCCACGGGACCTCCCAGCTCCTGCTGCCTGGGGTGGTGGTGCGCGTTGGCCTCCCCTGGGCCTTGTGGGTGCTGGCACCGGCCTGGGAACATGTTTCCAGCTCACAGACGAGGAGCAGAGCCCAGGAGGTGGTCGCAGAGCTTCTCGGCAGCAGGGAGTGAACAGCCCGGGGGGTGGGCAGGTTGCTTTGCCTCCCCCGGCCTCAGTATCTTCATCTGTAAAATAGGGCTAGTAACCTTACCCTCCTAGTTAGGGTGAGAGTTAGACCAGATGAGAGGCAGGATTGGAGCTGGATAAATGGCAGGAGACGGCACCGGAACTGCGCCCACCCAGCATCCTTGTCATGAGCAAGGCAGACCACACATCCCAGAGAGCCCAGCTCCGTGATGGGAGAGCAGTGGCAGGCTAACTGTGGTCAGGCCCACCTGGAGTGGCTGCTGGCTAGTCTCCGGGGTGACAGTCACCCTGCCCTGGTGTCCCAGGTAGCCCGAGAGGTAACGTTTCCTCTTCCTCCATCTCAACCAAGGGGCTGAGTCAGCTCCCCACTCAGCTTCTGCCTCTGCCTCTGCCTCCTGCCTGAGGCCACTGGGCTTTGCTGACTGGTCCCAGTGATAGGGGATGCAGCTGCGGGGCCCTGGGGACATTGTCACTACAGCTCGAAGGGCGGGCTTGGTGGCGTTTTCAGTTTTCTGTCCTGGGCAGTAATGAAACCTTGGTTTGAGTGACCGCATCCAGATGGCCACCACCTTTGCGCCCCCCCGACCCCGCCTCTGCGGCCCCCACCCCGCCTCTGCGCCCCCCATCCCACCCTCCCAATAAAAGTAGGCCGAGGGCGTCACCATAGAGCCCTGGCCGGGGCTTGATTTAGACATTCAGGGAGCCTGGGATAATGTAGGAAATGAAGGAAATTTCCCCAGGGAAAGGGGAAGAGAAGACAGAGGAGCTTAAGTGCCCACATGATTATTAAGCGTGGCGGGTGATTTACGGCCAGGCAGGCGGCTCCTGGCAGCTCCTGTCCCCTCCCTCCCAGTGCCCTGAGCCCTGGGAATACAGAGGCCACCGGTGGGCCCAGCACCTGCGCTCTGCCCTGCCTTCAGGATCTGGGCCCTCGGCAGTCCTGGGCAGGTGGCGTAGCTCCTCTGTGTGCTGGGCACGGACATCTATCATCAGGGCCACCTCACAGAACCTTGATGGATCACCAGCCCCATCTTACAGGCCAGGAAGCCCAGGCCTAGGAGGCCAAGCCCCGTGTGGCCCTCTAAACAGCAGAGCCTGAGCCAGCCTGGCCACCAGCCCACACCCCAGGCCTTTCTCTCTGCCTTGGCCACATTCAGCGGCCTCAGATGGGAAGGGCTGGGGAGGCCCTTGTCCCTCCTTAGAAGAAGGGATAGACAGCGGCAGTGGTCAAGAAGCAGGCCTCTGCCCATCCTGCCCTATCTCCTGCTGTTCAGAGCTTCTGTCCTCCTCCTGGCTGAGGTCCAGTCTCCCCTTCAAGGGACTCTTGAGACCCTCAACAGCCAACCCCGATCTTCTCCATGCCCCCATTCTCGACCTCTCCAGACTGTGGCCTTGTGTCACCTCTTCCTGGAAGCCCTCCCTGTTCTCTGCTCACCCATTGCCCTGCTGTGGGCCCTGGGGCCTGGTACTAGCCTGACTGGGGACAGGCTTTTGGGAACATTTTATTTTTATTTATTTATTTATTTATTTAGAGACGGGGTTTCACCATGTTGGCCAGGCTGGTCTCAAACTCCTGACCTCAGGTGATCCGCCCGCCTCGGCCTCCCAAAGTGCTGGGATTACAGGCACGAGCCACCGCACCCGGCCTGGGGAACATTTTATGAGTAAATGAATCAGAAGAGGAAGCCATGACCTGCCTGCCTGTGCTCAGTGGCAGGTCAGAAGCCACCAAGCTGTGGCATTGCCCTGGCAAGTTTATTTTCCCACCTCCACTAAGTAAGCTCCCCTTCAGGACCGATCCGAGAGGCTGTGAAGCCACACATCATCGAAAATGGCATCTTTGCACTCAGCAGGCAGGCTGGTGCAGCCCGTGGTGGGGGACCGTCCCGCCGGCTGTGGGGTAAGGACGGCTGTGTGCGCCAGGCTACGGGGAAACTGAGGCTACTGCTTGGAGGTTTCACTGGGGAATATTCACAAACAGAGGTGGCCCAGAAGGGTTACGGGGCCTGTTCGTCTCAGACTGCTGGGTGTGGAGGGCGGCGACCCATTGACCCATCAGGTGTCACTGGTTGTGTTCATTTAGGTCTAGTTTATAAACTCCCTGCACAGTTCTTCTTCTGCATCGCAGCTCACAAACATCCTCTTCCTCCAGGAAGCACCCCCACACGCTGCTGGGCCCTGTCACCTGCCCCCTCCTGGCAGCTGGGTCCCTGGCTCACCTGGTCCCTCCGGAAGGAACTGTTGCAGGCACCACGGCCTCGTCTTCCCGCGTTCCACCTTCTCAGGTGCAATGAACAAGCGTGTAGACACCACACACCCTCCTGGGGCCTGGCATCTTTGTCCAGAGGGCCAGAGGCAGCTTGGGGAAGGCCTTTAAAGTGTGTCTTGGGGAGTTCACGGCTGACCAGCGAGTAGGGCCTGGGTCCCACGCGGCCATGTGATCTTGGGCCAGCCACTCCCCCGCTCTGAGCCTCAGCTTTCCACAATCTCCCTGACCCCCACCTCTGACATGTGGAGGATCTCTAGAGGGTTCTGAGGGTCCAGGTGTGGAATGGCTGCCTCAGGCATGAAAAAACATTCTTGAGCTTCAACCCGGGATCCCACATCTGGGGGCCTCCCTTGAAGGGCAGAGGAGAGATTTATTACAGAGATGTTTGTGCAGTGCCTCTTTAGTTTGAATTTTTTTTTTTTTTTAATTTGAAATTTTTTTTTGAGACAGCGTCTCACTTTGTCACCCAGGCTGGAGTGCAATGGCACGATCTTGGCTCACTGCAACCTCCAGCTCCCGAGTTTAAGTGATTCTCCTGCCTCAGCCTCCTGAGTAGCTGGGATTATAGGCAACCGCCACCACGCCCAGCTAATTTTTTTGTATTTTTAGTAGAGACGGGGTTTCTCCATGTTGGCCAGGCTGGTCTTGAACTCCAGACCTCAGGTGATCTACCCACCTCAGCCTCCCAAAGTGCTAGGATTACAGGCGTGAGCCACCGCGCCCGGCCGCAGTGCCTCTAAATGTGGAAATCTTGAGACACTAGCCGTGCTCCTGAGGTTGGGCGTTTGGATTGAGGAGTTGTGATAATATGACTTGCCTGACTCTGGTGTGGCCGTTCATGATGGGAGAGGCCTCTGGAGGCAGCCCACGTCCACACGCACATGGGAACCCCCACGGGCCAGGGTGTCACGGCCGGGCCTGGCATGGGGTTATCGGTGTTTGCTGCCGCGTTTTCTCTCTCTCTAAGTTTTCCAAAAGCTTGTTGAATGAGCACCCATTCCTTTTGCAATGGGCAAAAAATGTTTAAGTCACAAAACTTATCATCTGACCAGAGTGACACTAGCCTGGCCAAATTGTCACAGCATGTTCTCCCCTAAAAGAGAGATATTTGCAAAATGCTCAGCAGGTCATGGGGTGGCAGCACCCATCTGCTGGGCACATTTTATTTCTGCCATTTAAAAGGAGCAGAGTCAATCAAAGGGGAAGGAAGGGGTGTTCTAGAGATTGGGTTGCACAGGGGCGCTGCGAGGCCAGCTCCCCACATTTGGCATGGCTGATGAGAGCAACTTTGCTGCTGCGTTGGGGCAGAATCCATCCTGTGTGGCCTCGGGAACTGGTTAGAATGCAGCAAGCCTGGGGTCTGAAAACAGTACTTGTAAAGAAAGCAGGACTCAGTTCTCTAGAACTGCTGGCCCGTCATTTTGCCGCTACGGATACTAGCAGTGTTTGTGACAAACCCTAATGGAACAGAGGCTCCAGGTGGGTGTGTCAGCCGCCATGTGTCTGGCCGTGGCTTGCTTTTCCAGAACTAACTTGGTAATTAGCAGTCGTTGGTGGCTACCTCGTGTGAGCACCTACTGTGTGCCCAGCAAGCTGCTGGGAATTTCATGTCTGTTCGTTTTCTCTTTACTGTGGTGCCAGATCACAGAGTAGATATAAATAGCTGCCTTTAAGGTACAAAGCTGGAAGCCGGGCCGGTGGCTCATGCCTGTAATCCCAGCACTTTGGGAGGCCGAGGCGGGCGGATCACCTGAAGTCAGGAGTTCAAGACCAGCCTGACTAACATGGAGAAACCCCGTCTCTACTAAAAAATACAAAATTAGCCGCGTGTGGTGGCGCACGCCTGTAATCCCAGGTACTTGGGAGGCTGAGGCAGGAGAATCGCTTGAACTCAGGAGGTGGAGGTTGCGGTGAGCCAAGATCATGCCATTGCACTCCAGCCTGGGCAAGAAGAATGAAACTCCGTCTCAAAAATAAAAAAAGATACAAAGCTGGGTCTCAGAGAGGAGAGGCCCACTTCTTGAAGGCTGAAGAGCCTAGAAAGTTCTGTGCAACCTGTGTGTGGCTCAAGAGCCTGTGCTTCTTCCAGGGGTGGCAGCTCTGCCACTAGATGCCACGTCCTTGGAGATTTGAACTCCGCCTGTGCCCTGAACACACCAGCCGCTGTGGTAGCCGTTAGACCACGGCTACCCAGGGTCCCCACTGGAGCCAGTTAGACCGAAGAGAAGTGGCTGAGAAGGGGATGCGGCTCTGGTTTGTGCAAACTCAGGGAAGCCGGGGGACCTGACCGCCTGCAACTTTGCCGTGTGTTTTGACCTCTCCCAGCTCCTTGGGTTTTTTTTGTTATTGTTGTTTTTTTTTTTTTTTTTTGACTGTGTCTTGCTCTGTCATCCAGGCTGGAGTGCAGTGGCATGATCTTGGCTCACTGACATCGCCGCCTCCTGGATTCAAGCAATTCTGCTTCAGCCTCCTGAGTAGCTGAGATTATGGCTCCCACAACCATGCCCAGCTAATTTTTATATTTTTAGTAGAGATAAGGTTTCACTGTGTTGGTCAGGCTGGTCTTGAACTCCTGACCTCAGGTGATCCGCCCACCTCAGCGTCTCAAAGTGCTGGGATTACAGGCGTGAGCCACCGCGCCCGGCCTGCTTGGGGTTCTTTGGAGGCCTTGGGTATCTGACAGCATCACCCAGGCCAGGTTTCAGTCCTTCCCACAGCATCTTCACATGTAAATTAAGGGGCGCTTGGTGTGCCTGACTGTGCAGGAAGGATGTTTCTCCTACGTGTGACCTTGGACAGGGAGGCACCAAGTTCAATGCCGAAGATGAGATGGAGTCCCTGGCTAGTCCTGGCCCCCGGGCCTGGGCCCTGCAGCGTGGCCAGCGTCGGGGTTCTTGCAGGGCACTTAGCCTCCTGGGCTGCCTCCAGCACGGTCTCAGGTCCTGCTGGCCACGTTTATTACCATACCTCCCAGCCAGCCTCGCAGCCTCCTCCCAGGCCCCTCCTGCCACAGGCCCAGGCTGGTGGTCAGTTGTATGAAGAGAGGCAGGGGAGGAATTTGTCTAGACTGCGCAGCCTGGAGTGACTTCTCCCCTGTACTCAAAGCTCCCTGGGGGATTAGCAGTGGGGGCTGCTGTCCCCACTCAGTCCCACCGTGCCCAGGCAAGGAGTGTCGTCTCTGACCTTGTGTGTAAATCCGAGAAGGTGGGTGTCATTGTCCCCCTCTTACAGAGACAGTGAGGTCCACAGAGGCAAAGACCTTGTGCAGGGTGACCATGGCAGAGCTGAGATGGGACCCTGCAGTTGGACCTAGGGGTGCTCATGGGCCCAGGCAGGGAGGGGGCTGGGATGGGGCTGGGGACTGGCCTCAGGGGCATTTTTCCCGGCCCAGTGTTGATTCTAATGGGTTAGCACCAGCCTTGATGGGCCGCTGGGTGAGTGGTGGTGGGCAGGCTGGGGTTCGGGCCCTGCCACGGCTGCTTGCTGTCTCTCTCCACTCGCCACTGGGGGAATGGGCTTGTCCTGTCTCCCCTCCCCTTCCCTGGCTCCCGTAACTCGAAGTCTGACTTCTGATGTTAACGTGGGTTTGAGATACATTAAATTGGGCTAGCTACAAAAAGGGGACCTCTGTGGCTGGGCCTGCCTGGGTGGCAGCTCTGTGAACCTGAGCAGGGGCATGTCCTGCCAGGCCTGTGCTGTTTGGGGAGCCCCAGTCTGTGGTACTTTTCCTGGGGGGCCCTAGAACTGCTGTCCCATCTGTTCCAGGTCAGAGCACTGGGGTGGTCCCAGCCCAGGGCAGTAGATAAGGGTGGGCACAGGGGATTTCCTAACCAGGCTGCAGGAGGGTGTCTCTGTGGGTGGCAGGCAGGGTGACCCAGGGTTATTAGAATGGATATCACGGCACACTGGGCCCCAGGGTGGGGGCTTTTATTTTGGCCCAGGCTGCTGGTGGGAGAGGTGGAGAGGGAGTCCCAGGCATCCCGGTGATGGGCGCTATGGCCTCAGGGCACTCTCCTAAGGGTTAGGACAGCATGTGCCACAGCAGGCCCTGCAGGCTGTGTCTGAGAGGCGGGAGCAACTAGGCCTGCGCTGACCTCACCTAGATGTCTATCACCTATGACTTCTGTGGGACCGCTCCCAGCCCTCCGTGGGCGTGGACATTGTCACCGTGGACCGCCCACCCGGGGGCATCAGGCTCCTGTTCCCATTTTCAGAGATGGGCTGATTGTGGCACAGCCTCTGTGGGATGGGAAGAGGGTCAGGGTGGGGGGCTGGCTGCAGGCACCCCCCGCGTGTGGCTGAGCACATCCGTGGGACGCCACCAGCAGGTCCCCCTCCTCGGAGGCCTCATGAAACCAACTCGAGGCCAGCAGTGCTGCTGAGAAGGAGCAGCTCTAGCCAGTCAGCAGCGACCTGGGCGACTCCTGTCCCCACCCTCCTCCCTAAACCAGTGTCAGTCACACTCTCAGCCCTCGAAGAGGAGAGCGGCCCTATCCTAAGGTGACAGGGTTTGCGGATGGTCACACTAAGCCACCCAGCCAGCCAAGCATTCTTGCAACGCAGGGTCCACAGGGGCCGGGAAGCCTGGGCCTGGGAGGGTTCCGGGGGCATGAGAGAGAAAGTGGTCTCCGGGGACATCGGTGTCCGAGGTGTGCGGCCTTGCAGGGCTGTGCAGTGCTCTCCTGCTTCAGGACCTGAACTCCTCCTTCCTCCAACCCCCACTCAGGGCTCCGCACCCCACCTGAGTCTGGCCTAAGGCCCTGCAGAACCCCAGCCGTGGCCCCGGTTTGCCCTCAAGTCCTCACCAATAGCGAGTGGTGCCCAGCAGTGGGCCTGAGTAGAGGCAGGGTGGGCAGGGAAGGAGCAGGCCTCAGGGTCACCCCGGGCGAATGCCGGCTCCTGGGCCTTGATGTTGTCCCTCAGTCAGTCTTGGGGGGGGTCTCCCACTTGAGTCACCTCTTGGGAAAGAACCAAAGTCCCATTTGTACCTTGTAAGTCCCAGATGTTGGGTGTCATTCCAGAAGTGAGGGGGATGAGTGGGGCACTTCCCGACATCCTGGGTGCCAGGTACCTTATGCCAGGCCCAGGAACAAAGACACGTAAAACATGGTTTCTGCCTTGCATGGAGATTGCAAGTTATCTGGGAACTAATTTCGAGGGACCCCAGTTTAATACTAGAGATGGGGAGATCCCCGACTCAGGAGGGCTCCCTGGACAAGGTGACCTAAAGGATGGGTAGGAGTTGGGCCTGTGATGGTGGCAGAACACGCAGGCGCCAAGGCAGGAATGAGTGGGGGGGCTTCCTTGAGCACTGAGATGGAGAAACCTCGCTCTGCTGGGACCCGGCACCCCGAGCCCCACTAGCCCTTCCTCTGTGGACACAAGGACATCCAGGTCCACGGTGGGGTGTGCAGGAGCCAGCAGGTGGGGTTTGCTTTTGGGCGTGTGCATCAGGCAGGAGCGGAGGCAGAGCCAGAGGCCCTCCTCACGGCCCTTAGCCTCCCAGGAAAGTTCTTAACCTCAGGGCTCGCTGGGTCAGGCCCACCTGCAGGAGCTTGCAAGGGGTCCCAGAGGGTGGAGGGAGGGGCCACCCTGACTCCCTCCCAGTCTTCAGCCACCAGACCTCCTGAGCTGACTTCCTGGTCTCCTTGTGTCTTACAGAATGTGGCCCCACCCCAGAGTACCACCCGAGACATCAGGAGCCCATTGTGGGCGTGGGAACACCCTCCGGGACCTCACGGCCCAGGTAGCTGCATCTTTACCCTCCCCCTGGGCAGGAAAGGGCTCACTCCAGTCAGAAGCAGCCTGGAGATGGGTGGTCTGGCAGAGAGGGTGAAACCCCAGCACCAGCCAAGTCCCCAGGCCCCACCTTGCAGCCGGGTCTGCCCTGCCCAGAGTACCCGAGGGATTCAGCCTGACCCTGCTGGGTGGAAGAGACCCCACTCCAGGCCCAGGAGTGAGGGAGTAGAACAAAGCGTCCCTGGCCTGCTGTCCACAGCCCTGCCTGGCAACGGGGACCCCCCCACCCACCTCCTCGCCGTCCAGGTGGTCTGTGGGCACCCAGGGCTTTAGGCAGCCCCTGAGCTGGGCCCAGGCCTCATGGCAGCCTCAGGGCAGTGGGGGCCGGAGCCGACAGGGAACAGATGCGGGAAGAGCGCCCCACATTCCGGGGGGCTCCACCGTAAAAACTCCATCAGCGTTTCCCTTTCCTTCCAGGTCTTCTGCTCTTAGCCACCGCCCCGGGCGACGCCTGAAGCTCAAGGGACTCTGTCCACCCTCAGGTCAGTACAGTTTCTGAGTGTTGATGAAAACTGGGGATCCCCAGTCCCCTCCCTCCTGACTCCACCCTCCACTGGGCCTGTCTGACACTGACACACACCACGTCCTTGTGCGTGCACCAGCCGCAGACCTCTGGGGGCCGAGGACCCAGGCAGATGCTCCTGCTCATTCGCACGGGCTCTGCTGGGTCTGGCCCAGCCTCATCCTTCCTCGCCTCTACCATCCTTTCTCTGCAGCTGAGGGACCAGGGCTCCAAGAACTCGGCTTTGGTCCAGGTCTGGCCCCGTCTTTTGGGCTCCCTCCTGCCTGAGTTGGGTGAAGCTCCTGTTTGCAAGGATCCTGCTGTGTCAAGGGCCCTGGGAGGGGAGGCTGAGGGCAGCCTGAGGGACCAGAGACTAGGGCGCAATTTACAGTGTCTGCTGAGGGCTCAGCAGGTAAGGCGTCCCCTGCCTGCTGCTGTCTGTCATGGCTGTCTTGTGGCCATGGCCGGGGGCAGGCCTGTCATACTGGGAAGTGCTCAGAGGCTGCGGCCAGCCTGGGGCCCCTCCCCTGGCCAGCCTGCCCCCGAGTGCAGACTGTCGCAGATGACTCTCGCCTCCCGGGGCATCCATGCGGCCATGTGGGTTGGGCAGGACTGGCATCCTCCCCCCTCCACCGTTGCCATGGCCAGGGGCAGGCCCACCTCCCGAGGCTATGTAGAGGACCCCAGGCTGCTGTGTGCGAGCCGAGCAGCAGGTGTCTGGCCCGGACCCCTCTGCCATCTGGGTCCCGGCGTGTTTACAGGTCGGCTTTGCCCACCAGACTCTGCAGACGCTGCCCCGGGGCCTTTGTGTCTGCACGCAGGGCCAGGCCACCAGCCGAGCAGAGAGTGGAGCAGGACACAGGTGGGGAGTTGGGGGAGGCTCCTGGGGACTCAGGGAGGAGGGGCGGGACAGAGGAGAGAGGGCAGGAGGAATAACAGAGGAAAGAGAACAGCATAGGAGACAGGAGAGGGGCTGGGCCTGGGTAAGAGGAGACACAGGTCAGGGTAGCCCTTGGAACTGTGGGGCTGTCATGGGGACACCAGCCTGGGGGAGCAGCTGACCCCAGGCATGTGACAGGGACCTAGTGGGTCTTGGCCAAGGAGATCTGGTCCACGGAGCCAGGATTTTCCTGGCACCCATCATAAGCCAGGCCTGCTCCTGGGACCCCATCCCACCTGTACCCAGCCTTCCCCGTGTACACAACTGGCCACCATCCAAAGTAATCCCCCCAACACCCCACAGCGGCAGTGGTGGCCTCCAGGGTCCAGACGAAATGGACACCACAGGCACGTCCCTCACCCAGGCTTGGGCATGGAATGTGCCCCTCTGGGTCTCTGACTCCCAAGCTCAGATAGACATGTCCAGGAGGTTGTGAGGGTGTGTCCCCAGGATCATGGGCAGGGGCCACCGTGTGCAGCAGCTGAGGCTCAGGATATGTAGGAAAGGGCCTAGAGTGGAGGAGGAGAGGCCTGCAGGGGAGAGTGGACAGTCCAGGGCTGGAACCAGCACCCCAGTACGCATGGCCAGTGGAAGATGAGGCCGGGCACATGGTAACTGCTTAGTGTTCATTAGATGCCGGGTGCCGGAGTCATCACCACAGGGTCACTCACCCTCCGTCAGGACCATGGGCAAGGCAAGGCTACCACCCCACACCGTTCTTGCAGAGCCAGAGTCTGGGGGCTGCTGGGGCTGTGGAGGGCCTCTGGGGTGCTGGCTTGGACTAGGGGAGCCGTTGAAGGTCTGTGGGGACAGGGACTCGCTCAGCAGCATTTGTTTTATAGCTGTCCCAAACTGCTCCCCTTGGAGACCTCGGCCCAGGACAGGGAAGCCTCAGCCCTGTGGGTCCCTTGGCCTTGCCTGCCTCTCATGGGCTGTTCAGGCCTCACACTCAGGAGGTGGCATCTTGCTGGCCACACTGTGCCATTAGCCCAGTGCCTCACCCACACTCGGTGGCTGACAACAGGAGCCACAGCCCCAACCAGAGCTGGCGGCCACGCGGCCCCCTTGATAGTCCACGCTGGCTGGTTTTCTGAAGGGACTTGTTCCTGTCCTGGGTACCCTAGGTTCCTACTGATGGAGAGGCCACCCTGTCCTTTGGGAGTGGGTACAGATGTGTATGCCTGGGAAACCCAGGCGTGGGACAGGGCGATGGCCTGGCACCCCATGGCAGAGCCACGCTGAGAAGCCACATCGGCCAGCTCCAAGACTGCCTAGTGGACCCGGCCTCCACAGCCTGAGTAGGGACTGTGGGGCCCGTGGTGTGACCTCAGCAGCCTCTGCAGACAGTGGAGTGGCACTTTCTCCTCAGAGGTTGAAGGGCATGAGCAGTGGCCCAGGTGGCCTCCAGGTGCAGGTCCGGGGAACAGAGGTTTGCTCTCATGTCAAATACCCAGATGCCTTTTCTAATTTTTAAAATTATTTTTTATTTTATTTTATTTTATTTTTTTTGGAGACAGAGTCTCGCTCTGTAGCCCAGGCTGGAGTGCAGTGGTGCAATCTCAGCTCACTGCAACTTCCGCCTCCTGGGTTCAGGTGATTCTCCTGCCTCAGCCTCCAAAGTAGCTGGAATTACAGGTACCTGCCACCACGCCCGGCTAACTTTTGTATTTCTAGTGGAGATGGGGTTTCTCCATGTTAGCCAGGCTGGTCTGGAGCTTCTGACCTCAGCTGTTATGCCCGCCTTGGCCTCCCAAAGTGCTGGGATTACAGGCGTGAGCCAGCGCGCCCGGCCCCGGATGCCTGTTTTTACCCAGACAAGCAAGCAGGCAAGGCCTTTACGATCGCCCTGCATGTGATCTTTTAGTCCCTCGAAAAATACAGACAGTCCCTGACTTGTGATGGAGTTTGTCCTGAGAAACCCATTGTAAATTTAAAATATCGTAAGTCAAAAAATCATTTATTACACCTAGCTGCCAGACGTCGTGGCCTAGCCCAGGCCCCCGAAACGTGCTCAGAACACTTACGTTAGCCTCTGGTGGGGCAAAATCATCTAACACAAAGCCTAGTTACACAAGGTGTTGCGGATTTCCTGTTACTTATTCAACACTGTACTGAAGTGTGGTTGGTTTCTACTGAATTCACATCCTTTTGGGTCGAGAAATCTTAAGTTGAATCCTGGTAAGTCAGGGCTGTCCTTATGGACAAAATGCAGAGTGGTGGCCCTCGAGTGGCACCTCCCTGTTGGTTCTGAGCAGCGCTCTTTGGCTGTGAGAAACTTTAGTGAGCATGAAGTTGAGCCCTCACTGTGACAAGGGATGGGACAGGGTGCAAGGACAGCCACCTGCAACAGTACCTGGGTGAAACACCTTCTGGATTCGAGGAGTTCCCGTGGGCCAAGCCCTGAGCCAGACGTGTGGAGTTGTCCTTCTTCCTGACGGCCCTGCATAATGCCCCTCACCTGAGGCTCCAAGAGCCATTGGGGCTTGCCCTGGCTGCCAGGCTGGCATACAGCAGAGCAGGGCCCTAGCCCCAGCCTGCACTGCGGTAGAAACACCTCTGGGTTCTATGAACGTGGTCTCACCAAGGCGTGGGGCTGCCAGATCTCTCGGGAGTGGGGAGGGACTGAGGTCTGGGGTCTGCGCCAAGCCTTCCGAAGCCTGGCTGTGCAGTGGGGACAGGCCCTGCCACTCAGGCCCTTGCCAGGATGGTGCCAGGGCGGGCCAGGCCCCCAGCCCCAGTGCTCCTGGCAGTGCCCAAGGCTGCCGCCTCCACAGTTCTGGCTTCCCTCCCTGGCCTGGTTGGTTGAGCACCTGGCCTCAGGCATGGCCCAGGCTAGGGGCCTTGTTCCCCACACAGTCCTGAGCTGAAAGCACGCCGTGTCCAGCTCTGCGCAGGGAAAGGGCAGGCTCTCAGCTCATCCTGCAGCTGTGTCTCACTGCGCCGGCAGTCCAGGGTACGACATGCCCTTCTCCACCCAGCCAGAGGTGGGTGGCCTTGAGAACTGGAGAGCCAGAGGCTCCTGGCTGTCCCTGAAAAAGGAAATTGGGCCTCCTGAATTGGGGGCTCCCTGAGCTCGCCTAACACAGAAGGACCTCCTAGTGCCTGTGAACAGGCAGGTAACCGTCTTTGAGTCCCCGCTCCCTCATCCCTGACACGCGGGGAGCAGGGTCGCTCCCGCGCTGGCTGTGACTGTGGGGAAGGAACAGCTGCCGCATTCCTGCATCTGAAGATCAGGTTGTCACGAGGACTGACTGAGTCACCAGGTGTGAGGGGCTTTGGTGGGTGCCTGGCGTGTCACAGTGGCAAGGCTTTCACACTGGCCAGGTCCCCAGCCGGGAGCATTTGCCCAGGAGCCTGCGTCGTACAGCTGGTCTGGTCCCACCGAGGAATAACCACATGTGGGAGAGGCCCCGGGAGTAGGCGAGGTGGTTGCCTGTTCATGCCCAGAGAGTCGTCACGGCAATGGGTGACACAGTGATGCGGACGGTGGCACCTGCCCTCAATGCTGCACTGTGTCACTCAGGCAGCACCCCCCACTCCCCGTGAGCACCGTGCCGGCTTCCCTAATTTCATCCTTGTTTTTTGATGCAGGCGCTGCCCATGGCTCTGGAGCGGCAGTCCCCGTCAGAGGCTTGGGCTGAGTAATCAGGTGTGTGAGTAGTATCCTCCCCCTGGCCCGGTGGCCCCTCGAACACCCTGCTACCAGCCACAGCTCAGCCACTCTAGGCCTTGGCCTCCCTGTCTGTGCAGTAGGGTTGGTGGCGATCACAGGCTTCTGCTCTGCACAGGCCAGGAGGGACTGCCACGTGGCTGCACCCCTAGCCCAGGAGCTCAGGAGCAGCCTCGCTGTGTCTGCCGGACCTTTGGGTTCTGAATAAGATCTGGTGAAGAGACATGGAGACCAGTGCTGGGCAGGGGCAGGAAGGCACCCCTGTGGCACCCTGGGGATCTGTTGGATCTGGGGGTGCTGCCTGCCAGGCTCTGCTCTGCCCTGTGAGTGTTTGTTAGGGGCAGTGGGGTACGTGCCCTTGTCCAGAGGAGGCTGGAGAAGGGGACACAAGTGGGGAGTAGACAGAGGGTCACCAGACAGATGAGAGGGATGGAACTCAGGGCTCATTTGGGAAGTGGCTGGTGCTGAGCGTGGCTGGGGCAGGGCTCCAGGAGGGGCCAGGTGGGCCCGACCCCCCTTGTTTCCTGGCACAGCAGTCCCTGGAGTTCAGGCCAGGCCCTCATGCCACCTGTCTGTGGACCGCTCCAACCTCGGGCACATGAGGAGCCGCCCTCCACAGGTCTGGGGGCAAAGGAAGGCTTTGAATTGGGAGCCCAGGCTCAGTAGGCCCCTGCCGTCTCCCCCAGAGGTTGTGCCTCAGGCTAGGCCGGCTGGGCTGCAAGGTGGGAGGGCATCGGTGCCCCGGGAAGGCCCCAGTCCCCCAGGGCCACCTCCAGAGCCTTAGATGGGACAAGGCCTCTGGATGCCCTGCTGCTGGGAGCCTGGGCAGAAGAAGGTTCCAGAAAGGGACCACCTGCCTGTCTCTGGCCCATGCGCAGGGCAGGCGCTGTGCTTCTCTCCCAGTGGCTGTGCCTCCTCCTCCTCCCGGCCCCACCCCCTCTCCCGCCCGTGGCCTGGCGGTCTTTGTCTTCCAAGCGCTCTGCAAAATGGCCGCCTGACCCGCCGCCATTTTGTAGCTGAGGTGGCAGCGGCCTTGGCAAGGCCTGTGAGGGAGGACGGCCATGGCCCGCCTGCCTGCCCTGAGCAGCCTGGACAGAGCCCAGCACCGGCCCCCGCCCGGCCTGGCCTTGGCCGTGGCCGCCCCGGGCTTGGCACCAGCCAGCCCTTGGCAAGGCGGCCCGAGAGTCCTGGTCCCTCACCCAGCCCTGCCGACCCTGAGGCGGCCTTGCTGAGCAGACAGAGAGGTCTTGAGCCAGGGCCAGGCGGGTGCAGCCTCGCGGGTGGGGGAGTCTGGGGACTCCCTGCACCTCTGCAGGGTGACACCTTCAGGCCTTGACCACTTCGCCTGGGCACTCCTGGCCTGGTCTGGCCCAGCTGGGGGTGGGTCTCTGAGTGGCCAGCCTGGCTTCTGGCCTAGAGATGAGCACCACTATCCTCAGGAAGCGGGCAGGGCCCCACTCTAGCCAGGATTCCCCTGTGGTGGGGTCAGCCAAGGTCCGTGACACACGGAAGTGGAGGACCTGCTCCCCCCGGGAAGTGGCATATTCCCCAAGGGACAGGCAGCCCTGGATGGTCTCCAGGAAAATCCTGGGGGTCAGAGGCTGCAGAGCAGCCTCAGGGAGACGCTGGATGTCGGCCGTGGGGGACATCGTGCCCTTGGCCTGGGCAGGTGGACCTGGGGGAGCCCTGTGGGGTTGGCCACACGTCGGTGCCTGCGATCCCTGCAACAGCGTCCTCTGAAGGGCTGTGCGCCTCCTGGAAAAAGTTGGGAGAAATCTCTGCATGAAGCAGGGAATAGCGTTTGATAAAAGTGTGTGCGTTTTCTAGGGATCAGTGCAGGTCCTCTGGGCGTCATGGGGGGGTTGCCGGGTGGGCCCCACAGTGGCCTGTGTTCTCCACGTGGCGTGGGTCAGTTCTGCACTGGAGGAGACCCTTCCCCAGACACCTGCTGGACACCCAGCCAAGCCCTTGAGGCCTGGGAATGTCTCTGGATGCCACCCCACACCCCGACCAGACTCCTCTCCCTGCGGCTCCTGCACAGAAGGAACATTCCGTCACCATGAAGCCAAGTTTGCCCAGGCCCTGCCCTCATCCTGGGGAAACCCAGCTGGGGATGGGAAGGAGGAATGCTGCCCGCCTGCCTGCCTAGACCAGAGTGGCCCCACATGCCAGGCTAGGCCCGCAGCCTCCCAGGGCACATGGGAGCTCCAGGCTTCCCGGCAGGAAAAGCCCCCCCCAACCCGCAGAAGGGCCGGTCCCGGGGCGGGGGCGAGGAGGTGCTGGGTGGGTGACCTCGGGGTGGGGTTCAGGCTGGGGTATTTTTAATGATGTGGCTGCATCTGGTCACCGCCCCCCCACCACCCCCCATTCTTTCCTGTCCTCCCCACCTTGTGACCCAGACTGTGGCTTGAATTAAGAATGTTTTCAGATAAGTACACGCCTTTGAGGTTAAAACTATGCCTAATGATTAAACACCAGACGGAGATCGCCACGGGAGAAGGGCAGGCTCTGCATTCCTGCTTTTCCCCTTTGGACTCCAAGCGAACCTGTTTGTGTGACCTGGAGCACAACAGCCCTGGGGGCTGACGTCCTGACCCATCCTACGGAGGAGGCAGCTGAGGCCCAGAGGAGTTCCCCTGCCCCATCTCAGACCCGTCACTGAGGGAGACAGAGGCAGGTCAGAACGAGGCCTGGAGGCCCCCAGGCCTGTGCCCCGTGAATGCCAGCACATCTGCAGGGCAGGGTCCTCCCCCGCCAGCACCAGCTCTCAGTATCTTGGGTGCTGGTTAACTCTCGTGGGCTTCCACACTCGCACCTGTGGCCACAAGGATGGCGCCTGCTAGGCCTCTGGCCCTGTTCTAAGTGCAGGACACGTGGCCACAGTGGGCCTGGCCCCGGCCGTGAGGAGTGGGCATTCCCCGAGCCTGTCCACCACTGAGAACTTAGTGGCTGGGAGAGAACAGGAAAGCAGGAAGCTCTACAGGGCACAGACCCTTAACAGTGGAGACCTGGACCCGGAGCACGCGGGTGTCAGTTTTGGGGAAGAGACAGGGAGGGTGCTGACAAGGGGCCAGTGAGGGGACCTTGGGACGCTGGCCAGCCCTGAAAGGAAGGCAGGTTAGGTGCATGCCGCACCGTGGGGCACCCCTTTCCCACCTGCGTGAGGTGTGCAGGGCCGGGAGGGCGGGGCTGAGGAGCACAGTTCCAGCTCTGGCTTTGCCTTGGCGTCCCCATAGCGTGCTGTTGGGGACCGTGAGGCAGCTGGGTGGCCCAGCTGTATTGCAGCCTGGGGCTAGAGGAGAGATCAATAACCCTTACCCGTGCCATCTTGATTTAAGTTTGATGTTTTTAGATCATGGGCCTTTCTGCATTAGTTTTTGTTTTTTTAATTTAATTTCGCAGTCAGACATTTCTGCTGATGGCTGGGTTTTTGGTCCCTGTAACATGCCTCCCAAGCCTTGCCCTGGTCCCCGCCCTGCTCAGCTGAGCCAGAGCCACAGGCTGCCCGAGTCTCGTTAGCTTTCTTGGCCGTGTTTGTGGGAGGCCCGCCTCCCGCCCCAGCCCCCGCACAGCACCCCTCCCCGTCTTTTCCCAGACCCCATTGTTGGCACGGCTTGCTGAGCAGAGACACTGGCCGCTTTATGGGGAGAAACCCAATCAGGGTGCTGGGGGGCTCTTTCGGGGGGGTCCAGCTCCCAGTGGCCCCGAGCCAAGCCCGAGGTGACTTCGGGGTGACACCGTCTGTCTGCCTCACTTGCTCCAGACATCCGCCTACCCTGAAATGGCCACCTGCCCACTGAGGCCTCCGCACACCTGTCCCGGCCGGCCTGGCCCCTCCCCCGCCCATGGGCAGACACCGTGGGGCCAGGGCAGCGCCCCAGAGGTGGCAGCTGGCAGATGGCAGAGCGCCTGCTGACTGCTCACTCCCCGTCAGCTCTGCTCCGGGAGCGCCATTCACACTGCGTGGCCCGCTCAGCCCTCCTCCAGGCTGGCTGGGAAGGGTCTCTCTGGTCTGAAGCCTCCCGAGCAAGGGGAGATTCCTGCCGCCTCCCCAGTCCCGAGGCCTGCGCTCACCCCCAGGGCTGCCGGGAGACCATCTCTGTGCACACCCCACAACATGCACCTGGGGCCTTCTCCCCACCAGCTCAGAAATGACTCTGTGAGGGGGTCACCAGTAGAAACATCAATCTTTCCCCACCCGGCACCCAAAACAGCCCTGGTTGTCGGCTGGAGTCCTGTTCTGGGCTAGTCCTCTTGCGGTGGGGGCGGAGCCCGTGAGGTCCTGGTCCTGCGGAGCACAGCAGGGTTGGGTGTGCAGGAAATGTGCCAGACACCCTCCTCGGAGTCCCTGGGAGTGGGCAGTGCCACACTCAGGCTCCCTGACCACTGCAGGCTGGGGTGGGCCAGATGTGAGTCCCAGAGCCTGCGGGGCAGAGCCGAGTCTCGTCAGGGAGCTCAGAGCCCTTTGGGGAAAGGAGCAGGAGAGCAGGGTGGTTGTGCCTGGCAGAGGGATGGGCCAGGGCAATGCTGGGAGCAGAGACCTGCCCGGGGCATTTGCTGCTCTGGGAGGGAGCCAGGGCTGCGGGCATGCAGGGGAGGGGCAGAGACGGTAGAAAGGGTGGCAGCAGTGGTAGACGGACTGGCTGGCTGGGAGCTCAGGCAGGGCTGGTGCTCAGGGAGGAAGAGGGAAGGGCACCTCCCACCCGGTGTCCCCACAGGCCCCCCAATAGCCTGGTGGGTAAATTTCCTGATCCCCAGCAGGGCTGCCCTTCCTCAAGGTCACACCGTACAGGGCTGCGGGGAACCAGGGTCTGTCTGCTCCCTTCCAGCTCTTGGGCTCAGCCCCATGGACCCCCACGCCCTTCCTGCCTGGATGTGCCTCTCTGGCCTTCGCACCCTGTGCCCGTCCTGCAAGGGCACTCTGGCCGGAATGGGCCAGAGTGAGGTAAAATTGTGATTCACTGAACAAGCCCTTGAGGGGTTCCTGCAGCCCCAGGCTGGATCCTGTGAGCCCCTCCCGGGGGGTTCTGCTCGTGAGGAGACCCCAAGCCTTCCTCATCCTGGGTCTTAGGAGAAGCCACAGCCCCCGGGAGCCTCAATGTCCTCCTCAGTGCAGTGGGGATTTAACCCCTCCCTCCAGGGTCCAGCCACCTGCTGACAGGCCACGCGCACAGGAAAGCAGCACCAGGCTGTCCCTCCATGCATCCTTCCACCCTCCCCTGGGGCCTGGAGCATCCAGGTACCAGCCTGGCAGGGCACGGGCTACCCAGCGGGGGAACCTGGCCACTGACCACACAAGGATAGGCCTGGGTCTTGGTCATCAGTGACCTGGCATTGTCCAACCGACACAGGGCTGGCCACGGAGGCCATTCCATCCAGGGCCGGCCACGGAGGCCATTCCATCCAGGGCCAGCCACAGAGGCCATTCCATCCAGGGCCATTGGGATGTCTGGGCAAGGCCCAAGGTCACAACAGGGTTCAGGGCTGGGCGAGGCCACGTCTCTTCCAGAGCTGACACTTGTCACTTTTGTTTTTAAAACCAAACAGGTCAAGAAGTGGTGCTGACCTGGGAGCCCCTGCCTGCGGCCAGCCTTCCTCGAAGTGAGCTGGGCCTCCTGCCATCCTGGCTCTGGAGGTAGGAGCCATCGTGAGAGCCAGGACACTGCCGGTCCTCTCCGGGCCCCGCCCTCAGGCACAGATGTCCTTAGATGGGGACCTTCGCCCAGGCTGTGCCCTCCCCTGAAGCTATGTCTTTTCTTGTCTTCCCATCACTCTCCCAGCACTCCCCCAGGTGGCCCACCTCATCTGCCCACTGTGCACTTGGGACATGGTGGCCTTTGTCTGTAGTGGTGTGCCCCTCAGGCTGGGCAGGGCCTGAAGCCACTGTGGTTGGTGGCAGGGTATCTGAGTGGAAGAGGCACACAGCCTCACCTCCACACCTGAGGACTCTCTGGCCCTGGGCTCTCTCGTGTGTACTGCCTGTCTGCAGAGCCCGGCCTACCTCGAGGGCTCCCTGGGGACAGAAGGCCCTGCACTAGCCCTCGATGTCACCCAGCCATCGGTCATCCTGGAGTGCAGCCCTCACGCCCTGAGGCTACCTGCCATCGCCCAGGATGACTCAAGATGCCACCTGGGTAAGTCTAGCCCAGAACAAGAAAGTCCAAATGAGGGATATTGAGTCCCATCTGCTTCTCCAAGGTGGGGCTGGGGACCCAGAGCACTTTTGGTGACGGCCAGGGTGGACTAGGGGTCTGTCTCCCATTCTCTCCCTGTGTCACCTTGTAGACCCCGACCTGTGGGCTGGGGGTCCCCATGGTGGGCATTGTAGGCTCTAGGGGGCTGAAGTCCTGGCCTGGGGTACTAGTGGGGGCCAGGCTGGGGCCAGTGGAATCTGTGTGGTGGTCCCCACCTGCACTCCAGCTCCAACGGCTGATGATGGGGGCCCTGGCAGCTGATCCCGTTCCTCAGTGGGGAGACCATTGCTCCCGAGGGCGTGAGACCTGCCCAGAGCATAGCCCGGAGGCCAGCATGGATTCCCACAGCTCTACCCACTGGGCCATCCTGCCCACCCCAGTCTTAACCTGCTGGGACCAGGGGTGAGAACCTAGTAGGTGAGGGGACCCAGTCAGCCCAGATGGCCAGTGCAGCCCGATGGGGTGGGGGTCTCAGAAACTAAGTCAGCAGCCCAGAGCTCGTGCTGAGCGCGCCATGGCCCACAGCCTTCCCCAAGGCATTTCCCAGGGGCGCAGATGGGGGCAGACGCAGGGACACTCAGGGTGGAGTGCCTGAGTGGGAGCTGGTGACGAGGTGAGGGCAGCCTGAGTCACCCCACAGGATAGCCTTGATCTCCCCACCTCGGCCACTCACCACTGCTGGGAGGGTACAAGGACACCCTCAGCCACTGTCCCTTCGGCCCCCATCCTAGCCTGCCTGGCTCTGCCTGGACCATCCTTAGGGACATCTTGGTCCTGCCCACCCACCAGGGGATCCAGAATTGGGACAGGGAATAGGACCCCCAGACCCTCTCACGCAGCTTTTGTTCCGAGCCCTTGAGGGAACAGGGGATGTCTGTGACCCGAGGCCAGACAGTGCCGGGATGGAGGGGAGCTGGGCTGCACTGAGGTCCTCCTGGTCCGCATCCCGGGTGAGTCAGCAAATTCATCTCCAGTTCTGGGTGGGCAGCACCGGGCGTGAGCCTCAGTGGTCTCCTTGCTGGCTGAGGAGCTCGGAGTTGCTCCAGTGGCCCTCGGGAGGGAGTAGGCGGCAATCCCCGGAGAGCAAGCAGACCCCTCCCCGACCAGCTTCTGAGAGCAAAGACAGAGATACAGCCCAGAGACACAGCAGCGCCGAGCCTCAGTTTCCCCACTATGACGTGGGATCCATGATCTCAGCCTCACCAGGGCTGTGGGGATTACATGGTCCAGCCCAGCCTAGTGCCTGCCTGGAATAGGCAGCCTGCTCAGGACAGGCTGTGGCAGGAGGGCTGGGGTTGACCCTCCAAGTCCACTCTGGCGCAGGGGAGCTGAGAGCAGCACGGGGTTTAACTTGGCAGGAAGCAGAATGCTCGGACGTCACTCTGCTTCCCCCCAGCTGTGTGACCTTGAGAAGTTCATCTTGCCTCTCTGGGCCTCGGTCTCTTCACCTGTTAGAGGGGTTGACAGGCGTGCCTGCCTCTTCAGCTCTTCCCCGGGCTCCCCCAGGAAGGTGGTGGCCACAGTGAACGTTTGTTGAGGCTGAGCCTGCGCCAGGCCCGGGATAGGTGGGGCTCAGAGAGGCCGGTCTCTTGCCACGTTTCCCTGCTACGGGGGCCCTCAGGCCCTCTCAGCGCCCCTCAGCCCTCTTTCCTCCCCTACTCCAGGAGGTGCCTCCGGAAGCCATGGAGTCCCACCTCAGCACCGAGACCGACTGCCCTTTGGGGTGAGGTAGTAGGTTGTATAGTTTGGGGCTCTGCCCTCCTATGGGATAACTATACAATCTACTGTCTTTCCTGAAGTGGCTGTAATACCTGCGGTGGACACAGCGTCTGGGGCCTTGGCTGGGGAGGGGCAGGGGTGGGCTTGGGGGCAGGCTTGGCAGCAGTCAGCGGTAGGAGCTGCCTACACTAAGTCTGACAGGCCCAGGCTGCACTTGCTATGTGACCTGAGACAGGCCCCTGATCTCTGGGCCTCAGTTTCCTCCTCTGTAAAGCGGAAGCAAATGAGGATGGAAGGAGACGCAGTGTGGAGCGTCCAGGGCAAAGGACAGCTGAGCCGACCCCACCCTCTGCTGCAGCCACACTGAGGGTGGCGACCCACGTGGCTGTTTGTCCGACCTCTGTCCCCCAACCACCCCCCACATCAGGCCAGGCTCATGGGTGGCCCTGAGCCGGAGACTGGGCGGTATTCTCCGCTAAGCACCAGGAGAAGGCCGTGAGTGTGGGCCTTGCCCACCAGCCCAGGCACCCAGCACATGCCCCAGCCTGGCCAGCTCAGTGGCAGGGCCTCTGCCTGCGGAGGAAGGCTCAGGCCCCTTTCCCGAGCAGGAAGTGAGAGCGACGGCTCTGCACACTTCCTGGGCCCCACATGGGCACAGCCTGAAGGCAGATGGTGGCTCCTCTATACCTGGGGAAACTGAGGCCCAGATAGCCAGGGGCTTCCTGAGACCAGCCAGCAGCAGCTGCCCCTTCCAGGGGTGCCCTCTCCACTGTCCCTCCTGCCCTGAGCCTGCCCAGCCCTCCTGCTCTGGTGGCTGAGGACCGCCGGGTGGGGGCGGCGCTGGGCGGGGTTGGTGGGCCCTCCCGCAGGGCAAGGCCGGGCCTGGCGGGGTGAGGTAGTAGGTTGTGTGGTTTCAGGGCAGTGATGTTGCCCCTCAGAAGATAACTATACAACCTACTGCCTTCCCTGAGGAGCCCAGTGACGCGACCCCACGGGAGGGCTGTCCCCAAACTCAGTGACGGGCAGGGGGACCTAAGCCAAAGATGGGCGGGCATCCGGAGCCTGGGTGCAATAAAGCTGCTCTGGCCATGAACTTGGAACTGGCCCCTTTCATTCTGGAAGCCCAGGGACTGGCCTCTGGGGCACATCTGCTGTGGGACACGGGGAGGCCCTGGCTGCGAGCTGTTCGAGGTCATCAGGCTCGCCTGTCACTGCTGCTGCTCCCGCCTTCTGGTGCCTCCGGAGTCCTCAGATGGGCCCCACGCTGTACCCTGGGCTCAGGATCCCAGGCCCAGCCCGTTCTCTGCCCTCTCACGCTGCTTTGAGCCAGGCGGGCTGAGCACCGGGAACCAGGCCTAGTGGCAAGGTCCCTGCAGGCAGCCACCGAGGTCCCAGGTCAGCAGCTCAGAGCACTGCCAGGGCCTGGCTCCTGAGGCCACCTCAGTGCCTTGAACACCTTGACCAGAGTCTGAATGCACCTGGCCTTCCATGCTCCCCTAGGACAATTCCTGGAGCACCTGTAATTCCTCTGACCATCCCAAATGTGCACCCATTCTCTCGGGAGGCCTCAGGCCTTCGTGCCAGCGGCTGCCATGGGCTGGTCCCAGCGATCCTGGCCTGGGTGTGTGGGCTTGTCTGTGCCTGGCCCAGCCACTGAGCGCACCTGGAGGGAAGTGCGGGCATAGCCGGGCCACACCTCCCCCGGCCACAGTCTTGGCCCAGATTTCACCCTGCACCCTCTTGGGTCTGCAGGCAAACCCAGCCCTGCATGGCCATGTCTGGGCAGTCCAGCACCCCGTACCCTGACACCCGTCTGTGCCAGGCCTGCCAACCCTCCCAGAGCCGCTGCCACACTGTGGGCCAAGGGCAGAGGGAGCATGGAGGAGGGGCCCAAGGGCAGGGAGGGCTTCCTAAAGCAGGGGCCATCTGAGCTGGGTCTTGACAGCCACATAGGAGTTTGCAGCTGGAAATGAGTGACATGCCCCCTGGACCCTTCTCCCTGGTCCCTTCATCCTCTGGGGCCAGAGTGGGTGACACATGGGCACTGACCAACTCCGCTTCTTCACCCGGTGATCAGTCAGCAGCCACATCTGGCCACTTCTGTGAACACCGCTTCCATCCCTCCCCACTCCCACCGCCAGGCCTCAGTCTCAGCAGCCTCCTCCGTCCTTCCGGAGCAGACCTGAGTCCCCCGCCTGCGCTGCCTCCCAGCACTCCTCCCTCAGGCCTGCACTCACCTCCACCAGGACTCCCTCCTGCTCACCACGGCTCCCCCCATCCTCAGTGCACAGCTCAGACCCACCTCTGGCCACCGCAGCTCCTGTCTGTGTCTGAGCAGACCGTGAAGGTCCGGAGGAGCCAGCCTCTTCTCCCAGCCCCCACACTGTGTCGTTGGAGCAGGGTTTGGCCCTACAGAGCTCAGGGCCTGGTCAGGCAGCTGTCAGGGACACACAGTGGCCATCTGTTGGGGTCAGCATCATAGTGGAGCAGCCCAAGGGCTGGGGAACCCTGAGGATCCCAAGACCCAGCCCTACAGTCAGGGGTGGCTTCCTGGAGGAGGTGATGGCCTCGCTCATCCCAAGTCCCTCCCTACCTTCCAGCTGACCAAAACCTCCCTGCTGACTGGCCATACCCAGAGATGGGGTTGCTAGAACTCATCCAAAATATAGGCATGAGAGCCCTGGGAGGAGGAAGCCACTCATCACCTGGTCGGTAGCAGCTCTGGGGGCGACAGGCCTGGGTCGGTCACTCCGCTCACCAAACCTGTTTCCCGTCTTGCAGAGGGGTCACTGAGCTTCCACCTCCTGGGGTGCCCATGAGGATTTAAGCAGGTACCAGGTCAGAGTGCCCAGGGCTGTGGGTGAGCCGCCTTGAGAACAAAGTCCAGGGAGGAGAGCCGGGGACCAGGGACATTCGAGGTGGCCCCAGCTTCCCAGGCTGTGCAGCAGCCACGTGCCAGGGATCCCTCCCAGCTCAGGCAGAGCCGTACCCTATGGAAGACAGGGTGCGAGGCCCCTGGGCCCTGAGGTTCAAAAGGGCCACCTCTGACCTGGACCTTCCTAGCAGGAATGCAGAGCCAGTCTACCGCTTGAACCCTGCAGTCCGAGCACCAAGGGACAGGGCCACCATGCAGGGCCAGGGCTAGGACAAGGCCAGTGAGGTGGCAGAGAGGGAGCATCTCGGGGGAGGCAGGGGCCTTTCTCGGGCCACGCATCAGCACAAGCCACAGAGCTGAGGGCCCAGGGAGAGTCTTGTTTCCATTTCTTTTAAAATGTAAAGAGAAAATGATCCCCCATATTGAATGTATAATATGCAGTGAGTAGATTAGAGAGTGGTGTGGATGACGGGTGAACAGAGCGAGGACACAGCCTGGGTTCTGGGTATCTTCTGACCACCCCGGTCGTGGGTACGGTCCGTGATTTTGTTGTGAATTGTGGAGGAAAGGCCCAGGAGGACCACATGCCCCGCCAGGGAAGCCATAGAGGGTTCTGCCCCAGGCAGTCAGTGCCTCCTTCATTGCCGAGCCCTGCCATCCCTCGCCCCGCCCTGCTTCCCCCACCATCCGCCCGTCCTGGGCAGCCTGCCACCCCTGCGGGCCACCCCCGAGGGCCACCCCTGCCATCCGACTGTGAGTTTCCTGACAGCGACACCGTGTGGCAGCAGGAGGCGGCGCGCCGGGAGCTCTGAGCTGCCAGCCCCGCCTGTACCCGATCTCTGAGGCCAAGGCTGTGAATAGAGCGACCCCTTCTGGGCTGTGGAAGCCTTGGGTTTGAGGATGACCCTGGAGAGGGGCCCAGGCACTTCTCGCTCCCCTGGCGTGTGGTAGTGGGGCGGGGTGGGGGCCTCTGTGCCCATCACAGCCACATGCCAGGGCCTCCGGCCATCATCCCAAGCCAGTGATATGCCTGGCGGCCTCCTGCCTGCCTGTGCCCTGCTCACCACCAATGAGCCATCAGCATCACTGCCCCTGCTTGGCATCCGGCAAACCTGTTGGGTGTGAGCCAGAGGCAGCCACCCTGTGCCCAGCAGAGCTGAGTTGAGACCCACATCTGTCCCCGGGCACTGCCACCAGCAGGGAGACCAGACTGAGCCTGGGAGGACTCGGACTGGGTTATCTGAAGGCCTGGAGCTCAGGTGGCCCCAGGTAGAGGAGGTGGCACAGTGGAGGCCCACACATGGGAAGTGGGTGGGGTAGCTGAGCCTCCAGAGCCTGAAGGGAGGCTGGAGCCCCAGGGAAGGGGCTCAGATGCCCAGGAGGGAAGGCAGGCCCTAGGGCTGAGCCCCTGGCCCCCTGGCAGACTCATGCCCACCCAGTGGCATTTAGTATAAATGGGCCCCTCTGATGTTGCCTCCTGAAATAGGCAGGGTCTGTGGGGTCAGGGCAGGCCATGAAGCCTGGGGCATCCCTGTGCCCGCTGGGAGAACATGGCTGGTCACTGTCCCATTCTGAGCTCAGCCTCTTTCTAGAATGGGGAGGGAGGTGGCACCAGCCAGGTAGCACATCTCAGATCTGGGACAACTGGAGGGCTGAGGTGGACAAGGAAGGGGAAGGCTTTCAGGTCTGGCTTGCTCAAGGGACTTCTGCTGCACTCAACATGAGTCACCCTCTCCTGTGCTGCCTCCCAGCACCCCTCCCCCATGCCTGTGCTCACCTCCACCAGGACTCCCTCCTGTTCACCACGACTCCCTCACCTCTCAGTCCACGGCTCAGACCCACCTCTGGCCACAGCTCCTACCTCGGCCCCAGCTGCTGCTGAGCCTGAGGGCAGGTGGTGCTGCCAGGTGCCTTGCGGTGGCCTCCCCGCATGCGTCCTTCCTGGTGGCCCAAGTTCAGCATCCACACTTATGCCAGCCAGTGCCCTGTCCGTCCCCCACCCTTCCAATGCTCCGGGCTGCCCAGAGCGAGAGCTGCTGTGAGTCTCGGTGGGTAGCCGGGTCTCTCTCTGAGTGGGAGGGGCTCCCCCAGGGATGGGAGTGGGGCCCAGGCAGTTGCCGTAAATGCTGGCGTGTTGGCCCCTCTGGTGCTGCGCCGGCGACGTCCCCCGCCTGATCTGCTTCCTCAGAGTCCCCAGAGGGCTGCCATCCTCAGCCCATTTCACGAATGTGGAGATAGAGGCTCAGAGAGGTGCAGTGACACACAAGGCCACGCAGCGGGCCGGGCAACGCTGGAGCAGGCGAGCAGCTCTGCCCGCCCTGATCTGCAGCTGTCCTGCCTTCCAGGCTGCCCGGGGTTGGGACAAGAATGATGGCAGAGGGGAGGAACAGGTGATGTTCTGGGGTGCTTCCCTAGGACCAAGGAACTGGGCCAGGCCCAGGGCCCTGCCGGCTACCTCGCTTCCAGCCTTGTCCCTGAAGTTCCCCCAGGCAGGAGGTAAGCAGCTGTCTGCACACCGCTGTCCAGCCTCCCCAGAAGGGATGGGCGCTCCCTCAGACTTGACCTGCGCTCAGACATGGTGGCCCTGTCCTTGGTGGGCCCGGAAGCCAACTTTCACCCCTTTCAAATCCTGGGTATCAGGGCTTTGCCTCTAGCCAAGCCCCAGCCAGGCAGCACTGCCCTGACCGTCAAGCAAGACATACTGACCCTCCTGCGGTCCCGGAAAGAAAACAGAAGAGCAGCCCATCTTCAAGAAGGACTCGCCCCGTCCCTCCCCTCCTCCCACCACACCACAGACCCGACAGCCTCTCACCAAGCCCATCCTCCACCCTCCTTGTCCTCCGGCTCAGCCCCCCAGGCTTCTGCCCATTTCCTGGGTCAGCCCCACACAAGTCCAGGTTCCTGGCAAAAGCTGGAGCCCCAAGTAAAGACATCATATCTGGCCAGGTGCAGTGGCTCACACCTGTAATCCCAGCACTCTGGGAGGCCGAGGCAGGAGCAGCGCTTGAGCCCAGGAGTTCAAGACCAGCCTGGACAACATGGCAAAACCCCATCTCTACAAAAAAATAGAGAAATTAGCTGAGCTTGGTGGCTCACACCTGTGGTCCCAGCTACGTGGGAGGCTGAGGTGGGAAGATCACCTGAGCCTGGGGAGGTCAAGGCTGCAGTGAGCCCAGCTCGTGCCACTGCACTCCAGCCTGGGTGAGAGAGTGAGACCCTGTCTCAATCAATCAATCAATCAATAATAAAGATATATTCTGTGGAGCAGCCGGCCTGGGGGGTCTGGGTGTGGTGGGCAAGGATTCGAAGGCAGAGTGCGGGGGTCAGTGAGGGAGGAGAAGGGGAAACCCAGGGAGGCAGCAGGGGAGGGGTGGCCTCCAGAGGAGGGGAGAAAGGGAGAGGGAGGCAGGGAGGGCGGGCGGGGGAACAGTCATGGCTGGCCCCAGGCCTGGGGTGAGTGTGGGAGGGGTTCACCTGGACAGACACACAGGAGGTGCATTCCCAGGTCAAGGAAGGAGTTAACAGAGGCCGTCAGAGCATTCAGGGTGCCGGGCAGGGGAAGGACGGCTGGTCCCGAAGCGAAGAAGGCCAAGCCACGTCCACAGAGGTCATGTGAGCCCAGGAGGCCAGGAAGGGCCCAACCAGGTTGTCCACTGCCCCTTCAGGCTGCACCCAGCAGGCCCTGCAGTAGAGCTGATGTGGCCTGGGTCACCCCCGGCCAAGGCACCCTCCAGAGGCCCCTGTGCCCAGCCAGGGGCAGGCTGAATGCGGGCACTGGGGAGGCCAGCTAACAGCAGGGACCTCAGCCCGTGGTATTTCACCCCCACAGCCCCAGTACATAACAGAGAGGCCTCGGGGCGGCAGAAGGAGCACAGGCGGCAGAAACCACCAGCAGAAAGGCAGTGGCCAGCCGTGAGCCAAGCCCGCAGCCTAGGCGAGGCCCTTACCCCGTGTCCTCATCCAGGCTGAAGACAAGGAGACCTGGCTCTCATGGGTACTGAGAGGCCCAGGGGGCAGCTGTCGAGCACCCTGCCTATACCAGCCAGGCTAGGCCAAGCAGGCCCATGTCCTGAGATGAGACCAGACCCACCCGCTCAGTCCCCCGCAGCCCAGCCTCCTCCCCTAGACGTACAGGGTTGCGCCCACCCCAGGCCATCAGCACTCCAGCTGCTCCCCTAACCCACTCTGATCTTCTCCATCGGCTGTCACTGCCCTCAGCCCATGGAGGAGTGAGTTCCTGTGGCAGCGCAGGCAGCCCAGTGCCCTTTGCGACAAGGTATCCGTGATGGGGTGTTTGGGGCTGTGTTGCGGGATGGGAAGGGGTCTGCGGAGGCAGGCTCTGGGTTGGATGCTCTCAGGACACCGCATTGTCCTCTGATCAGAGGCCTTAACAAGCCCTGTCTCCAGGGCAGGGAGCCCAGAGCGAGGCTGGAGCTGCGATTGATGAAGCAGCCAGTCACCTGCTACCGCGGCCGGGAGACGCTGGACATTCTGCGCTTGGGTAACGTTCATGCTGTGGTCTGTGTTCAGATGTGACTATGAAGGGGGGTTTGATTCCATCCTGACCCTCACGGTCCAGAGCAGCCTCGGCTGACGCAGGTGCCTGCAGGTAGACACTCAGGGCCATCTATGTGCCAGGCCTCGCCCACTGCCAAGGCTGCTTCCCCTTCCTCTGTGCTCCCTGGCGCATTCTGTGTCTGCCTGTGTGAGAGCTGCCCCATGAGGCCCAGCTCTCTTACCCTCTGGCCTGGGGCCCTCTGGGTCAGCAAGCACACCTCACACCCTGCCCCCCATGGGACTCAGAGGGCTCAGGAGCCGCAGAGGGAACTGCAGTCAGGCCCCGGACAGGATTGGAGCTGGGCAGTGCTCTGAGATGCTCGGTGAGGCTGGCTCAGGGTGGAGCCCCGAGAACAGGCACTGAGCGTGGTCAGGTGCTGCCCCTCTGGGCAAAGCACTGGGCCATTGCGGGGTCCCCAGTGAGCTGGGCCTTGGGCCTGGGCAGGGCCTGGCTCGTAGGTGTGAACCCCAGATCCCATTTTCTTGCTGTCAAAATTGAGGCCAGTGTCTCCTGCAAAGATGCTGCCGACCGTGGGCCCTGGGGCCCGTGCTGGGGAAGCAGGCAGGACCTGCGAGTGCCCTCGGCTCCCAGGCCTCGGGCAGGGCAGTGCACCGGACCTCAGGTGCTGGCCGCAGTCCCCCGTCCTTGCAGACCCAGGCCCCACCTAAGCCACTTAAGCCCGGCCGCAGGCGCTGGGCAGGCGTCAGGTGCCCTGACTCTGTCCCTAGTCCAGTCCCTGCCTCTCTGAGGGACCCTTGGACCTCCTACCCCTCCTGGGCCTCAGTTTCCCCAAGCTCACAGGAGGAGGACATTTGAGGGTCTGGGGATGCTTTCCACAGGGCCCGAGTAGCGGCGGCTTCTGGCTTGACCACCAGGTGGCGCCTGGCACCCAGTGAAGCGAGCGGCGCTGGGAAG
>NW_016107374.1:687085-695777 GCF_001604975.1 Cebus imitator | reverse complement strand
CGTGGACGCCGCCCCCGGCCGGAGAAGCAGTGGCCGGCCGCGTGGACGCCGCCCCCGGCTGGAGAAGCAATGTCCCGGAGGCCTGGCCGCCCCCACGCCAACCCCGAGGCTGAGCGGCCCTCGGGTCAAGACGGAGGTGAGTGGCAGGTGCGTAGCGTTTCCAACACGGGCCTGACCTCCACCGCAGGGAGGCATCATCGCCCGCTCCAGCGGCCGCGTCTCCCGGTCTCCCGGGCGTTACGGTGCTGGGAAGGCTGGGGGCTGGGGGCGGAGGGGTGTGCGGGAGGCCGGCCCCTCACCTCTCCAGTGGGCTTGCGGCACTTCTGCAACCCCACATCCCTCTGCGCTCACTTCCCATGAGCCCTGGGCTCTGCTATCCTCTGCCTTTCCAAGCCTCAGTTTCCCCATCTGTAAAACAGTTAATAACCCACCCCTTCCCTGGGTGGGTGAGGCTGGCCACAGGCCCAGCCAGGAGGCCCTGCCCATCCCCCTCCTGTCAGCGCCGCCCCTGTTCCCCCTACTCCCCCTGCCCCCACCATGGTGCCAGCCCCTGCACACAGGGTGTCTCCACCAGGGCCACCTGCAGAGTGGAGGGTGCTGCCCCATGCCCACCTAGCAGATGAGATGGTGAGAGATAGGAACAGAGGAAGCCATGGTGGTCCAGTACCCGGCAGGCGGCAGGAGGCAACTCTAGGTGTCCCATGTGCTCTCACCTCCTCCCAGGACAGACCGGGGCCCAGTCTCCTATCCCTGTGCTCTAGATGAGGACACGAGACCCAGAGACAGGAGTCCAGGCTCACACCGTGGTGCCCCCCGGGGACAGGGGCCTCCCTGTTCCACTCTGCCTTTGGGCCAGCCATAGGAGTGGGGGCAGTAATCACTGTTGCCTGCTGCACACACACGGTGACGGCTGGGTGACCCTGGGCAAGTCTCCAGCCTCCTAGAGTATCAGGGGGACATGCTCAAGGGAGTCTTGGGGGCATCAGGGGCAGATAGCAGCAGGGAGGGACTGGGGCATGGGAACGTCTTGGGCAGGTGGGCAGGAGGTCCTGGCAGCTGATGGGAGCTGGGCCTCCAAGGGCAGGGGAACCATCGGCTCTCCCAGCTGGACCGACCCATGCCCAGTGAGAGACAGGTGACCCACAGGTGAGACAGCCCCATCAGTAGTAGGCAGGGCTGCTGGCTGGCATAGCAGGAGCCTGGTGGCAGGCAGGGGAGCGGGCTGGGTGTTGTGGTGGGGCCTGGTGGGCTCTGCTGCTCTGTTCTGACCCTGACAGCCAGGGCAGAATCCCAGCCAGGGCAGCCTTGCCTGGGAGGCAGGCGATGGGTGGCGCCATCTCACTGGGCCTGGGGGAGGTGAAGACCTTCTGAAGAGGTCAAGGCCAAGGCCATTGCTGACCTTGCCCAGCACAGGGCCTGGCCTTGGACAGGGTCCATTGCCCAGAGACACCAAACTGCTGGAGCTGGACAGACCAGACGGCAGGAGTCCCCTACCTGGCTCACAGCCTCAGCTTGATCGCCCTAGCTTTGGGGGCTCACAGGGACAACCTTTCCCTGGGGGCCTCATTCTCAGGGGCAACCTCTCCCTGGGGGGCTCACTCTCAGGGGCAACCTCTCCCCAAAGCCTCCCCCCACCCCCCGACATCCTGAGCACAGAGCATCCAGCGATGCTCCCGGGACACCATCCTGCTGGCTCTGTCCTTGGCTCGTCACTGCCCTGGGCCTTCCATCCTGCCACCCCCCCACCTGCCAGCTTCTGCTCACAGCAACACCAGGCCTGGTGCTGTGCAGGGCTGCCTCACAGATCGTGACATCTGACCTCCCCAACTTAATGATGAGGAAATCGAGGTGCAGGGAGGCAGAGAAACCTTCCCAAGGGGTCCCACAGCCTAGAAGACGCCCAGGGCAGCCTTGACTGCAGACTGGCCATGACAGAATGACCATCGCCTCAAGCAATCAGCGTTGGGGTGCGGCCCTCAAAATTGTATCTCCTTCAATGCACGGCATGGACCAGAACAGTCCAGTCAAGGGAGAAATGGCCAGGGCCTGGGAGCACAGGATAGGAGGGAGGACCCATGCAGTGTGGGCGGGGTGAGGGGAAGGAAAAGGGGTTGAGTTCACGGGGGCTTCCTGGAGCACGGAAGTCCTGACGGGTTTTGTAGGGTGAGTAGGAGTTTGGCAGAGCAGGAAAAGGAATGAGAATCCCCGCATCCACTGTGTGATTGTGGTTTGTCATGAAGCCCCTGAGTGTTGCTGTGTGGTGCACTGATGGATGGGAGGGCAATGGACTTTGTGGGCAACAGGGAGTACTCAAGCCTGAAGTCATTCCTAGAGTCAGGTGCAGAATTTGTGGGGACGCATTAGTTCCCAGGGATAGAAACCCAAACCAAATTCGCTCAGGCCCAGGAGCGGATTTATTTGTTTATATAACAGAAAAACCCGGGAACTGCTCTAGCTTCGGGCATGCTGGATGCAAGGCCGCGTTCAGGACTCTGCCTCCCCTGTCTCCCCTCCGGCCTTCCACCACTCAGGCCTGACCTTCAGCAGCGTCCCCAGGAGGCAGCCCAGCTCGCCATCCCTCCATCCCCCCAGCTCCCGCCAGTGCAAAGCTCTCTCCCCCTCTTCAAATGTCCCCACAAAAGTTGCCAGGTCACCTCTGGCTGGCGGAGCTCTGGGTCAAATGCTCAGCCCTGAGCCAATGACTGGGATTCCCTTTGGAGGGGCAGTGGGGGAGACAGGGGTCGCCCAGTGGGTGGAGCCAGCTGCTGCTCCTGGAGCCTACCATGGGCTCCAGTGGAACGGGCACCGTGCGGCAGGCTCCTTGGAGGGGGCATGAGCTTTGGAGAAGCCAGATGGCCCCTGTGGCTCAGTGGGCTGGGGACTCACCCTCTGTCCTCAGGGCCAAGGAAGGGCTTGTGTGCACACAGCCTCACCACAGCTCAGCTCTGTATAGGGGCAGAGGGTCAGGTCTACAGCCCCCTGGCCAGAGTGTTGGGAGGGGGACAGCACCCACTGAAGGCCAGGCCAGGGTGGACCCAGTAGTGACCCCTGGGCAGGCCATGTGCACTCCCACCTCTCTGAGTGCCACCCAGGAGTGGCGTCTTCCACCCTTTGGCCGCCATGGCTCCGCATGCAGCCCAGAAGAGCCTCCGGCCTCTGGCAGCCCTGGACAAGACCTTGGTAGCACCTGCCCCATTCTACACAGCAGCGCCGAGGCACCATGCACTCAGGAGCCCAGAGGCCTGGCAGCGGTGAGCGGGGCCGGCCGTCAGATGATCTGGACCCCAGCCCTGCTCTCAGCTCTCAGTGCCCCCTTCCAGATGAGGCAAGATGCTCCCCACAGGCAGACACCTTCCCCAAGTGCCTGTCCCCTGGGGCTGCCAAGCCCATGCCCTGTTGTCCCGGGAGCAGGATCTCCCACCAGGCTCAGTATCCTCTGCTGGGGGCACTGGGAGGGCTGGGAAGGTGGCAGCTGGCCCTGGCCCAGGAGGGGCCAGAAGAATGTTCCAGTCTTGTGGTTCACAGCAGGCAGGACAGAGGCTCAGTGGCACCAACCTGTACACTCCTGGCCTCAGTCCTCACCACTGCCCCAAAGCCATGCTCCTGGCCCGTGGCGCTGCTGTCACTCCCTGTGTGATCTCAGGGTGTGCTGTCACCAACCACACCCTGAGATCCACTCTGAACCACTCCCTGGAAGGCTGGATTGGAGAGCTGACGGGAGAAGCCCTTCCACAAGGCAGGTGCCCAAGTCACAGGCAGGGCTCAGCCCAGCCCCACAGACAAGAGGCGTGTCTGCGACCCGAGAGTTCAGAACCTGGTCATGTGTCTTGGGCCACCACCCCAGGAGAAAGGTCGTAAGTGCTCTGCAGAGACCTGCGCGGGGAGGCCGGAGCCTGGCACAGGCTGTTCCTTCCTGCCCAGGAGCCCCTCCCCCGTGGCTTCCCCACCCCCACCTTGGCATCTCAGTGGCACCATGCTAATGACACACCTGTGAGTCTCAAAAGAACCCTGTATGGACAGTGAGACCCACAAGTACACAGACGACAATTGCCATGGTGGCTTCCCAGGGAGAGCCAAGCTGTGGGTGTGGCTGGAACCTCTTTCCTTTGTGCACCTGTGCCCAGCCCATGCACAACACAGAGCTGACACCACGTGAGCACCTGTCACTAAGTGAGGCAGGCAAACAAGGTGACACTTGATCTGGGCTTTGAAGGATGAATAGGAGTTCATGGAGGGGAAGAAGACAGACCCTTCCCAAGTGGAGGACGCAGGAGGTGCCGAAGTCTGCAGGTGGTGGGAGCTCTATGTGCCCTCTTTTCTGCACACCCTCTGCATGGGCTGGCATGGGCCTGGGGATGAGCTGAAGAGGATGCGGCACCTCCACCTGAAGGAAGCAGCAGGTCCTGGTCTACCAGGAGTCGGTGTCCCCTCCTCCTGGCCCCTGCTCTGGCCTCACAGTCTTTCCTCTGGTCTGGCTCCCCAGCACAGCCCTGGGCCCTGCCCCGCACGACTCCCCTTCCTCTCCCCATTCCTACCCCTCCTCCAGGAAGCCCCTGTGGACCACCATGACACTTCCTGTCCATTCCTGCCACTCCTGCCCCTAACCCCACCCTGGTCGGCCCATGTGACCCCACTCCTGGCTGGACAGCACCCACTGGACAGATGAGGATGCTAAGGCCCAGGAGCGTGCCAGGTGGCCCAAAGTGACGCTCTCACCTGGCCTAGCTTAAGTTGGGAAACCTGGGGCGGACTCCTAGGACAAGACTAAAAGCCGCTTCTGCCTGGATGCCTGCACAGGGGCAGCTGCCCACCTGGCCCCATAACCATGGCCCCAGGACCTAGGCAGCCCCTGTCCCTCAGGGAGCCTCCTGAAGTCCCTTCCTGTGGTGAGTGACACCTCAGCCCCTACCTAGCCAGGGCCCTGTTCTTCTGTCTTCTAAAGGCCCCTCGCCCACCTGACCCTCACCCCACAACCCTGCTCCCATCTCCTGGGCTCCAGCCTCTCTCATGGGCTAGGGCTGGCAGGCAGAAAACTGGGCCCTCCTCCTGTGCCCCCGTGAACCTCAGCCTTGCCGGCTCTGCTCACAGCTTCCCTGAGGGTCCCCGGCCTGTGCCACCAGCTGCCTGTCCCCTTCGGGCCACAGCCACACACAACCACTGGCATTGCCAGGCACCCCAGATCATTTCATGCCTCCCCTGCCCTGGCCCTGCCACTCCCCTGCCTGGCGCACTCCCCCAACACCACCCCATCCCCACGGCCCGGCTCATTCTTCCACCTCTCCCACTCAGCTAAAGCTGAGCTCCTCTGTAGCACCGCCCCAGCTTCCCACAAGGCCAGGCCAGCAGCCACCCCGCCACACCCCAGCCCCTGGCCCCTGGCCCCTGGCCCCAGCGCCATCCTCCTCCTGAGCACATGCAGCTGGGCCACAGCTGTCTCTGGGCAGCTCCCTGAGAACAGGCTGGGGCGAGGCTGCCCACTAGCTGGGACCCCAGGGGTGGATGGGGCCAGACCAGAAGCAGAGCTTGGGAGGTGGGGCACTTAGCTGCAGCGGGCCTGCCCATGGCCCCCTGTGACCACATCTGACGCCTTCGGCTGCCCGGGTCCATCTCGCCCCTCTGACCAGGTGGGGCGCTGCCCACGAGCTGGAAGGCTGCAAGCTCTGGGCAGCTCCTCTCCCAGTCCCCACTGGGGACTGCGCAGGTGGGCTGGGGAGAGATGGGGGCTCCCGGCCTGGCCCCACCCCACGTGCAGGGAGGCTCGGCCCTAATGGCTCTACCCCGAGATTCACGGCCTTGCTCCTGGTGTGAACAGGCCCCTTGGGCTGAGACCAGCAGGTCCGCCCCAGCTAGGCTGTGTGTCTTCAGGCAAGGCCCCCACCATCTCTGGGCCTTGAACAGTGGGGAGCGAGGCTGGGGCTCAATCAAGCTTCAGCACCTGAGCTGATAGGGACAGGCCCCAGGTGCCCCTCCTCTGGTTTCCTGGCCCCAGGCTACCTAAATCACTCCTTCTCCTTCTCCTGACACCCCGTCCGGTGTCTTCATAGCCAAGGCCTCTCCTGGAATCAGTTGAACCAGATGGAGCCCTATGGACAGGGCCAAGGACAGGGCTTGGCATGGTGCTGGGCCCACATGGCCTTTGGTGAACAGAATGGTCAGTGGAAAGGGAAGGAGATGGGGAAACTGAGGCACAGGGAGTGAAGTGTCCAGTACAGGCCAGCACGGCCTCAGGCTCCACATGGCTGCCTTCATCCCTCACTCATCTGCCCCAGGCCTGTGCTGGCCCCCAGTGTCCTGACCCGGAGCCTGCGCCGCTGGAGGGTCTCTCAGCCCAGGCAGGGGCTAGCGACCAGCTGCTCCAGGTGACCTACAGCTGCGGAGGGGTGGCCTCGGCGCCCCCCTTGTTGCAGGAGGAGGAGGAAGAAGAGGAAGCGGCCCCTCTGCTTTACGGGGCTGTGATTCCGGTGCTAAATGCGGAAATACGGCTTGGCTGAGTGCCGCGTTCCGCCAGCGCCGGCTCCCAGGAACAGCTGGGCTGCCAGGCCGTGACCCAGGGCCTGGGAACACAGCGAGGCCTAGCCCTGCTGCAAGGCCTTGGGGGGCTGACTGCGCAGGAGGCCGATGACCTTCCCAAGGGCAGGTGGTCAGAGAAGGGCTGAGAGCATGCCCGCTGTGTCCTGACGCGGGGCCGGCCCTCCCCTGCGACCCCTTCCAGTGCCACCTCCTGCCTGGGCCGGGCTGGACCTCCCCAGCAGCTCTGGTCCCTGGGCTGTTCCCGCAGGCCTGGCTCTGACACATCATCTGAGGAATCCCAAGCTCCGGCTCCTGCGTTGTCCCCATTTCACAGCCAGGAACCAGAGAATGGGTGAAGTCAACCCAAGGCCATGTGGCAGTGAGTGAGAGTTGGTGTTGCAAGCAACCACTGGACTGAGCCACAGCCCCACCGCCCCAGCACACCCCACTGCCCGTGCTGGGGGGCTGCTCTCTGTTTCACGGATGGGGAAGCCAAGGCTTGGGGGAGGAGCAGGGGAGTGCTCAGGGTCTGTGGACTCTGAGTCACACCCTGCCTGCACACACCACCCCAACCCCCCGAAGTGAAGCTTGCCTACCTGGCATGAACCAGGAACCAGAGCCTCATTGGGAGGCTGGAATCAAAACCCATTATGTGTGGGTGAAGACAGCCATAGGGAGCATGCATCGGCCATGGGAGGTGTGCCCCCACCACCCTGCCAACCAGGGAGGGCTTCCTGGAGGTGACGTGACCACTGACCTGAGTCCTGAAGGGCAAAGAGCAGAGATCAAGCAGGGCTGGGAGTGGGGAGAAGCATGCACAGCAGCCACAGGTGAGGAAGCCCCTGCCAGGGACGGGGCCTGGGGGCCAGGGGAGGACAGACAGACCGCCAAGGGCCTTGAGCACCCATGGGTCCCTGAGGGCCATGGGGAGTCACTGAGGGTTTTAGCAGGCGAGTGATAAGATCAGAGGAGTGTTTTGGTTTTCGTTGTTGTTGTTTTTGCTTTTTGAGACAGAGTCTCACTCTGTGGGCCAGGCTGGAGTGCAGCGGCGTGATCTCGGCTCACTGCAGCCTCTGCCTCCTGGGTTCAAGTGATTCTCCTGCCTCAGCCTCCTGAGTAGCTGGAACTACAGGCACCCACCACCATGCCCAGCTAATTTTTGTATTTTTAGTAGAGACAGGGTTTCACCGTATTGCCCGGGCCAGTCTTGAACTCCTGGCTTCAAGTGATCGGTCAACCTGGGCCTTCCAAAGTGCTAGGGTGACAGGCATGAGCCCCACACCTGGCCCAGAGGAGTATTTTGAAAGTTCCTTCTGGCTATGTGTGGATTCTGGATTGGGGGCACAAGGGTTGGGGCAGAGAGGGCAGGTTGGTCGGTGGGGCTTCCCAAGGCAGACACCCTGCAGGGCGGAGGGGAGGCGGGTGGGGACAGGACAGGAGGCAGGGGCTGCAGCCCACGGCCCTCAACTCTCTCCAGTGATGGATGAGGCGAGTGGGATTCAGCAGCCCCTGCCTCTGGCAAAGCCTGGGTCTGGGGCTGGTACTGCCGGGCCTCTGGCCCCCATTCCCACACCCACCTCCTCTGCTCCCCCAGTTTCAGTCTGCTGTCGGCCGCTGCACAGGGATTTGCACCCAGGGTGGGCCTGGCTCTGACAGTGCCCCCTCCCAGCCCACACCCAGCAGACAGCCATAAGAGCAGTGAGAGCACTGGCTACTGGTAGCGCTGGGCAGGTGCCAGGGTTGACACCACCATGAGGGCGCAGGGCAGGGGTCACTCCTGCTAGAGCCCAGGGAAGCTCCTCCCCACAAGTTGGGCCCTGGGTAGTAATGGCAGGAAGGGTGTTTTGGGCATGGGAACAGCATGTGTGAAGGCTGAGGTGGAGGGAAGAGGGTGGGTCCCTCAGGGGGCATTGGTGGGTTTGGGGTTGAGAGAGGGAGGCCTGTGTTCACTGTGGGCCATGGAAGGAGGGAAAGCGCTCCAGGCGGGCAGAGGGGAGGGAGGCAGCCGAGGCTGGGGAGAGACTTGGGCCCTGTGCACATGAGAGGAGGGGACAGAATAAAGACACTGTGCACGTGAGCTGAGATCATCCCCTGCACTCCAGCTGGGCGACACAGTGAGACCCCGTCTCAAAACAAACAAGCAACCATGAACTAACTACAGGGTGTGTCTCCATGAACTAAC
>NW_016107374.1:663117-686099 GCF_001604975.1 Cebus imitator | reverse complement strand
ATTGGCTCTGGCTGGTTGTCAGCAGACCAGAGGCCTGAGCCCGCTCTGTGGGGTGGAGAGTCACCGAGGTCACAGAGGTCGCCTGGAACACACGCACCGTATTTATGGGACACATCCCGAGACCCCCAGGCCGATTTCAGGCCCCGGGATCAGCAGCGAGCAGCACAGGTGAGGCCCTGAGCTCAGGGAGAAGCACAGGAGGGGAAGGCAGGGCGCAGTGGGGGCAGGCTTCCAGGAGGATGTGGCCTACAGGAGTGTGGGGTGGGGGACTGGGCTGGAGACAGGCCCCAGACAGGGCATCATGGCCCGTGGCAGGACATCAGAGTGTGGGTGGCCAGGGTGACAGGGGCAGGGGTCGCGCCAGGAGCAGCCTTACAACCTCTGGTTTTCCCAAGAGCTGCCAGCACCCATGCCCAGTGCTTGTGGCTCCCACAAGCTCCCACAAGACCCGGGTGCGGGAGTTCGAAGCCCCTGCAATGGATGCTGAGACACGCATGGCTTTCAGCCATCAGGCCACCCGAGAAGCTACAGTCAGGGACCTGACACTCTCCACCCCGCAGGGTGGGCTCAGGCCCCTGGCCTGCCGATAGCCAGAGAGACCCAACACAGACACTCGTCTTGTGGTTAATGGCTTTTTGTTTGTTTGTTTGTTTTGAGACAGAGTCGCACTCTGTCTCCCAGGCTGGAGTGCAGTGGGGTGATCTCAGCTCACCGAAACCTCTGCCTCCTGGGTTCAAGCGATTCTACTGCCTCAGCCTCCTGTGTAGCTGGGATTACAGGCATGTGCTGCCACACTCAGCTAGTCTTTTGTCTTTTTGGTAGAGACAGGGTTTCGGCATGTTGGCCAGGCTGGTCTCAAACTCCTGACCTCAAGCGATCTGCTGGCCTTAGCCTCCCAAAGTGCTGGGATTACAGGCGTGAGCCACTGCACCTGGCCTCATCTTGTAGTTAATGCTTTCTGTACGCCTGGCCTGTGCTGGCCAGTGCCATGGTGGTAGCCACCCACCTGACGGCAGCTGGCAGGTCCCTGGGCACAAGGGCCAGGCAGGAGGAGCTTGTCCTTGCTCAGTCCTGAGGTGACACAGCCACCTTGGGCCACACACCACTGGCCTGGCCCTGCAATGGAGGCAGTTGCCCACATGCCAGCTGCTGGCTGGTGCCCTGAGGCAGAGGGCACAGTGGGGTCCAGCTGGGTCAGGGGCCCGCTGCGGACCAGGGAGCGGCCGGGGGCTGGGTCGCAGTGTTATCACAAGCACAGCCGTCCCCTAAAACCACTAGGCCAAAGGGCCTCCTCACTCAGCGTGTGTGTGATATGGCACGGAGTCCAAAGACCAGGCCAGGGTCACGATGTGGTCAGTGCTGGCCAGGGCCAGAAGTTGCAACTCCCTCCCGACCCCCACACTGAGCCCTCTCCTGTGCAGGCCACGGCATCCGGGCCTGGGTCCATGAGCCCCCAGTTTCCTCCTGCCCTGGGGGAGTCAGCCCTGGGTTGTGGGAGCTGCCAGGGCTGGGAGTTTGGAGGACTGCGGACTCACTGCAAGATGTGAGCTCCATGCAGTTCCAGCAGGAGCCCGCAGCATCCTCAGCTCTTCTGGGCGTGACGGGTGCAGGGGCAGGTGGCCGGCATGCTGGGGGCCCTCCAGTAGGGTGGCTGGGCACAGCCCTAGGGTCTGAGTGCCTGGCCTCCAGGGAGGTATGGCTTTGGGCCACCTTTGAAGGCCTCCTGCCCCACAGATGATGCAGCCTGCAGCCACCGCGGTCCACTTAGCAGGCCCTTTCCAGCCTGGCAGTGGGTCACAGATCACATTGACCCCTGAAGTGCCAGCCCACAGCTCCAAGGAGGGCTACAGGGGAACATCGGCTGGCTGGGAGCTCACAGAGGCCTCGGCAGTGCTCAGCTCCCTCCCCCACCCTCCCACAGGGCCCTGCTGGCCTCTTCACCCCAGACCTCCCTGTGGGTCATCTTTCCGGGGCAAAGGCCGCAGCTCTCACTTGGGGCTCCAGCTGTCCTGGGCTCACTCTCCCTTGGTCCCTGCCCTCCCCTCCCAGACACCCGTCTCCCAGCCACCTGCACCTCCTAGCCCTGCAGTGCAGACTAAGGCTGGCCCTGGCACCCTGTGGTTGTCCCACCTTGCCCTTGCACCCCTAAGTCCCCTCCCCCCAGCCCCAGAGGCAGGACTGCATGACACTTAAGAGCCCAGCCTCCAGAGCCAAGTCTCTGGTTCAAACCCCGGCTCCACCAGTCCTGGTCTGTGGCCCCTCTGCCCCACTTTCCTCACCCACAGCATGGGGATCACAGGTGCCATCCTATAGGGCCAGCGTGGAGGCTGAATGAGCTAGTTCTTACAGAACCCGAGAACAACGCTCCGGTCATTGCTCCAGTCTGGTCTGGCTGTCCTCCCTGCTAGAACATTCCTGCTGCTCCCTCCCCCGACAATACCTTCCCCACCCCACCCCTTCCGCCTGGAAAGCAGCGGGCCTTATGCCTGGGAGGGGCCTCTCCTGACCCTCAGCCCCTACTGCCCAGGCCATGAGCCAGAGCACTCACCACTGGCCTGGTGGTGCTGGAGTCAGGGAAAGAGTGGGGCCACCTCTGCATCCCCCACCCGGAACAAACCTGGCCCCTGACCAACTCCCAGCCCGGATAGCCCTGTACCTCCCTCCTCCCGTAGGAGGCAGTGGTAATCCTCGACACGCCATCCTCCTGTCCTCTAAGATTCCGTGGCCTATGGTGTCTAAAAAACTTGGAATTCCATGACCACAGGAAGTCTGGGCCAGCCAGGGCTCGCTCCTATGCAGAACCCTCAGCAGAGTGAGGGCCAGGGACCTGTAGGCTGCGGGCTCAGTGTCCTTATCATTCCCCGAGAGCCAGAGGCATGTGATGCTGGGGGCTTCATCCCGCAGCCCCGGGAAGGCTCCAGAACATTTTAGGCAGAGTGGCAGGCTCAGGGGTATATTTATTTATTTATTTAGAGATGGAGTCTTGCTCTGTCGCACAGGCTGGAGTGCAGTGGCACGATCTCCACTCACTGTAACCTCTGCCTCCTGGGTTCAAGCAATTCTGCCTCAGCCCCCTGAGTAGCTGGGATTACAGGTACACACCACCATGCCCAGTTAACTTTTGTATTTCTAGTAGAGATGGGATTTCACCACGTTGGCCAGGCTGGCGGTGGTCCACCTGCCTTGGCCTCCCAAAGTGTTGGGATTACAGGTATGAGCCCCCACTCCCAGCCCAGAGGTGCTTTTTGGGAAGGGCTGGGAGGGGCAGGGGAGTGCAGTGGGGAGTTTTTTGGGGAGCAGGAGGCCTGCCAGGGCACAGGCGACGGTGACAGTGCCAAGGGTAGTGAGGTGTTAAGGAAACCACTCCTAGGAGTTGGTCACAGGTGTGGAGGGCAGAGGGGCTGTCAGGCCACATGCAGATTTCTGGCTTAGACACAAATGACTGGCAGGCGATGCCCTAGGCCAAGATGAGAGCAGAGAGGGATCAGCCTTCAGGGCAGTTTGGGGGCTCCTGTGAGGCACCCCAGCTGGCAGCTCGGGAGGCAGGGGGCAGCTGGAGGCAGCATGGGAGGCAGTGGTACCTGGGGATCGAGAGAGCACCCAGGGAGGGTGGCCGGAGCCAGCAAGGGGCCTGGAGGAGGAGGATCAGGGAGGCTTGCACCTGGAAGGGAGAAAGAGAGGCTGAGCGTGTCCCACACATGCACATGGGCCAGGCACGGGTGACGCAGGATAGAATGGACGCCCGGGAGTCACGGTGGGCATGGCCACCACTGCCCCCTGCCCCAGCTCCTCTCAGCAGCTTCAGAATTCCCAGGCAGCCCATGCCCTGGAACCCCACTTGGATAAGGGAAGGAAAAATACATTCTTTGTATCCCTTTCCCACAAGCCACTACAATCCTGTCTTTGTTCCCTGGTTGCAGCAAATGATGGGGAATGGAAGTGCGTTCGAATTCCTGTCGAGCCTTTAAGAGAAGCCCCCCAGAACCCTGGCGAAGGGCGGCAAGCTCTGAGTGATGGAGGCTGGCCGGCAGGGAGGGGCTCCATGGAGCACTGGCCTGGGGTGAGTATGCGTCTGTGGGGAGCTAACTGGAAAATGGGGCTTCCAGAAGGACACACAGCTGGCTTTTAGAATGGGCTTGAAGCCAAAAGACACGGGCAAGATGCCCTCCAAGAAGTTGGGAAATAATTGTCAGAGAAGGTCGAAGGCACTGGCAGCATTGTCCTGGGACATGTCCTGGCTCTACCGACCTTGACTTTGCCGAGGTCAAGGTCTCAAGGCCTTCCTGGACCTGTGAGGCTGTGGTTGGGGTAGGGCGGGCCCGGTCCCGGACATCTGCTTCTCCCACTTCTGGCTTTGCCTCCACCTCTGCTGCTCCTGATTGTCCAAGGGAGTAACACAAAACTCGTACACACACAGACACAGATACACACAGAGACGTGTACACGTGTACACACAAATAGCATGCACACACACCCATATGCGTATACAGACACATGCACATGTGCTCACATATACATGCAACACCCACAGGTGCATTCATGCAGGCACACACAGGCATGTGTGTACACAGATGTGTGCAAGCACACTCCATGGGTATACACATGCTAACACAGGTGTCACATACACATGTGCCCACACATGCCTGCTCACATGTATGTGTGCCCACACATGCAGACACAAGCACACATCCTGTGCACACAGGTATGGCAGGCCCAAGGTGGCAGGCAGGCTTCACCAGGGACTTGGCCATGTGGAGCAGGCAGCTCTCCACCCCTGCCCTTCTCCGCTGAGCAAGGAGGTGCAGCCTGGCCTTGGGGAAGTCCCAGCACGCAGCCCGGCTGAAAGTCAGACAGATTTGCCCACTCTGGTTTCCAGGATTCCAAGGGTAGACTGCAAGGATCCCCCAGCGACATGGGAGGACACAGCCCTGACAGACATGCAAGTCCTCTTTCTGTAACCCAGCGGAATCCAAGCAAAAGTAGCCCCTCGCCAGCCATGTGGCTCAGGCCACCTTCCTGCGCTCCTGTCCCTCACTCCAGGGTGCGCCTGGCGTGTTCTGAGTGAGCGTGCAGGCAGCGCCGGGCTCGAGAAGGAGTGATGTACAGATGGACGGCCGTCCTGCCTACTGGCCTAGGCGGTCAGTCCCTCAGCTACATGGGCCACGGCTGCGGGAGGCTCCAGAAACGGCCACTACGCACAGCTCCAACATTTGCAGGAGGTGTGTGGAAACAGCAGCAGCCCGAGGCAGGAGCCAGGGAAATAGCACCGCAGGCTGGCTTGCCCTGTCTGGGCCCCCATCTCCCCACCTGAGCCGTGGCTAGATGGAGCAGGATGTCTCCCTGAGTGTGGCAGCCACGCTGCCCTCCACCAGGAGCCTCCTGCGAGCCCCAGGGCTCCGGCTGCTTCCCCTCCAGGGCTGCATGTTTGCCTTTTAGGAATCAGGGTTAGCAGCCCCTGGCCGGGTGTTGAGAACCCTGCCCCAGGTCCCTGGATAGCAAAGCCAACCTCTTGGAAGCCTCAGAAAACGTATCACCTATCACTCGGATGGTTTCCTGTCTCTGCAGATACTTCACTGTCCCCTGCCCCGACTCCTCCTGGCCATTTCCTGGAAGCTCTTGTCCCCACACCCACACGAACACAAACCTCCACCCAGCACTGACCAAGAGCCAGGCCCTACCCCAGGACCTCACAGATGTCACCTTAGTGATCCTTTCAGCAACCTAATAAGGTAGGACTATCATTATCCCCTCTTCACAGATGGGGAAACTGAGGCACAGGGCTGTAAAGTGACTTGCCCAAGGCCCCACTGGCAGTCAATGGCAGAGCCAGGTACCCTCCCGGAGATGTTCACACCCTAATCCTCAGGATCTGCAAACATGTCACCTTTCATGGCAAAAGGACTTTGCAAATATGCTGAAACATCTTAAGATGGCAAAATTCTCCCAGGTCGTCTCAGTGGGTCCAAGGTAAGCACAAGGGTCTTCATGAGAGGAAGAAGGAGGTCTAAGTGGGCAAGGGACCTGGGCCAGCTGCAGTGGCTCACACTTGTAACCCCAGCACTTCGGAAGGCCGAGGTGGTAGGATCGCTTGAGCCCAGGAGCTCCAGACCACAAAATAGCTATCCTTGTTAAATCTGAAGATGTAGGATGTAAAACGCCAAACAAACAAGAAAACCTGAATGATCTGAACGCTGCTTTGCATTCTGCTGTCGTGCTTTTTTATCTCCTTTAATCCGAAACAGCTCCTCAGCCTGTGTGTGTGTGTGTGTGTGTGTTTCATGACATTGATACGTCTGAAGAGTACATATCAGTTATTTTGTAGGCTATCATGATGAGATCCCGGCTACCTTGCTTGGCAGGAAGACCACAAAGGGACATCAGGCTCTCAGTGTATCACAGCAGGAGGTATGTGTTGATGTCTGTTTCATTCTTGATCAACACAGGGTCGGCCAGGTTTCCCTGCTGAAAAGTTCCTGTGTTTCCTTTTGTCATGAATAAGTATCTTGCTGGTGATACTTCGAGACTTTGTAAATATCCTGCTACCCAAGCGTTCACCACTCATTTCAGCATCCTTAGATGACTCTTGCCTGAATCAATTATTATAATGGTTATTAAATGATAGTTCCATCATTCCTGTGGTTATTGCTTCTAATCACCTCAGCTGATATCCAGACTCCCAAGAAGCTTCCAGCCCAGCAAGGGACATGACTTAGTCAACAAATAAAGTGAAATCAGCAGGAGGCACTGGGGCTAAAGGAGTATGGAAGAGGAACACAACCCAAGGAAGAGTGATCAGGGAGGCCTTCCTGGAGGAGGTGGTGACTGAGGTAAATCCTTAAAGGAAAAAGCGAAGGGAGGCTGGGCTCTGCCCAGGCCCACGGAGCTGTCAGCAGTGCAGGCGTTGACCAGGGGGTGGGCTGTGCAGGTGGACAGATGAGAAATGAAAGGGCAGGGTGGGCAGAGCAGGGCCAAAGCCAGGGCAACAGCTTGTTGACATGGGCCCCACTGACCTTTGTAACCTCTGACCCTCACAGTGACCCTCCAAAGGTAACCTTCTTCCCATGGAAAACAGAGGCTGAAAGAGGTGAGATGATGCGTGCAGGTCCCCGAGCAGAGCCAGGACTCCAGCTCAGGCTCTCAGAACAAGGGGTGAAGGGGAGGCCAGGCGTGGCGGCTCACGCCAGTAATGCTGGCGGATCACATGAGGTCAGGAGTTCAAGACCAGCCTGGCCAACATGGTGAAACCCCGTCTCTACTAAAAATACAAAAAAATTAGCCGGCGTGGTGTTGGGTGCCTGTAATCCCAGCTACTTGGGAGGCTGAGACCGAAGAATCACTTGAATCCGGCAGGCGAAGGTTCTGGGAGACAGAGCAAGACTCTGCCTCACAAAAAAAAAGAAAAAAAATGTGGGGAAGGGAAGAGAGTGCTTCTCTCAGCTGCCCACATCTTTCTTATGGGCCTGAGCCTTGCTCTGATACCCAGAGAAGATTCCGTGGGGTCCTGTCCCCAAGAAACTTCCCAGAAAGTTCCAGTTGGGCCTCAGTTCCCACCAGGAGGTCCCTCCCTAGCTGAATTCTTGGGCTCCCTCCCAAAGCAGGCAGAAAGGACTGGGTGAGGGGCCCGGGCCTGGTTTTCACTTCCCTAAGCCCAAGGGTCCTGTTCCCGGCGTAAGGCCTTGAGGACGCATGGAGAGCCAGCGTTCATCCCGCTGTTTTGTTATTTTGCCAAAGCATGACCTGTATGTAAGTTTGGCCCATCGGGTAACTCTCTTCACCTTATCAGCAGGGCCCATCATGCCTGCCGCCACCCAGCAAGATGCCAGAGCTTATTTTTAGACCAACGAAGTTGGTGGGACAGTGGGTGGGACCCAGAGAGTGACTGACAGTGGGTGGGCCCTGAGGGCGGGAAGGCCAAGCAAATTCCCCTCCCCGGATGGGGCTGGGAGGGGACGTGGAATGGTCTGTCAGCTATGAGTTTGTGGAAAGCAGAGTCAGTGACTTTCAGCTGACCTGCCTCAGCCTGGAAGATTCCAGTAGAGAGAGGGAGGGCCAGGGGCTCAGAGGCTGGTTCCAGGCCTGGGTGCTGGGCCTGAGAGCATTTCCAAAGCACTGGGCCTGAGGCTCAAGGTAATTCACCATGAGGGCTCAGCTGGGGAGGACGGCTGTGTGCTTCCCCACCTCCCAGCCCCCCGACTCACCCCCAATCCCCCCACCCACCTTGACTCAGGAAAAAGGCCTCCCTCATGAGCACTGGCGGCTCCCTTTGGAGGCATGTCACCATCACACCCTGGGGCACAACGCAGAGTCCTGGCAGGGGACATTTGAGATCAGCCAGCCAGCCCAGCCTCTCATTTTACAGCCAGGAATGGGCGCAGGACGGCCATGGCTGCCCAAGGTCACAGAGCCCGGGAGGGAGCAGCAGGCACAGTGGAAAAAACAAGGTCATGTGAGCCAGGTCCGGACACCAGGTCCAGGCCTGCTGCTCCCAGGCATGTGGCGCAGGGCGATGGCTCAGCCTCTCTGCCTCAGGTCCACATCTGGGAGCAGGCAGAGGAACGGCTGTTTGCAGGGCTGCCTGGGGAGGAGTGAGGCTGGATGCCCTGTGCACACTGCAGGCGCTTCATCAGCCACTCTGCAGGTGGCCAAGCCAGGAGGGCCCCCGGGCCTCTGCGCCTCTGCCCAGGAACAGGAGCAGGGATCCACTTCCCTTTGGGTCAACCATGCCTTTAAGCAACGGGCTTGAAAATCCCTGCTTAGTGACCACCTCCTGTTGCTCGGCAAGATTGGGACAAAGACAGGTCCAGTTCTCCAGCTGTTGCACATCTGTCTCATCCAGAAGATGGGGCAGCATGTGGAAAATAAGTGTCTGCGCCTGTATTAACTGTCGCAGCTTCTGTCGGCAGCAATGGCAGACCCCCTCTCCCTCTGAAAACAAGCAAGAATTTTGGATAAAAAAATAATTTAACAAAATCACGTTAAAAGCATCAAACGGCTGCCACGCTAGTGGGAAACCTCCAGGCCAAGCTCCAGGGAAAGGAAGAACCTAGGGAGGAACGCTGGGGCCGCTGCTGCCTGCCAGCATTGGCCGACCTGGCAAGTTGGGCTTCCACCTAGGAGGGAGCGGGGGAGTAGACAGACGTCAAGGTATGAGGAGCCTGAAAGGCCTCACCTTGGATAAAGACTGAAGCAGAGATAACCCTGACCCCTGCCCCGAAACGTCCCTTTCCAATTTAGAAGGCATTCGTTAGCATTAAAAGCGGTGGGAGGGAAAAAGGGAAGGAAACACACAGACCCGAGCACAAAGAGCATGGAGCTCATGGAGACTTGGAACCCGATTCATCACACCCGGGAGGCCCAGGGATACTGAAGCCGCCTGGGCATTTGGTTTCACGGGGTCTGGGCTGTCCATGTAAAAGCAAACACAAATCCTTGTGAGAAGGAACCTCTGTCCTTGACCTCATGGAAACCCCACAGACACCCTTCCGAGGGCCCCCAGAAGCACACAAAGATATCTAAGTCTGAAAGGGAAGAAGGCACCTCGAGTGAGAACCAGCAGACAAACTAGCAGACACCCCCATGGTCTTCCCATATTGTTACAGAATTATCAAACGAGACACTAGCGGACATTTCACACCATAATAGAAGAGATGGTCCATGTTTGGTTGCCAAGCATAGCCCAGAGCTCATCACTCCTCCAGGAAATCCACAGAGGGGTGGCAAGTTCTGGAGTTCAAGCCACTGGGGAGGCAACAGGAGTGTAAGGGGCCACAGTTCAGGTGCTGATGGGCAGAGGTGGGGAAGGGGGGAGGGGGGGAGGGGGGCACTTCCCAGGGAGTCCACTGGGAGACGCAGGCAGGTGCTTCCCAGGCAGCCTCTCCAGCATCCCCTCACATGGATGCCCCGTAAAGGGGTGTTCAGCCTCGACTTAGGAATAAAAGGGAGACTGATTTGCTATTCATAAAACACCTGCAGAAGCAGATGAACTCATGATCCACCTGCATGACTGAGGCAGAATCTGCCTTCTAAAACGCGTGGGCATTTTCCCAGAGTCCTTTTTCTGCCTTCAGTTTTGTTTGCCATTTCCTGAATCTAACACCGTCTGAGGGGCTGCTGAAGAGTTTAGAATTTATGTAATTACCCAAGTCCACTTGTTAAACAGTCCCCTGTAGCAGCACACTCACCGGGTTTGATCACTTTTGCTTTGCCTTGCCTGCATGTGCTTGTCACAGAAATGCTTTAAAAAATGGACTTGGGGCCACACACAGCGGCTCACGCCTATAATCCCTGTGCTTTGGATGTCAAGGTGAGAGGATCACTGGAGGCTAGAAGTTCAAGACCACCCTGGGCAACATACCAGGGTTCCTTCTGGAGTCTCTCTACAAATAATAATAACAATAATAATAATTTTAATTAGCCAGGCATGGTGGTGCACACCTGTAGTCCCAGCTACTCAGGAGGCAGAGGCAGGAGGGTTACATGAGCCCAGCAGTTTGAAGCTGCAGTGAGCTATGACTGTTCCATTGTACTCCAGCCTGGGTGACAGAGCAAGATCTGATCTCCCTCCCTCCCCTCAAAAAAAGGAAGAAGACAGGCTTGTGCCACACAAGTGGTGCATTTGAACTTCCACTCAAACTATTGTCTCTCAATTAGGGCAGCACCACTCCCCATACTGGTATCTTTGCAGCAGTGCCATCGTTCCTTACAGAACAGTATCTCAGGATACCGCTCCTGCTCCTGCTGGCTCTGAGCAAGTGAGGACACGGGCTGGGAGGTTCCCCTGTGTCTGAGCCCACCAGTGCTCAAGTGTCTTTTTTGGCCGCCCACTGTCTGTAGGACAATCCCAGCTCCTCAGCCTGCATCTCTGGCCTTCCAGGTGCCTGCTGCGTATGCTTCTCGGCCACACCCCTGGCCTGCCTGGGCTCAGGGCCGACTCTGCAAGGGTAGGCAGCATGAAGCTAGAGCCATTTTGCAGCAGGAAGGATTCTGCCAGCTAGGAGCTGAGGCCACACATCGGGGGAAGGCAGGCTTCCTCTGCCAGAGCCTTTCCCGGTGTGATGCGGGAGGCAGGCACACAAGGACTTAGGAGAATAAGGTTAGTGGGAAACTGAGGTCTGCCCCAGGCATGAGGGCACAGTGAGGGCAGACTCCTAGCCCAGCAGGGAGGGAGGGACCGAGAGCACGCAGCTCTGAGTGAGCAGCAGCTAGACCAGGTTGGGCAGACAGCCAGTCCCGCAGGCAGCGCACTCCAAGGTCCCAGGAAGCCGGGGAATCCGCAGAGCTGAGCAAACGTCCTGGCAACTCCACAGACACCCGGAGCCCACCGTGTTCTCGAGAGAAAGTCAGCACTGGGGACACTGGGCAAAGAAGCAGGGGGCCTGCCTGGAAAAGCCAGCTCAGTCCTTGGCACCCACTGAGCACCCACTAGCTACTTATTTGGATTTGTTTTAAAAACTCAACTTAGCACGAATACTCGCCAAGATGATTTGACCTAATTTAATGCCTCCACCTGGAGAGGGGGAGCAATGAATTGACAGTCCCCAGCCTGTCTTCCCCACCAGCCATCCAAGAACCCTGCCTGCCCCACGTCACCGTCACCTTCCAGAGAAACACTGATTACCTTCACACATCTGGCTCCAGCCAGCTCCCTCCTCTGCACACCTTGAGGCTCCCAGGCAGAAGGGAGGTTCTTCCCTAGGTCAGGGGCCCCCTGGGAGAGTGTCCAAGGGCGTTCGAGCCAAGGCCTGTGTGGGTGCAGCTCCTGCAGGTTCTCAAGGCTGTAGCCCACACCCTGCTCCTTGGCTTTGTCAAAGATCAAAATCAGGCCCTCACATGGAACTTTATATTCTAACGTTGCAAGTCTCAACACAAACCCATGTGTTGACTTGAAAATAAATATCACTAATAAAATGGAGAAGAGTGCTGGCATGGAAAGATTGGAAAATCTCAGGAATCCTTTGTGCTGTGTGTTTCAGTAAATAAAGCACATCCGAGGGGCGAGGGGGCGGCCCCGGACCTTGGGCTGTTACAGATGGGTGCCATTTTCAACAGCTCTGTGGACAGGCGTGGTTTGTCAATTCAAAGCTAACGAATCCCTGCAACAATTACCAGCACTTCATCTAAGCAATTCTCACGAAGGAAAGGTATTTTCAACTACAAAAAAAGAATATAAGGATATACTCTTGGAAAGGAAAAGGATATTTCTCTTTCTTCTGAGACAGGGTCTCTCAGTGTTGCCTGGGCCTGAGTGCACTGATGCGATCACAGCGTGTTGCAGCCTTGACCTCCCAGACCCAAGTGCTCTTCCCACCGCAGCCTCCTGAGGAGCTGGGGTCACAGGCACACGCTACCGTGCTTGGTTCATTTTTTTTTTAACTTTTTTTAGAGAAAGGGTCTCATTATATTGCCCAGGCTGGTCTCAAACTCCTGGCTTCAAGCAATCATCCCGCCTCTGCCTCCCAGAGTGCTGGGATTACACATGTGAGCCATTGTGCCTGGCCTGAAAAACAAGCTCTTTCTTTCTTTCTTTTTTTTTTTTTTTTTTTTTTTTTTTTTTTTTTTTTGAGACAGAGTTTTGCTTTTGTCGCCCAGGCTGGAGTGCATTGGTGTGATCTCCGCTCACTGCACCCTCTGCCTCCCGGGTTCAAGCAATTCTCCTGCCTCAGCCTCTCAAGTAGCTGGGACTACAGGCATGTGCCACTATGCCTGGCTAATTTTTGTTTTTTTAGTAGAGACAGGGTTTCACCATGTTGGCCAAGCTGTTCTCAAACTCCTGACCTCAGGTGATCCGCCTCCTCGGCCTCCCAATGTGCTGGGATGACAGGCGTGAGCCACCGCGCCCGGCCCGGAGCTCTTTCTTTACATCAGCTATATGAAGTTCTAGAGGAAACTTCACAATGTCAGGAGTTTTTTTGTTTTTTTTTTCACTTTGCTGCAGACCCAAAAAAAATTGTCAAACATGATCTGTCCCTTCCAGGAGATGAGGGACCATGGCCCAATCCCACATCTTAGTGAAATCCAAGGTAGAGCAATTCGGTAGGGCAGCCTCCCTCCACTCAGCTGCACAGGCTCTGGTTCAGATTGCCTTTCCTGGCTGTCAGGACTCTGGTGAAAAGCAGATAACGGGGTGGGACTGGGGATCACAGGCAGGAGGCACACAGGCACTGGGGCTGGTGGCTGCAAGGCGTGAGGGTGCCTGTCAGCTGTCCTGAGTGGACAGACAGGACCAGGCAGTGGGCCCTGTAAAGATGGTGCTGGATGTGACAAGAGCCACTCGGAGCACAGGAGGAGCTGGTGGCCACAGAAAGCAGAGGGCAGCTTTGGCAGGGGGATGGTTGCCAAGCAGGCTTCCTGGAGGAGGCAAGCGTTGGCAGAGCCCTCAAGCTGGTGGTTATCATGTCCCAAATGTGACCCGCTCACCAGGCCCCGCCCTGCACCACCCCCACACTCCCTCCTCAAACTCACACCAGGACCCACGAGGCAGGCCTCGCTGCCCCGCTGTAGAGATGAGGGGGCTTGGACAGGCATGGCCGGCTAGGGGTTGTAGTGTGAGGGAAAGGTACAGGAGGATTTGAATCCAGTTCTGTTGAACTCCAGACCCCAGGCACTGCTCACTCATTCCATGAGGGAAGCAGGGGGCGGCGCCCGGGCAGCGAGGTGCTGTGCGTGTTTCCAGGCCGCCGTGCCAGGCCTCATGTCCGCATCTCCAGCCTTCTCTGCCTACAGCAGCGCCGCTCACGACCGGGCCACTGGGTCAGATTATTGCAGAATCCAACTCCACACAGAGCAGATCGTCCTTTATGAACCAAATCTATCTGGCTGGGTGCATCACACCTGTAATCTCAACACTTTAGGAGGCCAAGGTGGGCAGATCACCTGAGGGCAGGAGTTCAAGACCAGCCTCGTCAACACGGTGAAACCCCATCTGTATGAAAAATACAAAAAATTAGCCAGGTGTGGTGGTAGGCACCTGTATTCCTAGCTAGTCAGGAGGTTGAGGCAGGAGAATCGCTTGAACCTGGGAGGTAGAGGTCACAATGAGCCAAGATTTCCCCATTGCACTCCAGCAAGTGCAAAGCAAGACTCCATCTCAAAAAAAAAAGAAAGAGAAAGAAAAGAAAGAAGAAAGAAAAAGGAAGGAAGGAAGGAAGGAAGGAAAAGAAAATGCATCTATCTACACATTACGCTTTTCAGTGAGACTCCCATGGCACCTAGAATGACACAGTCAGCGGTCCCACAGTTTCCTGTCCATGCCTTGGACTGGATAAAAGACATCCGCCATCCAGCCCTGGAGCTGGATCCTGTGTGACGACGGGGGCACCTGTCCCTTTGGAGGGGCGAAGAAGGGAGGCTGTGTAGCCACAGGTGGGCTGCCCTGGCCTTCTCAAGATCTACAGAGACAGACATCTGAGCCATGTCGAATGGGGCCTGCTGCAAAGTTGGAGACCGCTTAATTGTCAAAGGGTAGAGTGTCATGACAGCAGCAGTTTCTGGACCTGCAGAAGCTTCCAGATCCTGCAAAGCTAGAATAGGTGCACAGCTTAAGCCCCTCCCCACTCCAGCTGTGACCGCTGGTTAACGGGTAGCATGTAGCATGCAGCACTCGGTGCTAAGTGGATGGAGTCCCGCTCCTGCTGACAACCCCCCATGGCAGGTGTCCGGCAGCCCTTATGACCAAAGCCTAACTCCCCACCGGGCCGTAAGACCTGCCTGGCCAGGGCCCAACACAGCTCTGCCCATCTTGTGCCATCTCCACACTGTCTCCCACTGAACATGGCCCCTCTCTCCTGTCACAGGCTTCTGCACATGCTGCTGCCACTCCCATGGAGCTGTCGGGCCAGGACCAGCCACCAGGGAAATCCTATCGTCAACCCTGGACTCCTGAGACTTCCAGAGGCTGCCATATCAGTCAGCAGACAGCTTCTGCCCCAGACAGCCGAACCCCAGGAGCACCCAAGACCAGGTGCTGATGGACTGGGACTCGGGAGAGTTCTCACTCCCTGCTGGGGACCTTGGCCACGTGCTGCCCTTCCTGGCCCTGCATTCCTCACCTGAAAGATGGCGTATGCACAGCCACCTTATGAGGCTCTTGTGGGTTCTGTGCCCTACTGTGACAATCTTTCATTACCTTGGACCCATAGGGGTTTGCTGTCAGCACCAGGATGGCAACCAAGGACATACCCATGGTTGCCCCTCACTGACAAGGTCCATCCTCAGGTCACCAAGCAGCTCCCTGCTTGCTGACAATGAGCCCTCCCTTTCTCCGCCCACAGCCTCTGCCCTGGTGGACTCCACCACCTGACCTGCAGGCTTGCTTCCAGGAGCTCAGAGGCCACTGCCCTGGCGGATGACACCCTGGAAGCACACACCCCCTTGACAGGGGGATTTGCACATCAGCAGAGGGCAAGCCAGCAGCAACCTTTGCAGACCCCAGCCTGGACCCCGGGCCCATGGGAGAAGCTTCACCCTGGCAGGGTCAGGGGTCCCTGAACACAGATGACTGTCATCACCTGCTCCCAGCACTCGGGGTCTAGCTGCTGCCTAGTACTAAGTGGCCAAGCCCTACCACTCCAGGGTGCCTCCTCCAGCAACCCCTTCCCCCTGAATTCCCAGCTTCCCAGTTGCTTCCCCGAGACTGTGGGAGAGCCTGGGCTTCTCTGGCTGGCTGGCAGGTCTGCACTTGCAGGAGTGAGCGGCTCAGCAGGGCAGCTGTGGGCTTTACAGACCTGCCTTCTGTCCTGCGCCCTGCCACTGGCCTGGGGGACCCAGTGCAGATGGGGCCACTCTGTGCCTCAGTCTCCTTCTCGTAATGTGGGCACAATAAGAATTACCTTCAGAACATCTTCAAGACCAGCAAATGTCAAAAGGGACCTGAGACAGCATTGTCACCACATAAATGGAAGCTATGAACTGAGATCCCTGTGCACCAGACAGGTGCTCCCAGCAGTCACTAGGCTCCAAAGAGGAAACTCAGGGCGTGCTCAGAGACATTTTCAAGGGCACTGATTTGTCCTCCAAGTTACAGATTTCTACTCAGTCCCTGTACCAGTGGCGTTTCTGTTCTGTCGTGTGGCCCTCATTTCGTCAGCACTGAAGAAGGTAAAGAGAGGCTTCCTGGAGCTGGGGGTGGGTGAGGTGTACCCTTTGTGACAGTTGCTCCCATGCTGGGTGTGTGACAAGGTCTTTGTGGCCAACAGAAAATTGCTTCACCTCTCTCATGTGAGCATGGTTTCCCAAAAGAAACCTGCCAGCCCCGGGAGGCAGTAGATAGGGGCTGTTTCTGGCTAAGATGCTCCCAAGAGAAAAATCCTGAACTTGCTTCTACCCCAGGACGTCTGCGGGAGACTGGCTGAAAGCATTTGATTGAAAATTCTTATTTCTGGGACACATAAATGAAAAATAAGTTTTCTCTTCCTAAAACCTTGGGAGCCCCAAGAACCCAGGAATATCGTCTTTTCTGTGTCTGCTGAGTATTCACAACCACTCTGCAGAGCCCCACACAACCTTTGTGCTTGTTCATGACAAGGTACACCAGGTCTTTCAACACCTGGTTGACCTGGATGTTGCATTTGGGAAAAGAAGCCAACACAGCTGTGTGGACCCTGGTTCTTGAGAGCCTGGGATTTCGGTATGCCACCTAATGTCCTTGAGTCCAGAGGTCTTCATGAGGATGTAGCCCCGGAGCTCTGCATGGGCAGCTGAGGGTCAGCTTCCCTCACCAAGCACAACAGGATGACAAGCTTGGATGTGGCTGCCTGCACACCCCCCAAGATATCCAGGATATTAACTGTATGGGTCACTCTGTAAACTGACACATAACATGAATCTGTGCTATTGGTGGCTAGCATGTGCAAGAAAGGCTGAGCCTGCCATGTACCAGCGGGAAGGATACGTGGGAGGGTCTGGAGGGTGGGGCAAAGTTCACCATAGTTGCCTAGCTAATCAACAAGGGTGAGTTTAAGAGAAGTCTGTGCAAGGGCCAGTTCCTGCCTGGTCTCCAGTTCCCCTGCCTAATGAGATTTGCGTTTCCTTTCCGGAGTGGGTCCTCCTGGGCGCCCGTTGCCACAAATAGCACAGTGGCAGGCGCAGCTGGCAGTGGGGCTGGCATAGCACACATTTCGTTCCCGACGAGGGGCGCCCTGATGTGCCGGCACCCAGGGGCTTTGTGCATTCCGCGCAGAGAGCTCGGGCGTCACAGCGCGAACAAAGCGGCTTTGCAGGCGCTCTCCAACTCTTCGCCATTGGCCGCTGGGCCGCGACCTCCCCCTGCGCTGGCAGAGTCCCAGCGCCTTGCGTGGGCACAAAGTCAGCCCCCTCATCACCCCCCCCGGGCACGGAGTAGGGGGCGCGCATGGCTCTCGGGCCACGGAAGATGGGTGGAGATGTGGGGTCGGAGCTAGCGGCGCCTCCCTGAGCCCGTCCGCGTTGCCCTTCACCCTTCTCGTTCCCCCGCCCGCCACACCGCCCTGGCACCTCCTGCCACCTGTTTCCTCGTCCTCCCAGCTCGCCTTCCCCTTCCCCTTATTTTGCATCCTGGGTTCCAGGGACAAGGTCCTTCCCGGCCCGCCTCCCACCCCACGCACTTTGGAGGCTCAAGGGCACCCGGTCCCGGGTCTAGACCTGCTCATCGCACCGAACGGCGGAGCCCGGCTCCCGGAGGAGGCAGGAGGGACTCGCCAGCGTGGCACGGGCACTCAGCGGGAACCTCCACCCGCTCAGCGGCCGCGCGTCCCCTCCTCGAATTCAGTCCCATTCGGGTGCGCGGGGCCGCAGGGGCGCCCACGCTCAGCGGTGTCCCGGCGGTGACCTTGGAGGACTCCTCCACCTATCCGGCCTCAGTTTCCCCTGGTTGCAGCGGACGCGAGGCACTAGGTGGGAGCAGCCGAGCGCTCCCGGGGCCCCGCCCCCGCGAGCAGCCAATCGGCCGCCGCCGTCCGGGGGGTGTGTCCCGTGGCCCGGGCCTGGGCGCCCCGAGGGCGCGCGGGGCGGGCGGGGCTTCCGGGTCGGGCCCGGGGACAGGAGCCCGCGCGGACCGGGGCGGGCCGAGGGGCGGCGCGTGTCGCAGGGGCGCGGCTGGCACGGACGCGCAGAGGCGGCGCCGGGCATGGGCCGTGGACGCGGCGGCCCCGCGGCAGGGGCAGCGGGCGGCGGGGGCGGAGGCGGCCGCTAGCGCCCTGCCCGGCGCCGCCTCCTTCGGCGCTCGCCCCACGGACCGGCAGGCGGCGGACCGCGGTCCAGGTGCCCAGGGGCGGGCGGGCGCGCGCGGGGGTCCGCGGGCCGGGCTTACCCAGTCCCGGGACCCAGACGGCGGCGGACGGGGGAGGGGCAGGGGCTGGGCGGCGCATGCGCGGGGCCCGGGGTCTCGAGGTCTCGGGGGCCCGGGGTCCCCGGGTCAGGGTGCGCGGCCGGAGACCTGAGAGCGAGGGGCGAGGACACACGCCGAGGACTCGTGCAAGGTGTCCCGGGGCCCTGCTCCGCCTCCCTCCTAGCGCGGGGGGCCTGCTCGGAACCCCAGACTCCGCGGCTGTCCCAGACTTGGCGCTGCGCGGAGGTCGGGTCTGGCGACCGCAGCGACTCTGAGTCTTCGGCTTGCCCCTTGGGAAGGAGGCCCTCGGGCGGGGACATCGGGGCTTGCCCATCCCTCGGCGCCGTGGCTTCCCAAGACCCCCAGGGATCCCTGAGGCGAGGAAACCCGGGCCCGGACAGACCGACCCTGGGTGGGTGCGCCCGGCGGCTGCCGCCGGACCAAGGCGCGCGTGTTGGTTCCTCCGGCTGTGACCGCCTTTGAGGAACACTTCCCGCTCGGTGCCCCAACGCGGCGGGGTGACCCCCGGCAGCCCGGACAGGCTGCGCTCGGCCGGGTGGCTTCTCTGCGGAAGCCGCGCCACGTCGCTCCGGGTGGGGGCCGCTGCGGGTCTGGCGCGGGCATTCCCAGGTCTTTCCGGAGTCCTGGGCTGCGCGGCCCGCGTGGTGCGGGTGAAGCCGGAGGGGCGCTGGGTGGTGCCGGTGGGAGTCAGGAAGGTCGGCTCTGTCCCCTCTCCCACCCCAACTGCCAGGGCACAGCTGCGCGCCTGTGCGTTTCTGAAGCCTGTTTTAAAAGTTAAACGAGAGGAAGTGCTCTCCAAGTGCCAGGATTCTTTCCAAGAAAAACCCACGGTTGTCTAACCGCCGGGCTTCGTGGGACCCTCCGGGACTGCACGCCCACCTCAGCCCCAGCTGCCCCACCGACTCCCCCTCCCCACCCCGGTAAACCAGGGAGGCCCCTCCTCTCCCAGCCTGCTTGGGATAAGGGTGCCCTGGGGAACTGGGTCGGGGCAAGGGCACGGGTTTTCCTGGGAAGGACCGTGCGACACCAGTGTGGTTGCGGGGCAGGGGGTAACTTTCTTCTTCCAAGGCGGTGGAGAGTTGAGGGCATCCAGAGAACATAGTAATCACTTCCTCCTCCATCTTCTTACTGCCAGGCTGAAGCTCGGGCCCCTGCCTGCTCTGTGGACTCACAGTTTGTGGCAAGACAAGCTCAGAACCCAGAAGTTGTCACCACAGGTAAATAGAAAGTTTGATTTACTGTTTCCAGGTGGAAGTATTTAAGTGTGTTAAGTGTTTACTTCTGTTGTGCTACAGACCAGCAATGTGAAGGTTAATTATTATCACTTCGGGATGCGACTTTCAGACTGAAAGTAAGATACATGTGCGTGGATTCACTTTTTTTTTTTTTTTTTTTGAGATGGAGTCTTCCTCTGTTGCCCAGGCTGGAGTGCAGTGGCACAACCTTGGCTTACTGCAACTTCTGCCACCCGGATTCAAGTGATTCTCCTGCCTCAGCCTCCTGAGTAGCTGGGACTACAGGTGCCTGCCTGCCAATGCACCTGGCTGATTTTTGTAGTTTTAGTAGAGATGTGGCTTCACCATGTTGGCCAGGCTGATCTTGAACTCCTGACCTCGTGGTCCACCTGCCTCGGCCTCCCAAAGTGCTGGGATTACAGGCGTGAGCCACCCCACCCGGCCTACAATTCACTTTTAGGTTCTGAGTTACTGTGTCAGTTTTGCCAGGAACTTCATTGCTTCATGGCAGGCATGTTTTAATGTTATCAATTTAAAGCTTGATAACATTAACTTTGAGTTAATGTGAGTGCTTAGCAGACCCTGGGACGTCCACACTGACTGGTACAGAGCTGTTTTCATTATGATTTGAATATTAAGCAGGTGGCTTGTTGAGAAACGCCCATGACAGAACATGCCAGGGATAGGCTGAAGATAAAGGCCAGATGATATGGATTTGTGTGGTCATCATCCGTGAGAGACCAGGGACAGTGGGGCTGATGACGACCGGTGCAACTCTGAAGCAAAAGTAAATTCACTGGCAAGCAGGGCACGGTCTCTCACTTCTGTAATCCCAGCACTTTGGGAGGCCGAGGTGGGAAGATCGCTTGAGGCCAGGAGTTTGAAACCAGCCTGGCCAACATGGTGAAACCCCATCTCTACAAAAAAATATAAAAATTAGCCAGGTGTGGTGCCAGACACCTGTAATCCCTGCTACTCAAGAGGCTGAGGCAGGAGAATTGCTTGAGCCTGGGAGGTGAAGGTGTCAGTGAGCCGAGATTATGCCACTGCACTCCAGCCTGCATGACAGGGCAAGACTCCGTCTCAAAAAAATAAAAGTAATTAATTAATTGACAGTAGAAAAAATGTTTTCTTTTACCTCTTTTTTTTTTTTTTGAGATGGAGTTTCACTCTTGTCATCCAGGCTGGAGTTCAGCGGCATGATCTCAGCTCACTGCAACCTCCGCCTCCCTGGTTCAAGCGATTCTGCTGCCTCAGCCTCTTGAGTAGCTGGGATTACAGGCACCCACCACCACACCCAACTCATTTTTGTATTTTTAGTAGACACGGGTTTTTGCCATATTGGCTAGGCTGGTCTCGAGCTCTTGACCTCAGGTGAATCACCCACCTCAGCCTCCCAAAGTGCTGAGATAGGGTGGGCGCAGTGGCTCACGTCTGTAATCCCAGCACTTTGGGGGGCTGAGGCGGGCAGATCATGAGGTCAAGAGATTGAGATCATCCTGGCCAATACAGTGAAACCCTCTCTCTACTAAAAATACGAAAACTAGCTGAGCGTGGTGGCGTGCGCCTGTAGTCCCAGTTACTCGGGAGGCTGAGCCAGGGGAATCGCTTGAACCTGGGAGGTGGAGGTTGCTATGAGCCAAGATTGGGCCATGGCACTCCAGCCTGGCAACAGAGTTAGACTCTGTCTCAAAAAAAAAAAATAGTGCTGGGAGTACAGGCGTGAGCCACCGCTCCAGGCCCGTTTCTGACATCTTAGACATAACATAAGAGACGCGCACAGTAATCAAACACTGTAGCGGCTTTCCCTAGCTCCTGTTTGTCAAGCTTATGAGCAGAGTTTTAAAAGTTATGTGTGACAGAGAGAGAATGAGACAGAGAAGAAAGAGAAAACATGTGTCTTCTTTATAAACTATTTTGTAACTTGCTGTATTGACTACTTGCTTTATTTAGGTTATGAAAAATCTTTCTATGTGAAAAATATTTATGACTCATTTGAAATGTCTATATCATATCATTGTGTTTAGATACAATCATATTTAGCCAATCTCTTTATATATATATATACACTTAATGCAGTCGTTCTATGAATATTGACTGAGTAGCTGCCGTGAGCTACCGTCCCCAATGCTGAACAAGACAAGCTGGATCCATGAAACGACTTTTCATACCAGAGTATAAAAAAGAAACTTAAAGATAATCCTCATTGTGGTAAAGGATGAAGAATATGTTTTTGCCGGGACATCTTACTCTTTAGAAATTGGTGACCAGTGTTCTTTTTCTTTCGTGCTGTTTTGGAGAGTCTGTGTTTTTGTAATAAATATTTAAGTAGGCTGGGCGCAGTGGCTCATGCCTGTGATCCCAGCGGTTTGTGAGGCCGAAGGGGATGGATTGCTTCAGCCCAAGACTTCAAGACCAGCTTGGGCAACCTGGTGAAACCCCGTCACTACCAAAAATACAAAAATTAGCCAGGTGTAGTGGCATACGTCTGTGGTCCCAGCTACTTGGGAGGCTGAGGTGGGAGGATTCCATGAGCCTGGGAAATGGAGGTTGCAGTGGCTGAGATGGCACCACTGCACTCTGGCCTGGGCAATAGAGTGAGAAAAAAAAAAACTTAATAAATATGTAGTCATCCTTAAGCAGTCTTTTAAATTTTATTTATTTATTTACTTTTACTTTTGAGACAGGGTCTTGCTGTGTCACCTAGGCTGGAGTGCAGGCACGATTGTGGCTTTCTGCAGCCTCGACCTGCTGGGCTCAGGTGATTCTCCCACCTCAGCCTCTCAAGCAGCTGGGACCACAGGCACGTGCCACCATGCCTGGCTAATTTTTGTACTTTTTTCAGAGACGGGGTCTTGCTATGTTGTTCAGGCTTGTCTCAAACTCCTGGGCTCAAGGCATCCTCCTGCCTTGGCCTCTCATAGTGCCGGGACTACAGGCTTGAACCACTGCACCCGACCTAAGTGGTCTTTTTAAAAACACACACACACACACACACACACACACACACACATTAAAGTATTTCCTTATTATAAATATATTTGAAACATGCCAATTTTTATTCTCTTTTTTTTTTTGCTCTCTTAGTTTCTGTGTGTGAATGGAGATATTTTTAGATATATTGCTTTCTTTTTTTTTTTGAGACAGAGTCTCTCTCTGTCATCCAGGCTGGGTTGCAGTGATGTGATCTCAGCTCACTGCAACCTCCGCCTCCCAGGTTCAAGCAATTCTCCTGCCTCAGCCTCCTGAGTAGCTGGGATTACAGGCACGTGCCACCATGCCTAGTTAATTTTTGTATTTTTAGTAGAGATGGCATTTCATCACGTTGGTCAGGCTGGTCTCAAACTCCTGACCTCATGATCTGCCCTCCTCGGCCTTCCAAAGTGCTGGGATTACAGGCGTGAGCCACTGTGCCCAGCCAGATA
>NW_016107374.1:659761-663002 GCF_001604975.1 Cebus imitator | reverse complement strand
TGGGATTACAGGCACGCACCACCATGCCCAGCTGAATTTTTGTATTTTTAGTAGAGACGGGGTTTCACCATGTTGACCAGGATGGTCTCGATCTCTTGACCTCGTGATCCACCCCCCTCGGCCTCCCAAAGTGCTGGGATTACAGGCGTGAGCCACCGCGCCCGGCTTCAGATATAGTTTTAATGGCAAATAGGATGAGTGTCTTAACTTCCAAGTAGCCAGTGTTTTTGTCTAATGTTTGCACTAATTTTGTCACACTGCAGTTGGAGGCTGTGGCCTGTCTAATTTCTGCTTTTTTGGAACTTGAGGGTCTCTGTTTTTATTTGTTTTTGGTAGCTTGGCATAGAGTACATTTTTCTTTTTCTTTTTTTTTTTGAGACAGAATTTTGCTCTTATTGCCCAGGCTGGAGTGCAGTGGCACTATCTCGGCTCACTGCAATCTCCACCTCCTGGGTTCAAGCGATTCTTCTGCCTCAGCCTCCCGAGTAGCTGGGACTACAGGTGTGCACCACCACGCCTGGCTGATTTTTGTATTTTTAGTAGCCACAGAGTTTCACCATGTTGGCCAGGCTGGTCTCAAACTCCTGACCTCAGGTGATCCGCCTGCCTCAGCCTCTCAAAGTGCTGGGATTACAGGTGTGAGCCACCACACCCAGCTGTAGATACTTTTTGAAAAGGTATAGTGTCTGATTACAGGGTAGAAATATGCTATATCTGTTATTTCAGCCTTATGAGTTGCATAGAATAAGCCAGGTCACCTTTAAGGCCATGTGGTTAGGGACACTTAGGCACAGAATTTACATTTACAACTTGGTGATAAGATGGTTTTAAGGTAAGAACTTAATAAGAAAGGCCTTAGCTGTGCCAGGGGCCCATGTTTAAAAGAACGTGTTTCTTTTTCCATGTATTTCTGCCACTTGCATGCACTGAGCTTCTACAGAAAGGAGCACCATGCAGGCACGTTTTCCAGACATGACCGGATTTGCTCGTTACTCAGAGGCGTGTGCATTCTTTGCTTTTAGAATATTTAATTAGCATATTTTAATAGTGATATTATGGTGTCTTGGAAGCTTATGCACTTGCAAAGTAAAGAACTGGCCAGGCACGGTGGCTTATGCCTGTATCCCTATCACTTTGGGAGGCCAAGGCTGGCTGATCATAAGGTCAGGAGTTCTAGACTAGCCTGACCAACATGGTGAAACCCCATCTCTCCTAAAAATCAAATCAAATAAAAAATTAGTTGGCGTGGTGGCAGGTGCCTGTAATCCCAACTCTTCGGGAGGCTGAGGCAGGAGAATCACTTGAACTTGGGGGATGAAGCTTGCAGTGAGCCAAGACCACACCATTGCACTCCAGCCTGGCCAACAGAGTGAGACGCCGTCTCAGAAAAGAAAAGCGCTTACTCTTCGCTAGGTCTCACCCCATTGCAGTTCTTTGTAGCTGAGCTGCATTTGTTTTGAGGCTCACATACGGTAAACGTGGTGGGAAATTTGGAAATTTTGCTTTGCATCAGCAAAGCAGCTTGATATGGTGGAAAAGGTATTAGGTCATTAATCATGAGATTTGGATTCTAGCCCCTTAGCTGCTGCCTGCCAGGCCTGGAGACCTTTGTCCCCCTCTTTAAACTGCTGTTTTCTCATCAGAAAATGGAGCTCCTCTCTATGCCCCCTCTCTGAAGGGTTGTGAAGTTTTTTAAGCCGTGGCTTAAAAAACTGCCATCTCAGGAGGTGTCTGAAGAAGGTGGACATGCCCCTGGCTGCCTGCATTTCTCGCTTAGCCAGGTCTCACACCTGTGTTGCATGTGCTCTGGCCATTTTATGATTTTTCAAAGGCTTTTAGAAGGCAACGTGCTACCATCCCGCCTTACATACCAATGTTGGTTTCATTTTGGAATATACAATTGAGAGTTCTCCACCAGTACAACAGAAGTTGTTGCAAGTGGTTCCTGTGTGTGTTTTTGTGTTTGTCTTTTGAGATGGAGTCTCGCTCTGTCGCCCAGGCTAGAGGGCAGTGTCATCCAGCTCACTGCAATCTCTGTCTCCCGGGCTCAAGCGATTCTCCTGCCTCAGCCTCCTTAGTAGCTGAGACTACAGGCATCTGCCGCCATGCCCGGCTAATTTTTGTATTTTTAGTAGAGATGGGGTTTCAGCATGTTGGCCAGGCTGGTTTTGAACTCCTGACCTCAAGTGATGCACCTGCCTCAGCCTCCTAAAGTTCTGGGATTGCAGGCGTGAGCCACCACACCCAGGCTCCTGTGTGTTTTGAATGTGACTGTGACCTCAGGTTTTGGTGGGGCGGCACCTTGCGTTTGCTCTTACTGCAATTCCATGGCATACCCAGACCAGGCCTCTTGATCGTGAAGAGGGGTCTGCTGAAATGCAGGCCCAGTGAATCTCCCCACGCCCAGACACACTTCCATCAGGCCAGAGCTTGGTGCTGCCTGTACCCCTATTCCCTGTTAGTCTGACTTTCCCCACTGAGTCAAACTCCCTGAGGGCCGCGAGGATGTCTTACTTATTTCTGCCCTGCTAGACCTGTATACTGAGTAGGTACTTGTAAATTTTCATGGAATAAGTACATGATTCACAGAATTTAATTCAAGGAGAATGTACTGATGGGCCTCTGTGGTCACCACAGTACTCAGATGTAGGTGGGAGCTGGCCGGATGTGGGGGGGCCTAAACAGGAGTGCAGACAGCAGTGACCTACAGATGATGACTGGCTCCATCCCACTGCAGGGAAATTGCCCCGGGCCTCTGGAGCTTCCGCCACACCTAGACTGAGAGAGCCCTTCTTCCGTCTATACTGAGCGGTGTCCGCTCCAGACATCACAGCGGTGTATGTCTCATCACAGCGGTGTTGGGCAGCACTGACATTTAACTGGGTGGGCGTCCTTCTCCCACTGCGATTGTCAAGCTAAAATATTCCCAAGAAAAATTAGAGAAAACTTAGATGAAACATCGTCTATGTTCCAAGAGGCAGGACTCATCGGACTGCTTTTATTTTGCTCTGTTTTAAGAGATCTAGATAAAGAGGAGGGAAGATTTCATTCTGATTTATTTGTTTTATACTTTTAACTTATAGACCACAAGCCAACCTTCAAAAGAGCATCATTTTGAATAGTAAGAGTTAGGAAGGCAAATACAGAAGGACTAATGGCTTCAAAGATTGTGAGCTTCGTAGGAATGGCTTGAGATGAGGGCATAGTTAAGCAGAATATTGAAGCTCCCCCAACCCCTTTC
>NW_016107374.1:643022-659504 GCF_001604975.1 Cebus imitator | reverse complement strand
TTAGTAGAGACGGGGTTTCACCATGTTGACCAGGATGGTCTCGATCTCTTGACCTTGTGATCCACCCGCCTCGGCCTCCCAAAGTGCTGGGATTACAGGCGTGAGCCACCGCACCCGGCCTCATTTTTCATTTTTAAGAGTGAGCAAGACTGGGCACAAAGTCTCATGCAATCCCAGCACTTTGGGAGGCTGAGGTGGGCGGGCCACAAGATCAGGAGTTTGAGACCAGCCTGGCCATCATGATGAAACCCCATCTCTACTAAAAATACAAAAATCAGGGACGGGAGTGGTGGCTGACGCCTGTAATCCCAGCACTTTCGGAGGCCAAGCCAGGTGGATTGCCTGAGGTTGGGAGTTCGAGACCAGCCTGCCCAACATGGAGACAGGAAAATCACTTGAACCCAGGAGGTAGAGATTGTGGCAAGCTGAGGTCGAGCCATTGCACTCCAGTCTGGGCAATAAGAAAGAAACTCCACCTCAAAAAAAAAAAAAATACAAAAATTAGCTGGGCGTGGTGTTGGGTGCCCGTAGTTCCAGTACTCTCGAGGCTGAGGCAGGAAAATGTGCTTGAACCCAGAAGGCGAAGTTTGCAGTGAGCTGAGATCGCACCACTGCACTCTAGCCCGAGCGACAGAGCAAGACTCCATCTCAGGAAAAAAAAGAGTGAGCAAGGTCGCAAGCTTTTTTGCATCCATTTGTAACTGAATACATCTGTGGTTATGTGATAACCACGCCAAAGTGACAAATTGCCAAGTTTCAGTAAAAGAGATCCAGTTATTTAGAGGTTGACACGTGGCTATGTCCCTTTCTAAGAAGTTAGTGGTCAGCTTTACATGAGTATTTAAATGTAGGTTTATAATTCAGCAATATGGCTTGTGAAGTACAGATTGCCCAATCAAGCGGCATGCAAATCTGGATTATCTGAGACAGTTTCTCTTCTATTGTCTATGGAAGAAGGGGTAACAGGGATGTTTAAATGGATGAATTTTTGAAGCACTGTCAGGCAGCTTTCCACATGGAGCAAAATGACATGCAGTGGGCTGCTAGCATGAGGAACATATTGCCCTCTGCCTAGGATCAGGAGTAAACGTAATAAATTCTAGACTGCAGTCTCACTTTAGCTCATTTTATGAGTCAGCTTGATAACCGGGGTAGTGTCTTCTTTTTGGGGAGTGCCTGGAGTCTCATTCTGCTGCCCAGGCTGGAGTTTACCGGTGTGATCTCGGCTCACTGCAACCTCCGCCTCCCGGGTTCCAGCGAGTCTTCTACCTCAGCCTCCCAAGTAGCTGGGAATATAGGTGTGCACTACCATGCTCAGCTAATTTTTGCATTTTCAGTAGAGATAGGGTTTCACCATGTTGGCCATGCTGGTCCTGAATTCTTGACCCCAAGTGATTCACCAGGCTTTGCTTCCCAAAGTGCTGGGATTACAGGTGTGAGCCATTGCACCTGGTGGTAGTGTCTTCTTTTTTCCCCTGAGACAGTCCTGCTCTGCCGCCCAGGCTAGGGTACAATGGCCTCAGCTTGACTCACTGCAACCACTGCCTTCCCAGTTCAGTGATTCTCCTGCCTCAGCCTCCTGAGTGGCTGGGATTACAGGTGTGTGCCACTATGTCCAGCTAATTTTTGTATTTTTAAGTAGAGACGGGGTTTCACCATGTTGCTCAGGCTGGTCTTGAACCCCTGACCTTGTGATCCACCCTCCTCAGCCTCCCAAAGTGCTAGGATTACAGGCCTGAGCCACCGCACCCAGCGGTAGTGTCTTTTTTATTCACTGTCCACTCTCTTTCTATTTCTGTGTCTCTATCTGTGCATTGGGGATGAAATTAACATGAATGATATTTAAAGAAAAAAATGTTCAGAGAAGTTAGATACTTGCTTTAAATTGGAATCGTCTCTCAGTATGTGAAAGTTATCTGTAGACTAGACACAGTGGCTCTTGCCTGTAATCCCAGCACTTTGGGAGGCTGAGGCAAGCAGATCATGAGGTCAGGAGATCGAGACCATCCTGGCTAACACAGCAAGACACCCCGTCTCTACTAAAAATACAAAAAACTAGCCAGGCGTGGTGGCATCCACTTGTAATCCCAGCTACTTGGGAGGCTGAGGCAGGAGAATCGCTTGAACGTGGGAGACAGGTTGCAGTGAGCTGAGATTGCGCCATTGCACTCCAGCCTGGGTGACAGAACGAGACTGTCTTAAAAAAAAAAAAAAAAGTTATTTGTAGTAGAAACAAACAGGGCAGTATTTGACCTGTTGACAGTGTCCTTGGACTTTACAATTTGTGAGGCGGAGTATTTTGCTTGAGTAGTACAATTGTCTGTTGGGTTTTTTTTCCCCACTTTGACAAATGTTACAAGACTCTGTCCCCAGATACAGGCAAGGAAGCCTGGGCCTCCCATCTCTACGCAGCTCCCTGTGATTCACAAGCACCAGTCAGAAGTGCACAAAAGTTCAGAATGCGATTTTCGTCCTCTTCTTTCCTTAGAACACTGACTTTGCTGAGAGCTTTTCCAGAAAGGAAGGCACTCTATTCTAGTTTTCAAGTCATAAAAATTAGCTTCATCTAGTCTATTCAGCGACGTGTTCTGAAAGAGGGACATTTTTTTAATGTTCAGTTGTGCAAAGATCTTGGGAGAGTGCTATCCTGGGAAGAAGGCTTTGGAAAATGAGAGCGTGAAGGGGAGAGGGTATTTAAATGCGTTTGAAGCGGAGGATCCTCGAGAGAAAAAGCTGGGACTAGCAGGGTTAAACGAACTTGCGTGACAAGTGATGACTAACGATCCCAGGGGTGGGATATGGGTGCCTAGTGAATTCCTCCAAAGTCAAGAGACAGGATTCCAGACCCGGAAGAGGGAAGAAGGTGTGAACACCCAGAAGCGGTGTAGGAGGTGGAGATTCCGATCGCAAGCTGTGAATGAAAGATGCCGACCACCACTGCAGCAGCCTGAAAGCCACAGTCTGGAACCACTAGGGAAGGGCCAGGAAGTGCAAATCCAGGGCTGGTGCCCTGAACCCAGAGGGGCAGGCTCCCGTTCCCAGCTAAGGGTGGCAGCTGGCAGGGATCCTTCCAGGAGAAAGGTCCGAGTGGACGCTTTCCATTCAGAGCCGCAGCAATGCCTCAGAAGTCCCAGGCTTCATGTGGGAACAGATAATGTGAAGAGTATTTAGCAGGGTGCCAAAATAAGAAGAGATCAATGTCATTTTTTTGTTTTGTTTTGTTTTGTTTTTGAGATGGAGTCTCACTCTGTCTCCCAGGTCGGAGTGCAGTGGCGCGATCTCGGCTCACTGCAACCTCCACCTCCTGGGTTCAAGTTATTTTCCTGCCTCAGCCTCCACATTTACTGGGATTACAGGCGCCCGCCACCACACCCAGCTAATCTTCATATTTTTAGTAGAGATGGGGTTTCACCATGCTGGCCAGGCTGGTCTCGAACTCCTGACCTCATGATCTGTCCTCCTCGGCCTCCCAAAGTGCTAGGATTACAGGTGTGAGTCACTGCGCCTAGCCCAATATCATATTTTCATTTATTTATTTTTGGACAGGGTCTCACTCTGTCAGCAGGCTGGAGTACAGTGGCAAGATCTCGGCCCACTGCAACTTCCGACTCCCAGGCTCAAGCGATCCTCCCATCTTGGCCTCCTGAGTAACTGGAGCTATAGGTGCACACCACCACACCTAGCTACATTTTGTGTTTTTTGTAAAGATGGGGTTCAGTCATATTCAGGCTGGTCTCAAACTCCTGGACTCAAGTGATCTGCCTGCCTCAGCTTCCCAAAGTGCTGGGTTTACAGATGTGAGCCATCATGTCCAGCCTAGTATTTTTCTTTCACTCTGGAAACCAGAAATTATTGACTTTTTTTCCTGCTGCATTCTCTTTACTTAGATCTAGTTGTTGGTGTCTAGGTCAGAAGTCTAAGTGAAAGTGAATATTTAACCACACTCAAGCACAGCTAATGATCTTTAATACTAATAGAGGTATAAGACTTAAAAGAAACAAGAATCCAGAGGGAAATGTGGCTGATGATGGATGCAGAGAAAACCATGGCAGCTTCCATGGACCCATAAAAAGATCCAAAACCTAGGAAGCGCACCAAGACTCTCTTTGGAATAATGAATGAATTCAAACGTGGGCTTTGTTAGTAGGTTAAATCGTTTTCTAGAAGGGATTTCAGAAGGATGCATTGCCCAATTATGGCATCAGGTCTGCTACAGACTCTTCAAGAAGGAAACCTCTGAAAGACAAGAAGGAACAATTAAAAATTAGAACCCAGCTGGGAGGAGTGGCTCACGTCTGTAATCCTAGCACTTTGGGAGGCCGAGGCAGGTGGATCACGAGGTCAGGAGTTCGAGAACAGCCTGACCGACATGGTGAAACCCCGTCTCTACTAAAAATACAAAAATTAGCCAGGCATGGTGGCGTGTGCCTATAATCCCAGCTACACAGGAGGCTGAGGCAGGAGAGTCACTTGAACCTGGTAGGTGGAGGTCACAGTGAGCCGAGATCATGCCACTGTACTCCAGCCTGGGCGACAGAGCAATACTCTGTCTCAAAAACAAAAAAATTTAGAACTCAGAAAAGGAATTAATTACTTTTGAGAGACAAAAAGATGAGATTCTAGCCTAAGGTGTGACACATCTATCCACCAGGTTTCATTTTGATACATGTGAAGTTAAATCACCGAAGGACCAGGTGAGCAGATGTGGACTTTCCAGCTGTGTGCGCACCTTCCTCAGAGCACTCAGCGCTGTTCCTGCCTTGGCAGTAGCGTTTGATCTCTGTGGTTTCCAGAATCCCCCAGCCCCTCTGGTTCCATGAGGCCCCCTGCACCTCGCTGTCACCCTTGTGAGCTTCAAGTCTGTCACCCACCGGCCTTCCAGATGTCGCCTGGGCCCTTCTGAGGCCCTTGAGCTCAGTGTGTCTGATTCTGAGCTGCCCTGCAATTTCCCCTCCCCTGACCCTGGTGATCCTTTTCTGTCTCAATTGCCAGCCTCCTGGTAGGGCTGGGGTGGGGGACATCAAAGGCAGGACAAAGTGCAGGGTCCTGGTCTAGCACTTAGCTCTGAGATGCAGACAGATTTTTCAGCTGGCCCGTGGCTCAGTTCCCCTCCGCTACAAGAGGGATGCATACTAGTGTTTCTGCGGATTGCTGCCCCTGGCAGGCAATGCGAGCTTGGTAGGCGCTTCCTGGGTTATCACTGCCCCTCCCACCTCAATGTTGTCCCGTCCATCCAAACTTTATGGAATGAGAGGTTGATAGGAGGGCCTGGCCCTGATGTTCCAGGGACTGACACACTTTCTACACAAGCCCCTTCTGGTTCTTCTTGAGCAGTGGACGTGCTAGTGACACACTCCCTTACCTGACCCTCATCCCCCACGACACGCCCCCGTGACCTCTACCCTTGAGATCTCAGCTTAAACACACTTGTAGAGGCTCCCTGAACCACCTGCTGGGGTTGTGTGCTGATGCGGGTACTTGTAATACGTGGTGCTTTTCCTCTGATGCACTCAGGCAGTGTTTTTTCGAGTGGTGGCTTGGTGGCGGTGGCTCTCCCGTGAGGCCAGAATTCTTGTCTCCTCACTCATAGTTGAACCTGGAGCCTCTTGCTGGTAGGTGCTTCAGGACTGGTTGTGGGAGCCCCAGGCTCCTACCGGGCACCCACTGCTTGAGATTCAAGTCTTAATCAAACACCACCGCCTTCCCAAAGTCTTTCTTACTGCTCCCCCAAACTAGAGGCAGGAATTTTGTCCTTCAGACACCTTATGGCATTTGAATCACTCTGATTTGACAAATTCTGCCTTCACTTGAATAGCTATTGGGGGCATATGTCAGTCATTCATTCCTGAGTTCATTCATTTATTCAGCCAATATTTACTGAGCATTTACTGCATGCCAGGCGCCGTCCTGCTGTGGAAAACAGTAGGCACAATTCCTTGCCACTGTGAAGCACTGCTTCACATAATTGGGAGACTCCCAGCTTCAAGGAAAGGCGCAGAGGGAAACTGAGAGGCCTGCAGCATGCAAAGAGAGGGGACAGACGGTCACGGGGGCCACCAGGGCATGTGCGTGGCATCTGCCAGTGAACAGAATGTGCAGCTCCGTATGTGGTTGTCTTTTTTTTTTTTTTTTTTTTTTTTTAAACGAGACTGTGTCTCACTCTGTCACCCTGGCTGGAGTGCAGAGGCACGATCTCGGCTCACTGCAACCTCTGCCTCCTGGGTTCTGGCAATTCTCCTGCCTCAGCCTCCTGAGTAGCTGAGATTACAGGCACCCGCCACCAGGCCTGGCTAATTTTATTTTATTTTTGTATTTTTAGTAGAGACAGGGTTTCACCGTGTTTGCCAGGCTGGTCTTAAACTCCGACCTTGTGATTTGCCCGCCTCGGCCTCCTTAAGTGCTGGGATTACAGGCGTGAGCCACCGCACCCAGCTCAGTTCTTTAAACTTCAGAATTTCCTTTCACTAAAGGAACAAAGTCCAGGGAGAGGAAAGAGTGAATACAAATTATCCAAGAAACTTGAGAGCTCATTTTAGTTCTCCTGATTATGATCTTAAAGGCATTAAGTGCTCCAGTTAAACTCCTTTTGACCCACATAGGCTAGCAGCATTTAAATCCTGGGTGATTATTAACCCTAATCATGTGTCTAATGGCCTATATTGAAGACGCTCTGCCTGTTTAGTTATGGCCTTGGCCTTTGCTCTGTCGCTGATAGTTCCAGCCTGAAAAGCAGATGAGCCCTCAGGGCCACAATCCCACCTCGGTCACAGAAGCGGGACAGTCACTCCCTGAAAAGCAGCGTTCGAGCAGGAAGAGCAGGCTCCCGGCTGCTGCGAACTTGACTCCATTTGGTTTGACAGAAATGAGAGGCGGCCGGGCGCAGTGGCTCACACCTGTAATCCAGCACTTTGTGGGGACCGAGGCAGGCAGATCATGAGGTCAAGAGATCGAGACCATCCTGGGCAACATGGTGAAACCCTGTCTTTACTAAAAATACAAAAAAAAATTAGCTGGGCATGGTGGCATGCACCTGTAGTCCCAGCTACTCAGGAGGCTGAGGCAGGAGAATCACTTGAACCTGGGAGGTGGAGGTTGCAGTGAGCCAAGATCGCGCCACTGCACTCCAGCCTGGTGACAGAACGAGACTCCATCTCAAAAAAGAAAAGAAATGAGAGGAGGTGATTTCCCAGACAAATGCAGGCCTTTGTCCAAGCCCCTTTTCCAGAGTGAAGTGACATGAGTGGTCTGTGCCTTCCAGGGCAGCCTCGTCCTACTTTGCCCAGCCAGGGAGGTGGGGAGGGAGGCAACCACATCCTGCCCGGGGCTCACAGACCCTGCTGAATCAGGTGGCAGCGGGGCTGGCTCCCTGATGTCCTCAGAAAAGTCACCCATATTGTCTTCCCCCATGGGAGTGACTACAATGTGTCCTGCCAGCCTCCCACAGCCAGCTCCCCACTCTATTAACTCCCAAGAAACCAGGCCATGGAGATGGGTTTGAGGGTTTGTGTTGGTGTTTTTAAAGTCAGGTTGGCCAACTGTGGTGGCTCACGCCTGTAACTCCAGCACTTTGGGAGGCCGAGGTGGGCGGATCACCTGAGGTCAGGAGTTCGAGACCAGCCTGGCCAACATGGCGAAACCCTGTCTCTAATAAAACTACCAAAAAATTAGCTGGATGTGGGGATGGGCTCCTGTAGTCCCAGCTACTCAGGAGGCTGAGGCAAGAGAATCACTTGAACGCAGGAGGCAGAGGTTGCAGTGAGCGGAGATCGAGCCACTGCACTACAGCCTGGGTGACAAGACTGAGATTCTGTCTCAAAAATAAAATAAAATAAAAAATAAATAAATAAAATAAAGTTGGGCTTATTAAGATATAATTTACAGACAGTAAAAAAATTTTTTTTTGAGATGGAGTTTTACTCTTGTGAAACTGGCATAGGGCTGTTCTGGCCTCATGCAGTGGGTGAGCATGTAGGGGAGTCATACGTCTGACACGCAGCCTGTGAGTGGCTGAGTATGGTGGCTGCCCCCTTTGCAGGAGCATTAGGGTGGTGTTGGGGGGGAAGCCATGATTATGGCTGCCTAGGGTCCAAGTGAGTGGGAGGGTGCTGGAAGCACCAGGAGGCAGTGGGTCTCATGGGACTGTCACAGCTAGGTGCCCTGTTTACAGGAGGAAGGCTGTCGAGATCGTGCCACTGCACTGTAGCCTGGGTGACGGAGCAAGATTTCATATAAAACAAAACAACAATAACCAAAAAAACGCAACCAAACAGAACAAAAAATAAAAAAAAAAATATTTATCACTGTTTAGTTAAATAACAGTCATCTCCCAACAATACCAATCAAATCCCAGCTCCCGTGGTATATGCACTGTGACTGCCATATAAAGTGCAAGCTCTGCACCAGTTCTCCAGCCTACAAATCACAGCATAGATAACAGATGTGTATGATGATCACTGACCAATCGCATAACTTCTCTCAAAGTCGGTCTGTAATTGGTCCCTGAGCATCTGTTGGTCAGTTTCATGCACAGACTGCAGAACTTGTGATTGTGTTGCCTCCTTGCCTCTCAGTGATACATCAACATGGCATTTTATAAAAGTGGATACACTAAGTCGGGTGCAGGCTCATGCCTTTAATTCTAGCACTTTGGGAGGCGGAGGTGGGTGGATCACCTGGGGTCAGGAGTTCAAGACCAGCCTGGCCAACATGGTGAAACCCCATCTCTACCAAAAATAAAAAAATTAGGCCAGGCGTGGTGGCTCTCGCCTGTAATCCCAGCATTTTGGGAGGTCGAGATGGGCAGATCACCTGAGGTCAGGAGTTTGAGACCAGTCTGGCTAACACAGTGAAACCTCGTCTCTACTAAAAATACAAAAAATTAGCCGGGTATGGTAGAGTGTGCCTGTAAACACAGCTGCTCTGAAGGCTGAGGCAGGAGAATTGCTTGAACCCGGGAGGTGGAGGTTGTAGTGAGCCAAGATGGCGGCGTTACACTCCAGCCTGGGCACCAAAAGGGAAACTCCATCTCAAAATAAAATAAAATAATACATAAAATTTAAAAATTAGCTGAGTGTGGTGGTGGGCGCCTGTAATCCCAACTACTTGGGAGGCTAAGACAGGAGAGTTGCTTGAACCCGGGAGGCGGGGGTTGCAGTGAGCCGAGATCATGCCACTGCACTCCAGCCTGGGTGACAGAGTGAGACTCCATCTCAAGAAACAGCAACAACAAAAGTGGATACAGCAACAACAAAAGTGGATACACCAAAAAGTAATTGGCCAACAAAGATGAAAGTGCAGCAAATAAATGAAAAGTGATAATGCTGGAAGTAAAATTAGAATTGAACATGATTGGAGTGATAGAAAACCACTGACCTGGCTGCCTTTCAAGAAACTATGGGTGCAGACCGGTGTGCAGTGAAATTCACCTACCAGGTAAATGAGGAAAGCGGTTGTGATGAAAAGGATGACGATGTCCCGCAGGAAGTGGTCCCAGCAAAAAACCGCACGTCACAGGAACTCTCAAAGGCATTTTACATTAGAAACAAAGAATAGAATAATGGAAGCAGATCTGCCCTTGAAAAGGAATAGGACAATTTGCTGAGGCACAGAAGAAGCTGTGTGCTCTGTTTCATAAGTCATACAGTGAGAAAACAAGCACCTTTTAAACTGCTGCTCAGAAGTTTTGTTTTTGTTTTTTTTAACAAAGAAAACACTTTGATTCTCAGTGTTTCTAATCTTTTACGGTGTACCAAATAATATTAGTTTTACTACCTTTTTTATTTCCCCGTGCATTTACAACCAATAGTGAGAGTGTTTTTAGTATTTTGTAAAAAACATTTAAAGGTCATGGGAACAATTTTAGTTTTCCCCTCCGATTATTAGAATTACATTGCACAATTTCTGCTTGCATGATCTTATATGGTCTTTCACTACCAAGCACATCAAGACCACGGATATAGTAATGACTCACAACAGTACCAGCCAAGCACATGAGGCAGGAAGACCTCTTGAACCAGCAGAAGTAATAGATAGTAGAAACAGACCCACATAATGCTAAATGTAAGACGCAAAGGACATGAAGTTTAAAATAACCTTGCTTACCTTTCTTCAAGAAGAATAAAAGATTGAGAACTTTGATAGACCACTAGAAATTATATTTTAAAGGGTTATTTGTTTGAAAGTAACCAAATAGAAATTATAAAGCTAAAATACATAAAAACTGAAATTGCATAACTCTGTAGGTAGATATAATGGCAGAATAGACACAACTGATGACTTAATTGGTGAGTTATAAGATTGATCTGATCAGAAAAAAATCTAAAAGCACAAAGAGACAAATAAATACAAACATAAAGATCATAGAGAAGAATCATGTTCAGTAATTGGAATCTTAGAAGGAAGAGAGGATAATGGAGCAAGCACAATATTTGAAAAGACAGTGGCCTAAGTTTTTCCAACACTGATGAAAGATATCAAGTCACAAATTCAAGAATCCTAATAAGCAACAGGAAGTGTTTCTTTTTTAAATCCATACCTAGATGGGATTAAAAAAAAAAAATCTATACCCAGTAAAGTTGCTGAAAAAGCAAAGGTGAAGAGATAATCTTAAAAGGAGCCAGAAGTAAAAAAGAAAAGACATTATCTTCAAAGGAGCAATGACTAAGAGCTAATTTCTGAACCAAAACAATGGAAGCAGAAAACAATTTAAAAAAAATCTTCAGTATGCTGAAAGCTGGGTTTCTTCCAGGAATGCAAGGTTAGTTGAATGTTTAAAAAGTAATCAAGCATCAGACCAGGTGCAGTGGTTCACGCCTGTAATCCCAGCTCTTTTGGGGGGCCAAGGCAGGTGGATCACTTGAGGTCAGAGTTAAGACTAGCCTGGCCAACATGGTGAAACCCCATCTCTACTAAAAATACAAAAAGTAGCTGGGTGTGGTGGCGCACACCAGTAATACCTGCCACTGAGGAGGCAGAGGCAGAAGGATCACTTGAACTTGGAAGGCAGATGTTACAGTGAGCCAAGATTGTGCCACTGCACTCTAGCCTGGGTGACACAGCAAGACTCCCATCTCAAAAAAAAAAAAGTAATCAAGCAGGAAAATTAGGAAATGCTCAGAGATAAAATGTGCAAGGCATGTACACTGGAATCTATAAAACACTGCTGAAAGAAACTGTAAAAGACCTAAATAAATGGCAAGTTATAACATGCTCTTGAATCAGAAGACTCAGTATCATGAAGATGGTGATTCTTCCCAAATTGATTTACAGATTCAAAGCAATCAGAATCAAACCTCGGCATGCCTACTTACAGAATATGATAAACTTGATTCTAAAGTTTACATGGAAATGCAAAGGACCTAAAGTTACTAAAATAACTTTGAAAAATAGCAACGCAATTGAAAGACAGACTGCCTGATTTCAAGAATTATTATAAAGCTACAGTAATCAAGACAGTATGGTATTGATATGAAAATAGATAATTCGATGGATGGAACAGAATAGCAAGTCCAGAAATTGATCCACACATTTATCATCAATTGATTTTCGTGGTTTTTTTTATTCCCTCATCCCTGGGCACAAAGGTCAATAGAGCAGGGAGGATAGCTTGAGGCCAGGGATCTGAGAGCAGCCTGGGCAACATTGCAAGAATGGGTTTCTACCAAAAAAAACTGTGCCAGGCACAGTGGCACATGTCTGTAGTCCCTAGCTGCTCAGGAGGCTGAGGCAGGAGGATCACTTGAGCCCAGGAGTTGAAGGCTGCAGTGAATTATGACCATGCCACTGCACTCCAGCCTGGGCCACAGAGTAAAACTCAGTCTCTTAAGGAAGAAAGCATAAACTATAAAAGAAAAAATTACTAAGTCACCCTCAAAATTAGAGACTTTTACTCATCAGCAAACAATAAAATGAAAAGTCAAGCCACAGACTTAGAGAAAATATTTGTAAAACATATATCTGACAAAGGACTTGGATATAGATTATATAAAGAACTATTATAATTCAGCAAGATGTCAAACAACCCAATTAAAAATGGGCAAAAGATGAACGAACTCTTCAGCAAAGGGCATGTTGTTTGAATGGATGGTAAGCAAGCACATGAAAAGATGTTCTTTCCCTCATTAGTCGTTAGGGAAATGCAAGTTCATAGATATCTTTCTTGGCAGAGAGATATCACTACACACCCCAAGAGTGGCTGTAATTAAGCAGTTTGACCAGATATGCATAAAAATATGGAATAAGAACTCTTGCCGGGCCCGGTGGCTGGTGCCTGTAATCTCAGCACTTTAGGAGGCCAAGGTGGGCAGATCACAAGGTCAGAAGTTCAATACCAACCTGGCCAATATGGTGAAACCCCGTCTCTACTAAAAATACAAAAATTAGCTGGGCATGGTGGCACATGCTCAGGAGGCTGAGGCAGGAGAATTGCTTGAACCAGGGAGTCAGAGGTTGCAGTGAGCCAAGATAGTGCCACTGCACTCCAGCCTGGTGACAGAGTGAGACTCCATCTCAAAAAGAAAAAGAAAAAAAAGTTACGTTTATAATGTACCTATATAATATATCTAGGAATAAATCTGAAACAGATATGTAAGATCTGTACTCAAAAAGCTGATTAAGTTGTTAAGAGAGCTTAAATATAGCCCAAATAGAGAGATAGATATACTATGTTCATGGAAGGGACAACTGAGTATTGGGAAGGTGTCAGTCATCTTAAGAAAGGCCTCATGTGCCACACAAGGGATACTGACATCTGACCCCAAGCACATGTAGGCATCCTGACTATGTTTACTTGAATGACATGGGCTTTCCAGAGCTGACTACAGACAGTTTAAATGGCCTGAAAACTGTTCCAGGCACTTCTCTCAGGCTATCACAGGATACACTTCAGGAACTTTACTTTTTAACAAGAAAATTTAGTTTGTTTTCTTAAACAGCTTGTTTCTGTTCCATTAGCATTCTAATCACTTTAAGTTGCATTCCTTTTTTTTTCTTTTTTTTTAAGAAAAACATGTATTCTGCAACGAGCCTTGTCCTTTAAATACTTGTACTATATACAGGCTCTTCTCATAGGTTCATTACTTAAAATGATTTAAGTGTATTTTTAGTGGTGGTGGGGGTGTTTATTTGTTTTGTTGAGACAGGGTCTTACTCTCACCCAGGTTAGAGTGCAGTGGTGTGATCTTGGCTCACTCCTGGGCTCTAGTGATCCACCCGTCCCAGTCTCCTAAATAGCTGGGACCACAGGCATGTGCCACGACACCCAGCTAATTTTTGTTTTGTTTTGTTTTTGTAGAGATGGGGTTTTGTCGTATCACCCAGGCTGGTCTCAAACTCCTGGACTCAAGGGATCAGCCCGCCTCAGCTTCCCAAAGTGCTGGGATTACAGGCGTGAGCCACTGTGCCTGTCCTGATTTGAGTTTTTGTAAGACGGGGAAAGGAACAATGTTCAGAATTTAGCACCAATGTCAAATTCATTCTGTAAATTTTTACTGAACATCTACCTTGTATAGGGGAGGAAGATGACAGACAAGAATTATTTCTCCAAGAGTTACAGGTCAGCCGAGCAGAAAAGGGATACATTAACATCCACAATGAGAGCTGTGGTGATTCAGAGGCGGGACGGAGTCCTTCCCCTGGGGCGATCCTGAGTGCTTTGAGGAGGAAAGGCATCTGTACTGCGCCCCACATGTGTAGAGCAGGTTGCGTTCCTGGCAGAAAGGAGTCGGATAAAGTACAGAGGCCAGGAAGCCTGGGGTGTGGCGGGCAGATGCCAAGTCATCTATTTTGGCCAGAGTCCAGGGCTTGCAAAGGGACATAAAGAGAAGATTCATGCATTCAGGTTCAAACTCCATCAGATATTTGTTGAGCTCCTTCTCCGTACCAGGCATTGTTCTAAGATACATAAGTGAGCAAAATCCATGAAACCCTCGTCTATGAGAGCTCATGCTCTGGCAGGGGCAGACAGGTCCTGAGTGGAGTGATGCAGCAGGTGGCCTGCTGAGTTGGCCACCTCCAAGTGCAGTAGGAGAAGCAAGTCCAGGGCGGGTGAATGGGTCAAAGGTGCCAGGAGGGGCAAGGGCACCAGGAGGCTGGTCCAGGTTGGCCTCCCCGAGGTTGTGGCCAGGACCTAGTGTCTGAGGAAGGACTGGAAGCAGGTGACAGCAGGCAGAGCCGGCATCAGGATGGGAGCATCCTGGCAGAGGGGGTGGCAGGTTGGGCTCATGGGAGGAGCAACCAGGAAGTATGACCGGAGCAGTGTCCTGGAGAGTAGGAGGAGGAGGAGGAGTTCAGGAGGTCCCAGGGGAGAGGCAGGGGCAGCCTCGTGGAGGCTGGGGCCACTGTGGGGACTCTAGTTTGTGTTGTGTGTGAAAGGCCATGGGATGAGGACCAGTAGGGCCTTCTTAGGGGACGGATATGCTCTGATCTAGCTGCTAAAAGGCCCCCTCAGGCAGCTTTCCAGGCCCGGGCAGAAGCTGTAAGTGGTTCTGAGGTTTGTAGAGGGACCTGGCCAAGCAAGGTGGCTAAGTGGGAAAGGCTCCACCACATCGGGGGCAAGGAGACCCTGACCTTAGCTCCAGCCCAGCCACTGAGCAGCTGTGTGGCCTTGGGTGATACCTGTCACTGGTCTGTTTCCCTGTCTGTGAATCCAGGTACTTGGAAGCCACGCTGTTGAGAGAAGCCCATCCACAGGAGGTGATCAGGGCTCTCTATCAGGCAATGAACCTGGCAGCCATGTGTGTGAGAACCTTGGAAAGGGGAGAGGGAGGAGGCTGTGGCAGGAGGTGAGGAGGGAGGCAGTGATGCCCTGGGCCAGGACGCCACGAGCTGGGATGGAAACCACAGGATGGATGCAAGTAATTAAAAAAAAAAAAAAAAAAGCAGTCTTGGACTGGGCACGGTGGCTCATGCCTGCAATCCCAGCACTTTGGGAGGCCAAGGCAGGTGGATCACCTGAAGTCAGGAGTTTGAGACCAGCCTGACCAACATGGGGAAACTAAAAATACAGAAATTACCTGGGCATGGTGGCACATGCCTATAGTCCCAGCTACTCAGGGGACTAAGGCAGGGGAATCGGTTGAACCTGGGAGGTGGAGATTGCAGTGAGCTGAGATCACGCCACTACACTTCAGCCTGGGCAAGAAAGCAAGACTCCATCTCAAAAAAACAAAAACAAAAAACAGCCTTTCAGACCGAATGATCGACAAACAAACCAGACCGTGCAAACAACCATGAGCTGTAATTTTGTGCAGAGGTAAAAGACCGAGGTCACATCAGGACCTGTTGGACTCAAAGCATGTTGACAGCTGTTCCAGGCTTCAGACAGACCCTCTGGCTGGCAGGGGAGCCACAGGGCATGTTGAGTAGGAAGGCTTGTTGCTTTGACAGGTTACTTGGCTCCATGAGGGACAATCCCATAGTCAGTTACCCCAGAAACGTGACTGTCTCCTTGAAATCCTCAGCATGGGGTCTTATGAATAAATTTCCTGTCTTGTCTTATTTTTATGCAGAGCTTTACTTTATAGCAGAAAATTCCATTTTTACCCTGAAATGGCTTGCTTCTGTTCCCTCAGTGTTCTTGTCACTTTCAGTTGCATTCACCTTTGTTCCCTTAGAAAAGGATTTGCTCTACAACCAGCTCTTGCAGAAGGTACTTGGTTTATTGTTACCAATGTTTGCTGAATGTTTGAATTATGTTGAGTTGCTTAAAGTCGTGCTATCAGGTAGACATTGTGGCTGTTCTTTTCACTCTCTTATTTGGGGATTTACAAAATAATTATGCTTTTGGTTTCCTTTTGTTTGTTGTGTTGAATAGGCATGTAGCTTTGGGAACCTCTAGTTCCAAATAGGAAAGCCTTGGACACATTTCTAGCTGGCAAGCTGGCAAAATAGAGGGTGTACAAGTTTCTAGAGAGGCTGGGAGGCTATTTAAGAACCCGGCTTCAGGATAGGACATGGGCTATACCTCAAGTCACAGGTTCTTATTAAGTATGGATTCTTCTATGTGGACATCTACCGCAATATAAGTTAGTGTACGTCGCTATTGAGACATTCTATTTGAAAAGGGAGGAAGACAGCTTGGAAACGGTATTCCTTAAAAATGTCAGTGTCATAAAAGACAAAGAAAAGCTGTGGACATGTTTCAGATTAAAAGAGAAATGACAACAAAATGTAATGCATGACTCTAAACAGCATCCTGCACCAAAGGAGAAAAAAATGCCATCATGGACATTATCTGGTCAACTAACAAAATTTGAATACGAATCATAGATTGAAGTGTGTCTGTTTAGTTCACTGAAGTGAAGTGTTCCGTGGTGTGTAAGAGCACATTGTCATTCTTAGCAAACAGGTAGTTTAGTACTTAGGAGAATGAACCATGATGTATGCAACTCACTCAAATACACATACACATACACATACATACATGCATACCTATGAAGAAAGAAATGATGATACAGCAAATGGGTAAATTTTTTTTTTTTTTTT
>NW_016107374.1:639253-642756 GCF_001604975.1 Cebus imitator | reverse complement strand
TTTTTTAGTAGAGACGGGGTTTCACCGTGTTGACCAGGATGGTCTCGATCTCTTGACCTCGTGATCCACCCACCTCGGCCTCCCAAAGTGCTGGGATTATAGGCGTGAGCCACCGCGCCTGGCCTAATGGGTAAATTGTTAACCACAGTGAATATGGGTCAAGTTATGGGGTTCTTTATACTGTTTTGGGGGTGCAATTTTTCTGTAAGTGAAAGTACTTCCAAATAAAAAGTTAAGGCTGAGGCAGGGGAATCACTTGAATCTGAGAGGTGGAGGTTGCAGTGAGCCGAGATTGCACCACTGCACTCCAGCCTGGTGACAGAGCAAGACTCTGTCTCAAAAAAAAAAAAAAAAAAGTTAAAAGGCAAGCAAATAAATAAAAGAGATATTTCCTATATTATATATTCTAGCTATGTTTCCAGTGTTAGGATTCTGAAAGCTGCAGAACAGAAAACATGAAGAACAGAACACCTGTTCTTAAAATAGCATTCTGGCCAGGTGTAGCAGTTCACTCCTGGAATCCCAGCAATTTGGGAAGCTGAGGCGGGAGGGTCACTTGAGCTCAGCAGTTTGAGAACAGCCTGGGAAACATAGTGAGACCCTGTCTCTACAAAAAAATTCAAAAATTAGCCGGGTGTCATGGTTCGTGCTTGTAGTCTTAGCTACTCAGGAGGCTGAGGTGGGAGGATGGCTTGAGCCCAGGACATTGGTCATCCCATTTGTTGGTGTATCAGTAGTTTTTTCCTTTTTATTGCTGAGTAATTTTCATGGTATGGAGGAACCATGGTTTGCGTAACTGTTCACCCAGTGGAGGACACCTAGCTTGTTTCCAGTTTGGAGTTGTTAGGAATAAGGCTGCTGTGAACATTTGTGTACAGGTTTGTTTGTTTTAAAGAGTTCTAGCCAGGCGCGGTGGTGCACGCCTGTAACCCTAACACTGCGGGAGGCCTAAGCAGGAGAATTGTTTGAGCTCAGAAGTTTTAGACCAGCCTGGGTAACGTAGCAAGACTCCAACTCTACAAAAAAATCAAAAAAATTGGCCCTCCATGGTGATGCCTGTCTATAATCCCAGGTACTTGAGCGGCTGAGGGGGAGGATTGGTTGAGCCTGGGAGGCAGAGGTTGCAAGGTGCCGAGATTGCGCCACTGCAATTCAGTCAGGGCAACAGAGCAAGACCCTGTCATTCAAAAAGAGGTGGGTGGGTGGGTGGATGGGTGGATGGGTGGATAGATGGATGGATGGGCGGACAGACGGATGGATGGAGGGACGGATGGACAGACAGACAGGTAGGTAGGTAGGTAGGTAGGTAGATAGACAGACAGACAGACAGACAGATAGATAGATAGATAGGTAGAAAGAAATATAAATTACAGGGCCACGCTCAGTGGCTCATGCCTGTAATCCCAGCACTTTGGGAGGCCAAGGTGGGCAGATCACCTGAGGCAGGAGTTCGAGACCAGCCTGGCCAACATGGCAAAACCCCATCTCCACTAAAAATACAAAAATTAGCCCAGTGTGCCGGCATGCAGCTGTAATCCCAGCTACTCGGGAGGCTGAGGCAGGAGAATCACTTGAACCCAGGAGGCAGAGATTACCATGAGCTGAATTATGCCACTGCACTCCAGCAGGCCGCAGAGTGAGACTCTATCTCCAAAAAAAAAAAAAGAAAGAAAAGATATGTAAATTATATACCATATGACATTGATTTAAAATGTACATTCCATAGTTTTTAGTATGCTCACAAGACTGTGTGACTATACCATTAGAAATCACTGGCTGTTCCTTCCAACTCTCTTCCCTTCTCCCATCTAGCCCTAGACAATCTCTAATCTACTTCTTGTCTCTACAATTTGCCTATTCTGGACATTTCAAATAATGGAATCATAGAATATGTGGTCTTTTATGACTACCTTTTTTTCATTTTGCATAATGTTTTCAAGGGTCATCCGTGTTGTAGCATGTATCAGTACTTTCTTTCTTTCTTTTTGAGACAGAGTCTTGCTCTATCGCCAGGCTGGAGTGCAGTGGCACAATCCTGGCTCACTGCAACTTCCGTTTTCCAGTTTCAAGCAATCCTCCTGCCTCAGCCTCCCGAATAGCTGAGACTACAGGCACGCACCACCATGCCCGGCTAATTTTTTTTTTTTTTTTTTTTTTTTTAGTAGACATGGGGTTTCACTGTGTTGGCCAAAATGGTCATGATCTCTTGACCTCATGATCCACCTGCCTCGGCCTCCCAAAGTGCTGGGATTACAGGCATGAGCCACCATGCCCGGCCACTTTATTTTTTATTGCCAAAAACATTCCATTGTATGGATAGAACACATTTATTGTGTCTACAGTTTTTAGTTGTGGAGATTGTGTTTTAACTTTCCGGTTATTATGAAGAATGCTACTATGAACATTCACATACAAGCTTTTGTGTAGATGTATGTTTTCATTTCTTTAGGAGGGGAATTACTGGGTCATGTAGTAAATCCATGCTTAACTTCTTGAGGACTGCCAAACTGTTCCAAAAGCCTACTGTGTTTCCCACCGGCAGCATACGAAGCCAGGTTCGATTTCTCCACATCTCTGGCGGCACTCATTACTGTGCATCTTTTTAGTCCTAACCATTCCAGGGGGTGTGAAGTGGTGTTTCATTCTGGTTTTGATTTGCATTTCCCTAATGACCAGTGACGCTCAGCTCCTTTTCGTGTAGCTATTGGCCATTTGTGTATCTTCTTTAGAAAAATGGCTATTCAATTCCTTAGTTCATTTTTAAATTGAGATAGTTGTATTTTTATTGTTGACTTTAAGAGTTCTTTATACATTCTGATATAAGTCCCTTATCAGAGATATGATTTGTAAATATTTTTTCCCTTTTGTTCTTTTTGGTTTTTTTTTTTTTTTTTTTTTTTTTTTTTTTTTTTTTTTTTCTTTTTTTTTTTTTTGGTTGGGCTTTTTTTTTATTTTTTGCTTGTTATATATTTTTTGAGACCGGGTCTCGCTCTGTCACCCAGGCTGGAGTGCAGTGGCATGATCTCAGCTCACTGCAACCTCTGCTGCCTCTAGGTTCAAGCAGTTCTCCTGCCTCAGCCTTCTGAGTAGCTGGGATTACAGGCACGTGTCACTACACCCAAGTAATGTTTTGTATTTTTAGTAGAGACAGAGTTTCACCATGTTGGTCAGGCTGGTTTTGAACTCCTGACCTTGTGATCCACCCACCTCGGCCTCCCAAAGTGCTGGGATTACGGACGTGAGCACCGTGCCTGGCCTTTTTCTCCCATTTGTGTGGGTTGTCTTCTCACTTTCTTGATGGTAGTGTTTGTAACACAAAAGCTGTACATTTTGGTGCCCAATTTATTTGCTTTTTCTTTGTCACCTGTTCTTTTGGTGTGTATACAGGTTTTTGTGTGAACCTAAGTTTCATTTCACCTGGATAACTGCCCAAGAGTGTACCTGCTGGATCAAATGGTACTTGCATGTTTGTTTCCTTTTGTTTCCTTTTTTTTTTTTTTTTT
>NW_016107374.1:632486-638967 GCF_001604975.1 Cebus imitator | reverse complement strand
TTCACTCTTGTTACCCAGGCTGGAGTGCAATGGCGCGATCTCGGCTCACCACAACCTCCGCCTCCTAGGTTCAGGCAATTCTCCTGCCTCAGCCTCCCGAGTAGATGGGATTACAGGCACGCGCCACCATGCCTGGCTGATCCTTTTATTTTTTAAAACTGCCAAACTAAAAATCAGAAAAGAGAGAGAAAAAACTGCCAAACTGTTTTCTAGAGTGTCTGCACCATTTGACGTTCCCACCGGGAATGTACGAGTGACCCGTTTGTCTGTGTCCTTTCAAGCATTTGGTGTTATCACTATTTTTTATTTCATTCATTTGATAGGTATGCAGTGATATCTCACTGCGGTTCTAATTTGCCTTTCCCCGGTGGCTGATGATGTTAAACATCTTTTCAGGTACTTATTTGCCATTTGTATATCCTCTTTTGTAAATATCACTTCATGTCTCTAGCTCATTTGCTAATTGGACTGTTTGGTTTTTTAATTGTTTGGTTTTGAAAGTTCTTACATAGGCAAGATACTGTCCTTTGTCAGACATTTAGTTTCATGATCCATTTTAAATTAATTCTTTAAGATGTAAGACTTAGTTTGAGGTTCTTCTCCTGCTACCCTAATGGATGTGCAGTTGCTGTAACAGCAGTTTTTGAAAGGCTGTCATTCCTCACGGAATTTTGCACCTCTGTCCAAAGTCAGTTGGGCCTGTTTGTGCTGGTCTGTTTCAGAGTTTTTAGTCTGTTCCATTGGCGTATGTGTCTGTTGCTTCTCCAGTACCACACTGTATTTACTACTGAGTAGGTCGTATCATTAAGTAGAGTGATTTCTCCCACTTTATACTTCTTTGCAGATTGTTTTAGCCCTTATAAGGCATGTGCCATGCCTTTCTGTGTAAATTTAAGGGTAAGCTTATCTAGATCAATAAAAACTATTGCTGGGATTTTGATAGGAATTACACTAAACCTACAGATCAACTTGAGAAGAATTAACATCTTTATTATGTTGAGTCTTTCAATCCATGAACATGGTATGTTTCTTCTTTATTTAGGTCTTATTTGATTTTTTTTTTTTTAATTTGAGGCAGGATCTCACTCCATCACCAAAGCTGGAGTACAGTGATATGATCATGGCTCACTGCAGCCTTGATCTCCTGGTCAACCCTCCTGCCTCAGTCTCCTGACTAGCTGGGACTATAGGTACACTCCACCACATCTGGCTAATTTTTTTTTTTTTTTTCATTTTTTTGTAGAGATGGGGTCTTGCTTTTTACCCAAGCTGGTCTTAAACTCCTGGCCTTAAGCGATCCTCCCAAAGTGCTGGGATTTTAGGCATGAGCCACCACACCCAGCCTTCTTTGATTTTTTTTTCCATCAGCATTTTATAATTTTCAGTATACAGATCCTATATATGTTTTGTTAGGTAATAAATACCTAAGTATTTCATTTTCTTTGGAGTGATTGCAAATGGCATTGTTGTTTTTAACTTTTATTTCTGAATGTTTTTTGGTAGTAGATAGAAATGCAATTTATTTTTGTATGCTGATCTTGCAATCTTGCTATATTCATTTCTTAGTTCCAAGAGGGTTTGTGTAGATTCCTAGGGATTTTCATGTCATTGCCAGTAGGGAGTTTTATTTCTTTCTTCTCACCGGCATGCCTTTTATTCCTGCCTTATTACAATAGTTAGAACTTCCATCACTACGTTGAGGAAGAGTGGTGAAAGTGGACATCGCTGCCCTTGCTCCTGATCTTAGTGGGAAAACATTCAGTCTTTCTTCACTTCACTGAGAATATGTTAGCTGTAGGTTTTTGTAGATGTTCTTTTTCTAGTTGGAAGAAATCTTTTCCAAACTTGTTGAGAGTTTTTATCATGTGTGGTTATTACAGTTTGTCAAAATACCTTTTCTGTATCAGTTAATAAAATCAAATGATTTTTCTTCTATAGCCTATTGACATGGTGGATTACCCTGATCAATTTTCCAATGTTAAATAGCCTCGCATACCTGGAATGAATCTTACTTGGTCATGGTAAATAATTCTTTTTATATATTGTTGAATTTGATTTGCTAATGTTTTGATAAATACTTTCATGTCTAAGCTCATAAGCAAAGGAATGAATCTTACTTGGTCATGGTAAATAATTCTTTTTATTTATTGTTGAATTTGATTTGCTAATGTTTTGTTAAATACTTTCATGTCTAAGCTCATGAGCAAAACCGATCTGTAGTTTTCTCTATTTTCTATTAGCGTTGTTGAGTTTTGTTGTCAGTAATATTAGCTTCATGAAGATAAATTGGGGAGTCTTTCCTCCTCTTCTACTTTTTTTGGAAGAGATTCTATAAAACTGGTATAGTGGTATTTCTTCTTTAAATGTTTGGTAGAATTCTTCCTTCTGGGCCTGGGAATGTATTTTTCAGGAGATTTTAAAATCACAGATTCAACTTTTAAATGGTTATAAAGCTATTGAAACTGTTTATTTTTTCTTGGTTAAGTGGGATAGTTTGTAGCTTTTGAGTAATTGATCTTTGTGTTTTTTTGTAGAATTCACTAGCTCGAAATTGTTTGTATAGTTTCTTATGCTGGTGCAGGATCTGTAGTGATATTCTGTTTCATTCTTGAGATTGGTGATTTACGTCTTGCCTCTTTATTTTTGTCAGTTTTGCTGAAGGTTTATCAATTTTACTGATTTTTTTTAAAAAACAGCTTTTTCATTTCACTTTATTTTCTTGATTGTTCTCTGGATTTCCATTTCATTGATTGTTCTCTTTATTATCTCCTTCCTTCTGCTTGCTTTGGTTTATTTTGCTATTCTCTTTCTAGTTTCTTGATGTAGGAATGTAGCTTGTTGTTTTGAGATTGTTCATCTTCTCTATTGCAAACATTTAGTAATATATATTTCTGTCTCAGCACTGCTCTTGCTGCAGCCCATGTATTTTGATATGTTGTATCTTTATGTCTATTCCGTTCTATGTTTTTCTTTTTGTTTTTTTTTTTTTTTTTTTTTTTTTTTGAGATAGAGTCTCACTGTGTCACCCAGGCTGGAGTGCAATGGTGTGATCTCGACTCACTGCAACCTCTGCCTCCTGGGTTCAAACAATTCTCCTGTCTCAGCCTCCCAAGTAGCTGGGATCACAGGCGTGCACTACCACACCTGAGTAATTTTTGTATTTTTAGTAGATACAGGATTTTACCATGTTGGCCAGGCTGGTCTCAAACTCCTGACCTCAGGTGATCTGCCCGCCTCAGCCTCCCAAAGTGCTGGGATTACAGGCATGAGCCACCGCGCCCAGCCCAGTTCTATGTATTTTTATGTCTTCCTTGAGACTTACTCTTGACCCATGGATTATTTAGAAGTGTATTGTTGAATTTTAGAACATTTAGAGATATTCCTATTGGTTTTCTATTACAGTTTAAGTTCATTGTGATTAAATTATATACTCTGTATGTCTTCAATTCTTTTAAATTTGTTGAGGTTTGTTTAATGGCCAAAGACATGGTCTCGTTAGGTAAATATTCCATGGGCTTTTAGGGGGAAAAAGTGTACTCTGGTGTTGAATGGTGTCTTGGTCCATTCAAGCTGCTGCAACAAAGTACCATAAACTGGGTGATTTATAAACAACAGAAATTTCCCTCTCACAGTTCTGGAGGCTGAGAAGTTCAAGATCAGAGTAACAGCAGATTCGGTGTCAGCTGAGGACTTGCTTCCTGGTTCATAGATAAGAGCTACATACATGTTTAGGCCCATCATGTCTTCCTGGTGGATGGATTCTGTTATCCTTAGGTGATCCTTCCAGTACTTTTAAAAAAGAATCTGTTTAATAGCCTACTAGTATTCTTCCTTTCCTATTTTATTGATAATTCATTAACCCTAACATCATGTTTATGTCAGGACTGATGACAGTATTTTACGTGAAAATTTTATAGTATTGGAGGCTGAGGCAGGAGAATCGCTTGAGTCCAGGAGGTGGAGTTTGCAAGGTTTCAGTGAGCTGGAATTGTGCCACTGCACTCCAGCCTGGGTGACAGAACAACACTCCATCTCAAAAAAAAAAAAAAGATAATATTATATCCTCCATGATTCAAAGTGAACTTCAAATAATCTTATATAGTCTTAGTTCTGGGATGCATTCCAGTATTGAGATGAAGCAGGGATTTGAGTGTTTGTGAGGGGAGGGAGGTGTACCAGAATCTAGGCCATGAACACAAGAAGCCATATCAGAACCTCAGCTGTATACCAATGAGATAGATCAGAACCTCAGGCGTGTACCTGGGGAGACGACAGATCAGAACCTCAGGCGCGCCTCTTGTGAGACAGGTCAGAACCTCAGGCATATACCCAGTGAGATAAGTCAGAACCTCAGACGTATACTCAGTGAGACGTGTCAGAACCTCAGGTGCGTACCAGTGAGATAGATTAGAACCTCAGATGTGTACCCGCTGAGACAGATAAGAACCTCAGGTGTGTAATCAGTGAGATATATCAGAATCTTGGGTATTTACGCAAAGAGGTATAGCAGAGTCTCAGGTATATACTCAAGAAGGCATCTTAGGGTTTCAAGTATCTAGCTAAGGATTTTTGTGTCAGGATCTCAGATTTACACCTAGGGAGGTATAATCTGTAAAACAATATTAAAGGATATCATAAAATATGTCTACTTGTTAGAAGGTGACATGAGTTTTAAACAGTTAGAAAATATACTGGCTGTGGCCTTGTAACCAACTTATTATGCCTATAAAAATTACAGGCTCCAAGGTCCAGGACAGAATATAGGAGAGTGACTTACCTTCTCACCTGAGACAACCAAACCTCCAGACAAATACATAAAATAATGTTTTTCAAGATGCTGAACATCAGCAGTGAAGGGCACTGATGGTTGTAAGACAAACAGGTGAGAGGTGTGGCTTGAGAGTTTCCAGGCTGCAGTGCAGAGAGGGGAAACTGAGGCAGATCTTGACAGACTTCCTCAGTTGACAAAATAGAGCTGAGAGTCCAGGGAGACCATGGCTTATAGATGATCCCAGGCAAAGCATTAGAGGAGCAAGCCATACACAGAGGGATCCAGAGATCTGCCGAAGCACTGCTTGCTGCATGCATGTGAGCAGAACTACCTGAGACCAGGTAAAGAACCATCTGAGAAGATTAGCAGGAACAGTGCCCAGCACTCGTGCCAGCCAAGTAGTGCCCTGTGCTCACGCAGAGCCAGGAACATGCAGAGATCTGAGTGTTTGTTAGAAGAGGAAGGTATATCAGAATCGTGGGCATAAACATAAGGAGCCATATCAGAATCTCTGATATGTACACAGTGAGATAGATAAGAACCTCAGGTGTAGATGCAGTGAGATAGATAAGAACCTCAGGTGTAGACACAGTGAGATAGATCAGAATCTCAGGTGTAGACACAGTGAAATAGATCACACTCTCAGGTATCTACCCAGTGAGATAGATCAGAATCTTAGGTGTCTACACAGTGACAGAGATCAGAATCTCAGGTGTAGACACAGTGAGATAGATCACAATCTCAGATATCTACCCAGGGAGCTAGATCAGAATCTTAGGTGTCTACCTAGTGAGATAGATGAGAATCTCAGGTATATACACAGTGAGATAGATCAGAATCTGAAGTGTGTACCCAGTGAGACAGATTAGAAAAGATTAGTGAACTAGAAGGCATAACAACAGAAACTATTGAAAAATGAAGCACACAATGAAAAAAGAATTTTTTAAAAATGAAAACACTTTAATGAACTGTGGAATGACTTTAGGTAGCCTGATATATGTAAAACTAGAAAAAAAGAAGAGAGACAGAAAAAAATATTTGAAGAAATAATGAGACCAATGCACTGGAAGAATTTAGTTCTAAAATATGCATCTAATAACAGCTTAAAAATACGAGAAGCAAAAACTGATAGAATTGGAAGGATACATAGACAAATACACAATTATAGTCAAAGTCACAGAACAAATACAGAGACTATCAGCAGAAAGGAGGACATCTGAACAATATTGACAACCAGCTTGGTATAATTGACATTTATCTACAGAACACCAAAAACAGCAGAATATTCATTATTTTCAAGCACATACAGAACATTTACCAATACAGATTACATTCTGAGCAAGTCTCAGTAAATTTAAAAACATGCAAGTCATCCAAAATAGATTATCAGACCATTATGGAATTAAATTAGATGGTGGCTGAGAGCAGTGGCTCACACCTGTAATCCCAGCATTTTGGGAGGCCAAGGTGGGTGGATCATGAGGTCAGGAGTCCAAGGCCAGACTGGCCAACATGGTGAAACCCCATCTCTACTAAAAAATACAAAAATTAGCTAGGCATGCTGGCTCGTGCCTGGAATCCCAGCTATTTGGGAGGCTGAGATAGGAGAATTGCTTGAATCGGGACCCAGGAGGAGGAGGTTGCAGTGAGCCGAGATTGCACTACTGCACTCCAGCCTGGGCTACAGAGCAAGACTCCATCTCAAAAAAA
>NW_016107374.1:624811-632446 GCF_001604975.1 Cebus imitator | reverse complement strand
TTAAACATGACTAGAAAATCACCAAATATTTAGAAACTTAATGACATATTTCCAAATAACCCATGAGTCAATAAAGAAATTAAAAGGTATTTTGGATGAGATGAAAATTAAAACAAGATATCAAAATGTGTAGGATGCAGTTAAAGCAGTACTTAAATAAAAATTTATAGCACTAAACACCTACATTAAAAACGCAGAAAATGCTGGGCATGCTGGCTCACGCCTGTAATCCCAGCACTTTGGGAAGCTGAGGCAGATGGATCACTTGAGGTCAGGAGTTCAAGACCAGCCTGGCCAACATGGTGAAACCCGTCTCTACTAAAAATACAGAAGTTAGCAGGGCATGGTGGCACGCACTTGTAATCCCAGCCACTGGGGAGGCTGAGGCGGGAGAACTGCTTGGATTTAGGAGGCGGAGGTTGCGGTGAGCCAGGACCACACCACTGCACTCCAACCTGGGTGATAAAGCAAGCCTCCATCTCAAAAGAAAAAAAGCAGAAAGTACACAAATCAATGACCTTAAACTAAGAACAGATGAAACCCAATGTATTAATAAGTAGGAAAAAAAAAATAATGGAAATCAGAGTGGAAGTCAATGAATAGAATACCAGAAAAATAGTAGAGAAAATCAATAAAGCTCAAAGCTTATTCTTTAAGAGATAAATAAAATTGATAAACTCCTATCCTGGCTTATCCAGAAAAAAAAAAAGAGAAAAGGCACAAATTACCAATATCTGGAATAAGAGATGTGATGTCAATATGGATATCAAAAGGAAAAGGGAATAATGTGAACACATTTATGCCAATAAATCTGACAACTTAGATAAAAAGGATAAATTACTTGAAATACAGACTTCCAAAGCTGAATTCAAGCTGAATAGCCTTAAATCTATTAAATAAACAAAATTTTCAGTTTAAAAAAGAAACGCAAGGCTCAGGTACCTTCTTGGTGGCTTCTACCAAATAGGAAGAAATCATACAGGCTCTAAAGAAAATCTTCCAGAAAAAAGAGGTGAGAATGCATCCCAATTCTGTGAGTTCACTATTGATCTGATAACAAACTAGACGAAGACATTACAAGTAAAGAAAACTAAAGACCAATGTCCCTCGTGAACCTAGATTCTGAACAAACTTCTAGAACGTGGAATTCAACAATTTATGAAAAGAATATTATCTTAGTTCATTTTTCTGTTGCTATAATAGAATGTCACAGACTGAGTAATTTATAAAGAAAAGAAGTTTGGGCCAGGCACAGTGGCTCACACCTGTAATTCCAACACTTTGAGAGGCTGAAGTGGGCAGATCACAAGATCAGGAGATTGAGACCATCCTAGCCAACATGGTGAAACCCCATCTCTACTAAAAATACAAAAGTTAGCCAGGCGTGGTGGCACGCACCTGTAGTCCCAGCTACTCGGGAGGCTGAGGCAGGAGAATCATGAGAACCTGGGAGATGGAGGTTGCAGTGCATTGAGATCTGGCCACTGCACTCCAGCCTGGTGACAGAGCAAGACTCCATCTCAAAAAAAAAAAAAATGGTTTATTCTGACACTGTCCACCTGGAGATAAGATACTTAGCCCATTGTTCTGGAAACTGGGAAGTCCAAGAGCGTGGTGCTGGCCTCCAGTGAGGGCGCTCCTGCTGGATTGAGCTGTGAAGCAAGGCAAAAAGCCTGTCAGCTCAGGCTCTCTTCCTCTTCTTATAAAACCACTAGTCCTATCATGGAGGCCCCACCCTCATGATCTTATAATCCTAATCACCTCCCAAAGGCCACCTTCAAATGCCATCAACATATGAATTTGGAAACTAAGTTTCCAGCACATGAAATCTGGGGGATATGTTCAAAGTATAGCAAATATTATATCATAACCAGTAGGGTTCATCCCAGGAATGCTAAATGGCTTGACAATCAAAAATTAATGTAACTCACCATATTAACAGAATGAAAAAGAAAAACCATATGATCATCTTAGTAGATGCAGAAAAAGCATTTGATTAAACCCCACATTTGGCTGGGCTTGGTGGCTTATGCCTGTAATCCCAACATTTTGGGAGGCCAAGGCAGGTGGATCACAAGGTCAGGAGCTCAAGATCAGCCTGGCCAAGATGGTGAAACCCCGTATCTACTAAAAATACAAAAATTAGCTGGGAGTGCGGTTGGGTGCCTGTAATCCAGCTACTTGGGAGGCTGAGGCAGAGAACTGCTTGAACTCGGGAGGCAGAGGTTGCAGTGAGCCGAGATCACACCACTGCACTCCAGCCTGAGCGACAGAGTGCGACTCCGTCTCAAAATGTAAAAAATAAGATAAATAAAAAAACAAATCCCACATTCATTTCTAACTTAAACAACAACTGGATTTTGACAGAGGTGCAAAGGCTATTTGGTAGAGAAAGGACAGTCTTTTCCACAAATGGTGCTGGTGCAACTGGTTATCCATATGCCCAAAATGAACTTTGACCCATGCCTCATGCCATACACAAAAATTAACTCAAAGTAGACCAGAGATATAAAGGTAAAATTTAAAGCTATAAAACTTCTAGAAGAAAACACAAGATAAAAACCTTTGTGACCTTGGGTTGGGCAAAGATTTCATAGCTATGACACCAAGAACACAATCTATGAAAGAAAAAAAAAACAATAAATCGAACTTCATCAAAACAAAACTTTTACTCTTCAAAAGACAGTTTTAGGAGAATGAAAACAAGTTGCAGACTGAGAAGAAATATTTGAAAAGCGTTTGCCTGATAGATACTGTAGCTGCAAGACAAAAAGAACTCCCGAAACTCACCTAGAAGAAAATAAACAACCCACTTTTAAAAATGGGCAAAAGATCTGAACAAACACATCGTCATAGAAGATACATGAATAGCAAATAAGCATGTGAAAAATTCTCAGTGTCTCGCTTTGTCTCCCAGGCTGGAGTACAGGGGTGCAATCTCAGCCCACTGCAACGTCCGCCTGCCAGGTTCTAGCAATTCTCTGCCTCATTCTCCTGAGTAGCAGATATTACAGGTGTGTGCCACCACACCTGGCTCTTTTTTTTTTTTTTTTTTTTTTTTTCAGTAGAGCCAGGAATTCGCCACATTGGGGAGGCTGGTCTCAAACTCCTGACCTCAGATGATCTGCCCACCTTGGCCTCCCAAAGTGCTGGGATTACAGGCGTGAGCCACCGTGCCCAGCCAGCAGTTTCTTATAAAGTTAAACAAACGCCTACCATGTGATATGGCAATCCGACTCCTAAGTATTTGGCCAAGAAAAAAGAAATCATATAGTCCATACAGAGCCTAGTCCTGAATGTCTATAGCTTATTTATTTTATTTTATTATTTATTTACTTTTTTTTTTTTTTTTTTTTTTTTTTTTTTTTTTTTTTTTTTTTTTTTTTTTTTTTCTGGTGACAGAGTCTTGCTCTGTCACCAGGCTGGAGTACCGTGGCACAATCTCAGCTCACTGCAATCTCCAGCTCCCAGGTTCAAGCGATTCTCCTGCCTCAGCCTCCCAAGTAGCTGGGATTACAGGTGCCTGCCATCATGCCTGGCTAATTTTTGTATTTTTAGTAGAGATAGGGTTTCACCATGTTAGCCAGGATGGCCTTGATCTCTTGACCTCATGATCCACCTGCCTCAGCCTCCCAAAGTGCTGGGATTACAGGTATGAGCCACCACGCTCGGCCTATAGCTGCTTTATTTATAAAGCCCAGACTTGGAAACAATTCAGATGCCATGAATAGGTGAGTGCCTTCTCAAACTGTGCTTATCCATACAATGTAGTACTTTGCAATAAAAAGCATGGATGAATGCCAAAATAATTGTGCTGAGCGAAAGAAGCCAGGAAAAATAAGTACGATACATCCTGCTTTATTCTATTTATATATAACTGGAAAGTAGAAACTAATCTGTAATGACAGAAAGCAGACCAGTGACAGTGGGCCTGGAGGGACAAGGGGGGAGATTAGATGGGCACAAGGGCACTCTGGGGATGATAGGTATGTGTACTTTCTTGGCTATGATGGTGGTTTCTCAGGTATATGCGTATGGCAAGAAATATCAAATTTGTACACTCTACATATATACAGATTATTGTATGCCAGTTACATGTTCACAACGCTGTTTTTCTTGTTGTTTTGTTTCATTTGGTTTTTCCTTTTTGAGATAGAGTCTCACCCTGTCGCCCAGGCTGGAGTGCAGTGGCACCATCTTGGCTCACTGCAACCTCCACCTCCTGGGTTCAAGCGATTCTCCTGCCTCAGCCTCCCGAGTAGCTAGGATTACAGGCACCCACCACCACGCCCGGCTAATTTTTGTATTTTTAGTAGAGACAGGGTTTTACCATGTTGGTCAGGCTGGTCTCGAACTCCTGACCTCAGGTGATCCACCCACCTCAGCCTCCCAACATGTTGGGATTACAGGCGTGAGCCACCATGCCCAGCCCATAAAGCTGTTTTTTAAATGAAAAAAGTTAGCTTGGAATAGGCACTAGAACTGTGGCCTTGGCTCTCAGGTCCTCATCTGAGGATCCAGACTCCGGTGCCCCAATGTGGCGATGCTTACAGAAATGATTTCATCTGCTAAATGAGTTCACAGGCAATTCTCCACCGAACACACACTCCTTCACAGCGTTAGGAGCAAGAGTTCAGATAATCCTCACGTTCCAATTTGTCATTAGTTTAAAATTCCAGTCTTTGCTTCAAAAACACATAAGAATAATACTACGTTTTCTCTCATCTCTAACCTTTACTAAAGACTCCAACAGAGAGATATATTCACGTACAGGAGCATCTACATCTACTCAATGATAAACTGGGAAGGAAAAACAACTTGTGGGTAATTCAGAATATGGATTATCAGGCCGGATGCCGTGCCTCACACCGATAGTCCCAGCACTTTGGGGGCCAAGGCGGGCAGATCACTTGAGTTCAGGAGCTTGAGACCAGCCTGGGCAACATGTGAAACCCTGTCTATACAAAAAATTTTTGTTGTGTGCCTGTAGTCCCAGTTACCTGGGAGGCTGGGAGGATCACTTGCCCGGGAGGTCAATATTGCAGTGAGCTATGATTGTACCACTGCACTCCAGCCTGGGTCAAAGACTGAAACCCTGTCTCCAAAAAAAAAAAAAAAAAAAAAAGAAAGAAAAGAAAGAAAAGAAAGGCTAGATTATCAGTCTCTGGATCGTTGATGGTTGGATGTGAAGTTGAGAAATGTTTGTAGTGGGAGGTGATACAGAGGATTATAGTGTGGCAGGAGTAGAAGCTAGGGCTTCTAGAGGCTTCTCGCTGGGGTCAAAACCCGGCCCTGCTGGTTCTGTGCCCCGAGGCCTATTGTGGTAACCTGTCTGTACTTCAGTTTCTTCATCCGTATAAAGTAAACAACGGTAATGCCTGCCTCCTGGGGCTGCTGTTACCAGGAAGTGAGTTAATGCATGTTAGGTGCTTATTTATGACAGTGCCCGGCAGCTGATAAGGCTCAAAAAGTGTTAGCGGGTTCCACTATCATTATCATCAACATCTCTAATTTTTTTTTTTTTTTTTTTTTTTTTTTTTTTTTTTTTTTTTTTTTTTTTTTTTTTTTTTTTTTTTTTNTTTAGGCAGAGTTTCACTCTTGTTGCCTGGGGTTGAGTGCAATGGCGTGATCTTGACTCACTGCAGCCTCCGCCTCCCAGGTTGAGCGATTCTCCTGTCTCAGCCTTCCAAGTAGCTTGGATTACAGGCTCCAGTGATGGGGTTTCACCATGTTAGTCAGGCTGGTTGCAAACTCCTGACCTCAGGCTCACACCTGTAATCCCAGCGCTTTGGGAGGCCGAGGCAAGTGGATCACCTGAGCTCAGGAGTTCAAGACCAGCCTGGCCAACACGGCAAAACCCTGTCTCTACTAAAAATACAGAAATTAGCTGGGCGTGGTGGTGGGTGCCTGCAATCCGAGCTGCTCCAAAGGCTAAGGCAGAAGAATCACTTGAACCCAGGAGGCGGAGGTTGCAGTGAGCTGAGATTTCATCACTGCACTCCAGCCTGGGTGACACAGAGAGATTCCATCTCAAAAAATAAATTAAAAAATCAAGTATTCTATTGGATTCTTTGCATACAACATGTTTTTACCCCTCGGAAAGCTCCTGGGATCTTCTCTTTGTCTCTAGCATGGTTCTAGAATTTCCCAGTGAGCAACCGTCTGTGTGTGTGCATTTATCCATTCTGTTGAGTCCCTCGTGGACCCTTGCAATCTGGAAATCATTTCTGAGAAATTGTCTTGAGTGCATTGGTTGGCGGTTCCCCTGTTCTGTGTTCTTGCTTCCTGCTCTTCGGAGCTCCTGTTACTTGGATGAGTTTTGTCTCCTGGACTGGTCCTCTCTCACTTCTTTTTCTTTCCCCATGCTCCATCTATTTTCACTCTCCTTTCTGTGAGATCAGGGCCTCCATCTTCCAACCCTTCTGTTAGGTTTGCAGTTGTGCCTGTAATTCCCTAGAGCAGTTCTTGTTCTCCGAATGTCCCTTTGGTAGCATTCTCTGCCTTTTCTGTGAGTGCAGTATTTCAGCACCGCTCTCATCAGAACGTGCTACTGTCTCCATTTCCCATGACTTTCTAGAGCGAGGACTGTTTGACCTTCGAGTGCCCCTGTTTTAAAACTGTCTTGTTGACCCTGTTGCCCTCTTTTGCTGCTGCTTTTCACCCGACTTTGAAGAAGCGGAAGTATGTTCAGAACTCCTCTGCTCTGGCAAAAGACAATACCATTGGCTTAAAATAAATACCGAAGAAGAAAGCCCAAGGAGAGAGGTTTAAAAATATAGCCATCTCTGGGCCAGGTGTGGTGGCTCACACCTGTAATCCCAGCACTTTTGGAGGCCGGGGTGGGTGGCTCACCTGAGGTCAGGAGTTCAAGACCAGCCTGGCCAACATGGTGAAACCCCGTCTCTACTAAAAATACAAAAATTAGCCAGGGATGGCGGCGGGTGCTACTCGGGAGGCTGAGGCAAGGGAATCACTTGAACCCAGGAGCTGGAGGTTGCAGTGAGCCAAGATCACACCACTATACTCCAGCCTGCGTGACAGGGTGAGACCCTCTCTCAAAAATTTTTATTTATTTATTTATTTATTTTTAATTTTTCAGATGTTCTATTTAATTGACATTGCAACATTTTTAAAAAAAAATACATATATAATACACACACACACACACACACACGTATACATACACAAACACACACATACACACACACATATCTCCTTATCCCTGAAACCATAAAACAAAACTAACCTTCAGCAGGGCCGGGCAGTGGCTCAGGCCTGTAATCCCAGCACTTTGGGAGTCCAAGGTGATGGATCACGAGGTCAGGAGATCGAGACCATCCTAGCTAACAGGGTGAAACCCCATCTCTACTAAAAATACAAAAAATTAGCCTGGTATGGTGGCACGTGCCTGTAATCCTAGCTACTCAGGAGACTAAGGCAGGAGAATCACTTGAACTTGGGAGGTGGAGGTTGCGGTGAGCTGAGATCATGCCACTATAGTCCAGCCTGGGCAATAGAGTGAGACTTCGTCTCAAAAAAAAATAAAAAAAATAAAAATATATATATACATACACACACACACACACATACACACACACACATACACACACACACACACACACACACACACACACA
>NW_016107374.1:622816-624736 GCF_001604975.1 Cebus imitator | reverse complement strand
ACACACACACACACACACACACACACACACACACATATCTCTTTACCCCTGAAACCATAAAACAAAACTAACCTTCGGTATATAGGACTATTGCAGAAGGGATTATCTCTCTACCTGGTTGGTTCCTCTAGGTCTTGAGCAAATTTTGATTCCTGAGTTGGCCCCTAGAAGTTAAAGGGAAAGGGCCCTTTCTCTTTCCCTTGAAACCAATATGGCGTATTTGTTTTAAAGAAAAAACAGCTGGGTGCGGTGGCTCATACCTGTAATCCCAGCACTTTGGGAGGCCAAGGAGGGAGATCACCTGAGGTCGGGGTTCGAGACCAGCCTGACCAACCTGGAGAAACCCCGTCTCTACAAAAATACATGATTAGCCAGGTGTGGTGGCGCATGCCTGTAATCCCAGCCACTTGGGAGGCTGAGGCAGAAGAATCGCTTGAACCCTGGAGGCGGAGGTTGCGGTGAGCTGAGATTTCGCCATTGCACTCCAGCCTGGGCAAACACGTTGAAACCTCATCTCTACTGAAAATACAAAAAAATTAGCCAGGTATAATGGCGGTGGGTGCCTGTAGTCCCGGCTACTCAGAAGGCTGAGACACGAGAATTGCTTGAACCCAGGAGGCAGAGGGTGCAGTGAGCCGAGATTGTGCCATTGCACTCCAGCCTGGGTGACAGAGCGAGGCTCCATCTAAAAATAAATAAATAAGAAAGAAAAAGAAAATATTTACAAAAGACCTTCTGGATCCAAGAACCTCCATGTCTAATACAGGGGTGCATCTGTGGACGAGACCCAGCAGCTGCCCTGGGGAGCCCACAGTGGAGGGTTTCCCCTTGGTCTTCTTTTATTGCAAGCAAGTGGCAGAACTACCTTACTCTTACTGCAGGGCACTTTCTTTTATCACAGAGCACTTCCCATGTTTCTTTGAAACTCTGTCTCAAAAAAAAAAAAGAAAAAAAAGAGAAAAATACATGCAACTGCTATTGAGGGCCTGGCCCAAGTGCGGTGTTCAATGACACCACTTCTCCTCGTTTTCCTTCGTGTGCCGGGGCCACAACCCCTACCCCAGTGCGCGGGCGCCGTGGGTCCCTTCGGAGCTGAGATTGCCCGTCTGTGGGCTACAGCGTTAAGCATGGCTGCATGCTCGTGAGTTCCGTGAAGTTCAAGGCTCACCCCCATAGAGTCTGCCTGCTGTGTATCTGATATATTTCTGCTAAAACCCATTAGGCCTTCCTTGTTCTGAAACGTCGTTTGCTGTATGTCACTTCACTGGCTAGGCCACTGCCCCCAGGCTGTTTCTTCATCATCTGGCTCCTAAATGCTTCACCCTTGCCCGCCTTGCTGTGCATCCCGTACCGTACCGGCTCAGAGCTCTGGAGTGGGAATGCAAACTTCATTTCAGTTGACTTTTGATTCTTGTGGAAGGCCTCTCAGCTTACTCAAATTTGATTGCAACAGACACAAAATGTGTCCAAACTTGCAGGTTTTCTTATTTTGTTATCACCATCCACAAAGGTAAGGTTGTATTTCAAAACAATGACTACAAACTTTCTGAAAATTATAAAGAAATGTAAAGCCCATTAGGGAGTTTTCTTTTGGAAATGGTTGAGAACATTGTTTTTTTCACTTTTGAGGATAAAGGTAGAGGCGCACACAGCTCTTTTGCCACACTGGGCTTGTCACTATTTTTTGTATGCCAAATTCTTTTGATTACGAAATTTTTAATTTAATGCCTTAGGTATCGTTGGGTAAGATCTAGATGTCTCTAGTCAAATGTAGGTGATATGCAAACTATTTATAAGGCATTTGATTTAAATTCATTAAGATAGAGTTCTAGTGTCTTTATCAGCATTATAGCCTGGTCCTTTTCCTTCTGTTTTTTTTTTTTTTTTTTTTTTTTTTTTTTTTTTTTTTTTTTTTTTTTT
>NW_016107374.1:621199-622453 GCF_001604975.1 Cebus imitator | reverse complement strand
TCTCTACTAAAATATACAAAAAATTACCTGGGCGTGGTGGTATGTGCCTGTAGTCCCAGCTACTCAGGAGGCTGAGGCAGGGGAATTGCTTGAATCCAGGAGGAGGAGGTGGCAGTGAGCTGAGATTGTACCACTGCGCTCCAGCCTGGTGACAGAGTGAAACTCAGTCTCAAAAAACAAAAAAAGAAAAAAAAAAGAAATAGATATCGAACACCTGCTACATAGCAGGGATTGCACTAGAAGTGTGGATGCAAAGATTAGGCAAATGTGTTCCCTAGCCTCACAGAGCATATAGTCTAGTGAGAAAGATAGACATGAAAGAAGTTTCAACAGCACAGATAATCAGGGCTACACCAGAATCGAGCCCAAGATGCTATGGCAATCTGGAGGAGAATGGGTTTCATGAAGGAAGAGCTCCTTCTGCCCTTGATTACATTTTAGCCTAATCTTCCAAAGAGTTCTGCATGAAGAGCTGGTGGTACGGAAAATACCTTTATGTTAGCTATGAATTGCTGTTAGAACCCTTCCAGTGTTGGCACCTGCCCTGTTCTCAGGTAACATAAAATGGTGATATAATTCGATGTCTACTTCTTCTTGTATTTGTCCATTTTTTAATGTTCTACGATTTTCATATACTCTGTTTCATAGTTCTCAAAGGAATATTTTGATTGATAAATGTTTAGTAAGACCTAAAAATAGAATTTCAGTAGTTTGAGCTTATGCTCTACAAGATGCAGCTCTAGCATTTAAATTGGAAGGGAAATATCAAAAAGATATCTATGCTCCTGTGTTTGTTGCAACACTGTTTGCAATAGCTAAGATTTGGAAGCAACCTAGGTGTCCATCACCAGACAAATAGATAAAGAAAATGTGATGTGTATACACCATGGAGTACTATTCAGCCGTAAAAAAGAATGAGATCCTGTCATTTACAACAACATGGGTGGATCTGGAGATCATTATGTTAAGTGAAATAAGCCAAGCAGAGAAAGACAAACCTCACATGTTCTTACTCATTTGGTGGGATCTAAAAATCAAATCAGTTGAACACAGAGAGGGTAGAAGGATCGTTACCAGAGGCTGGGAAGGGCAGTGAGGGGCTGTGGGCAGTGAAGATGGTAAATAGGTACCAAAAATAGGACACGGGAACTGGTCCGCCTGGTTCACTCTTGTCAATGAGCTTGCCGGTGGTATAGAAAGAATAACCTATTAGGTTTTTTTTTTTTTTTTTTTTTTTTTTTTTTGGGTTTTTTT
>NW_016107374.1:608633-620924 GCF_001604975.1 Cebus imitator | reverse complement strand
CCTCCTGGGTTCAAGCGATTCTCCTGAACTCAGCAACTATTTGATAGCATAACAGGGAGACTATAGTCAATAATAACTTAATTGTGCCAGGCGCAGCGGCTCACACCTGTAATCCCAGCACTTCGGGAGGCCGAGGCGGGTGGATCACCTGAGGTAGGGAGTTCGAGACCAGCCTAACCAACATGGAGAAGCCCCATCTCTTCTAAAAATACAAAATTAGCAGAGAGTGGTAGCACATGCCTGTAATCCCAGCTACTAGGGAGGCTGAGGCAGGAGAATTGCTTGAACTTGGGAGGTGGAGGTTGTGATGAGCCAGCCACGTTGCCCTCCAGCCTGGGAAACAAGAGCAAAACTCCACTCAAAATGATAATAACTTAATTGTATATTTTTAAATAACTTAAAGAGTGTAATTGGATTGTTTGTAACTGAAAGGATCAGTCCTTGAGGGCATGGTTACCCCACCCCCATGACATGCTTAGTTCACATTGCATGCCTGTATCAAAACATCTCACATGCCCATAAATACACCTAGTATGTACCACAGTAATTTTTAAAATAATTTTAAAAATAAAACATATTATAAGGGAAAGAAAATTATGAATTTAGAAATGTAAAAGATCTCCAGTAAGGAAGGAATGAGAGGATTATGCAGAAGCTCCCATCATTGCTGGGACTAGAACGGAAGCCCTACCTTTTGCCAACACCCTCTGCACTCTCCCTCACCTCTCAGCGTATGTGAGACGCTACCTGTGCTGCGAAATGGAAGACCTACATCAGTGCCGTTTGCATCGTCTTACCTCTGGACCAGACTTTGGAGTTGCTGAGAAAAGGGATGGTTGGTTGTATGTCTTGATCCCCCCACAGCATTTGGGGCATAGGACACGGGAACTGGTCCGCCTGGTTCACTCCTGTCGATGAGCTTGGCAGTGGTATGTCATGTGGGTGATAGGCAGGGGTGGGGACTCCCCAGGATAATTCTGCTCCCAAGCAAAAGCTCCAGTGATGTGGGAGGAGCCCCAGCGCCAGAGCATGCTGGGAGGTTGTGCAGGGTGGGGCAGGCGCCTGCTTGGCCCCTGCTGTCTATCTGGGGGATACATCCAAAGGCAGCTGTTCCTTATCAGCTCTTGTTGGGAGCAAGGAAGGGCCAATTTGTTCAGCGACCTGTAGAGAGACAGTCCCTCTGGCCAGAGTTTAAGACAGTATTGCCTCACTCTAGATAGAGATTTTATCTTGATGGTTTCATGGCAAGATCAATGTTTCTCTAAATTAATCCCGGGTATTGTTTAAAAGCAACTAAAAGTGATGAAATTATAAAACTTTGAAACTCCCTGAATGTAATGACAAGGAAACTGACATTGTTATGTTAGTCAGATGCTCCTGGCTAGAAGAGAGAATATGAGCAGGGATAAGAGGCATAGCCTACACGCATTTTCCATTCCTGAGGATGCAATGGGGAGAAAAGGGAGGTGGCCACAGCGCATCTGTCACTGTCTCTGCCCAGCTACTTGCTTTCTTTTTTTTTTTTTTCTTTCTTTCTTTTTTTTTTTTTTGAGACAGAGTCTGTCTCGCTCTATCACCCAGGCTGGAGTGCAGTGATGCGATTTCAGCTCACTGCAACTTCCACCTCCCAGGTTCAAGCAATTCTCCTGCCTCAGCCTCCCAAGTAGCTGGGATTGCAGGTGCCCACCACCACACCCAGCTAATTTTTTTGTATTTTTAGTACAGACAGGGTTTCAACATGTTGGCCAGGTTGGTTTCAAACTCCTGGCCTCAAGGGATCCACCTGCCTCGGCCTCCCAAAGTGCTGGGATTACAGGTGTGAGCCACCGCACCCGGCCCCAGCTACTCGCTCGCTACTGGGCTGCACTTCAGGGTTAATAGAGTCAGTTAGTGACTGTAACTTTTGAACTTTTTGTTCAAAGTGAAAAATATTTTAAATAATGCTTACCCCGTTATCTTTCTCGCCATTAGAAAAAAACCTCCCTTCAGACAGAATGCAGAATAAAATATGATAGAAAGTCTATACAGATTCACAGCCTGATTTATGCTACTAGGTTATGGAGGGAAGAAAAGCCTTCTAAACCCTATGAAAGATCAATCTTTCTCTTTTATTTTTCCCTGTGTGCTATTTGATGATTTCCCTGTGAACTTTGATGATTTATTGCCAGAATTCCAAACATAAGATATGAATTTCACAAAAATGGATGAATGGTATCCATTTTGGATATTGGTAGAGGAAGCCAAAACATCCCTTCCTCACTGCACTAAAAGCTGTTGTTTACATTAAGCAAACCTCAAATGTGAACATATTTTTATGCACATGTATTTAAGGGATAAACATTTGCTTTGGGGCAGTACTCTTCACTCCATCTGGAGAGTCTGGGGTTCTGTGATCACCATGTGATGACGGCTGCGCTGACATACCCGTCTGAGCCTCTCCATGATGTGAGCCGTGGGCATCAATGTGACCACGTTCAGAAGGGAAGACAGTTCTGGCAGCTCAAGGTCACCTAGTCAGCCTCATTGGGGAATTGATGACTCAGCTGGGTTCAGGGAGGTGGACCTGAGGCAGAGCCTCCAGAAGGCAGCGGTGGGCAGGGGGGTTCAGGCAGGTGCACCTGGGCAAAGGTGCAGACGTGAAATCCTGAAAGCAGTTCTCAGTGCTCATGGGCTTCCGGGGAGTAGAAAGATGGTGGCAAGTGCAGGATCGGGGGGGACACACGTGGAAGGGCTGGAGCAGTGTGCTCAGGAGACTGGCCTTCAGTCTGGAGGTCTCAGGAAGTGGTGTAAGATGTTTCAGTGAGAGCGTCATACAGACTCGCCCCGGAAGATCGCTGCTTTGTCACTGTACCCTTACGGAAACGTCGTCCGCCTGCTGGTTGACATAGCCCACCATGGTCTGGGACTCACCCACTTAGATTTGTTTGGACTCTACAAAGTATTCATGGCCCTAGAATCACAGCCGAGGACCCCCTGAGTGAGCTGCCTTCATGGCTACGGGGAGAACACACTGGAGTGAATGTCACACCCAGCACACACACTGCCGGCTTGGCCCCGCTCCCCACGCCGCCTGTTGTTCCTGGAATGTGCCAACGTGTTTCAGTCCTGCGGCCTTTGTACGTGGTGTTCTGTTTGCTGGAACGTTCTCCCCTGGGACATCTGTACAGCTTGCCCCCTCATTTCCTGAGGTCTCTCCTGCCCCTTCATCAGTGAGGCCTTCCCTGGCCTCTCCACGTAAAGTAACATCTATTCTGTGTCTATACCTGTTAGGTTATGTGCATTTGTTTCTTTGTTCACGGTCTGTGTCCCAGTTAGAAGGGAGGCTCCCTGAGAGCAGGAATCTGTTTTGTTTGTTTGTTTGTTTGTTTGTTTGAGACACGGACTCACTCTGTCGCCCAGGCTGGAGTGCAGTGGTACTATCTCAGCTCACTGGAACCTTCACCTCCCAAGTTCGAGCAATTCTCCTGCCTCAGCCTCCCAAGTAGCTGGGATTACAGGCATGTGCCTAGTTAACCATGCCTAGTTAATTTATACATTTTTAGTAAAGATGGGGTTTCGCCTTGTTGGCCAGGCTAGTCTCAAACTCCTGACCTCAAGTGATCTGTCTGCCTTGGCTTCCCAAAGTGCTGGGATTATAGGTGTGAACCACCGCACCTGGCCCAGGGATCTGTTTTTGTCTCTGCCGTGTCCCCAGTACCTCAAACACACCATATGGAGCTCCGCACAGGGCGCTCAATCAGTGATGAGTGAGAGATCCCTGGCCTCGTGGGCTGTGGCTCCTTCCACATTTTGTTGTTTAAAGGTTTTTCACTTTCTCAGCATGCTGATCAAGAGTCGAGCCTAGAGGAGAGGCTCGGCAGTGGGCCTGTTTAGTTGATGAATTCAGGCGTATCTTCGATGATAAATGACGTTGCATTTAAAAACAAACAAGTGACCAGGCGCGGTGGCTCATGCCTGTAATCAAAGCACTAAAACGGGCTGATAACTTGAAGTTAGGAGTTTGAGACCAACCTGGCCAACGTGGTAAAACCCCATCTCTACTAAAAATACAAAAAATTAACTGGGCGTGGTGCTAGGCTTCTGTGATCCCAGCTACTTGGGAGGCTAAGGCAGGAGAATCGCTTGAACCAGGGAGGTGGAGGTTGCAGTGAGCTGAGATTGCACCTCTGTACTCCAGCCTGGGCAACAAAAGCAAGACTCCATCTGAAAAATAAAAAAATGTTTCGCTTAAAATTTTTAAAAATTTAAAAAATAAAAACAAGTGAACGTTCTTATAATACATCAGTCTTACCGATTGTGCCTCTTTCCTCCAGGTAGCTTGGAGCTCAGCTGAGCAACCAGCACCATCCGGTCACGATGGTGGACACGGAAAGCCCGCTCTGCCCCCTCTCCCCACTCGAGGCTGCCGATCTAGAAAGCCCATTATCTGAAGAATTCCTGCAAGAAATGGGAAACATCCAAGAGATTTCGCAATCCATCGGTGAGGATAGTTCTGGAAGCTTCAGTTTTACGGAATACCAGTACTTAGGAAGCGGTCCCGGCTCAGATGGCTCGGTCATCACTGGTAAGTGTGCTGTTTCCTAGAAGGTTTCATTTGGAAATGTTTCTTCCTCAGAGAAAACTGTTCTCTTTAGCTGGAAAAGAAGTCACATCTTTTTGCAAAGAAATTTTCGGACGTGGGAAAGTGTCACCTCCAGTGCCGCAGGGCCCTGGAAGCTTCCGAAGCGCGTGTCACGGCTTATGGTGCCTGCTCTTGTGAAAGCCATGCACATGTCAAACAATGCTGAGATTCGGTCACAGGGAGCGGCTAAAATGCACAGACCCCCCGGGCAAGCCCACAGGGGACAGCTAAACATTTTAAAGAGATGTGTGCAGGAGCCTGCATGGGGGTGCTGTTTGTAAGAGGGAAGGATGTGAAACTAGCCGGGAATGCCTCAAAGGGCAACAGATAAATTGGGATGTGTTTATACAGTGACCTACTTCATAGCAATTTTAAAAAACAGACTAAGCTAGGTGCGGTGGCTCATGTCTGTAAGACCCGCACTTTGGGAGGCCAAGGTGGGTGGGTCACTTGAGGTCAGGAGTTCGAGACCAGCCTGGCTAACATGGTGAAACTCCATCTCTACTAAAAATACAAAAATTAGCCGGGCGTGGTAGCACACACCTATAATCCCAAGCAACCCTGAAGGCTGAGGCAGGAGAATGACTTGAACCCTGGAGGTGGAGACTGCAGTGCAGATATCATTCCACTGCACTCAAGCCTGGTGACAGAGTGAGACTCAGTCTCAAAAAAAAAAAAGATTATTTCTTATTAGTATATTAAATCTTTCATCTTTGCATCTGATCTTTTGGGTATTATTCCTAGTTATGTAGACTGCTCTCTCAGAAGGGCCAGACATAAAATGTACTTACTTTAAACTTTACACCCAGGAGACCGGATGGGTGAGGCTGGTTCACTCGGCCAACGTACCTTTTTATCCCTGGTTTTTCTTCCCAGCTTTATTGCTGTAATTGACGTACAATAAACTGCACTATTTAAAGCGTACAGTCTGATAGGCGTACACACACATGCATCTGCGAAACCATCAATACACTCAAGATCATGAGGCAGAATTTTTGCTCCTTGGTTCGGCTAAATCTGGGGTTTTGTGTCATGACCAGGAAAAATTAGGCACGTGGACAGGTTGAAGAGTGAGGAGAGCAGAATGTATTGGGTGAAAAGAAAAAAGAAAAAACTCTCAGCAGAGCTAGAGGGGGTCCTGCCAATGGGCTCCCAGCTTGCAGACTGATGACCGGGCCACTACACTCGAGCTGGAAGCCAGGCTCCTCCCTGCTGCACAAGGTGAGGACTTCTCATGGCTCCACCCCATTCTCCCGGTGCCCAGGTGGTCCCCAGTCCCTTGAGGGCCTGTCCAGACAAGGGAACCCTGGGCAGGTTCTCTCATCTGCACGAGAGCATCTGATGTGAACACTTGTGAGGCAGGTTAGAGATTCTCTGGGGACTCCCCCCTTATCAGCCTCCTGTGTCTATTAATAGTGCCCCAGTCCATCACCCCTAAAATGTGCTTGTGCCATTTTCTAATTCCTCTTTCCCCAGCCCGGTGCCTCCCTGCCTCCCTCCCCCAGTAAACCACTGATCCACTTTCTATCATTCTAGGTTGCCTTGTATGTCCTAGAACTTATACAGATGGACGCATACAGCACATACTCTTTCTAGCCCGGCTTCTTTCACTCTGCAGAATGGCTGAGACTCATCTGCACTGCAGCAAACATCAATAGTACATCCTTCTTCATCCACTGTGTGAATATAGCACAGTTTGCTTCTTCACGCACCTGTTGTACCTGTTGATGAGCATTTAGGTTGTTTCTAGCTTGTGGCTATTACAGATAAAGCTGCTATGAACATTCACGTACAAGCCTCTGTGAGGACCTCTGCTTTTGTTTCTCTTGAGTAAATGCCTAGAGTATGATGGCTGGAACAGATGGTAGGTGTGTGTGTAACTTTTTAAGAAACTGACAAAATGTTTTCCAACATTTTGGAAAAATCTTAGAAAATGCTATACTGTTTTATATCCCCACTGTCAGTATATGGGAGTTCCAGTTCCTCCATACCCTCATCAGCATGAGACATAATCAGTCTTTTAATTTTTTTTTTTTTTTTTTGAGATGGAGTTTCGCTCTTGTTACCCAGGCTGGAGTGCAATGGCGCGATCTCGGCTCACCGCAACCTCCGCCTCCTGGGTTCAGGCAATTCTCCTGCCTCAGCCTCCTGAGTAGCTGGGATTACAGGCACGCACCACCATGCCCAGCTAATTTTTTGTATTTTTAGTAGAGATGGGGTTTCACCGTGTTGACCAGGATGGTCTCGATCTCTTGACCTCGTGATCCGCCCGCCTCGGCCTCCCAAAGTGCTGGGATTACAGGCGTGAGCCACCGCGCCCGGCCCAGTCTTTTAATTTTTAACCATGTCGGTAGGTGTGTGATGGTCTCTCCCTGTCGTGGTTTTAGTTTGCACTTCCCTGGTGATGCTGAGCATCTTTTCTCATGCTTATTTGCCATCTATCTTCTTTGATGACATTTCTGTTCAAACCTTTTGCTCATTTTTTAATTGAGTTGTTTTTCTACTATTTACTATTGAACATTATTTATATATTTTGGATACAAATACTTTATCAGACATGTGATCTACAAATATTTTCCCCAGTATGTGGTTTGTCTTTCTTTTCTTTCTACTAACAGTATCTTTTAAAAAACACGCACTTTTTTTTCTACTAATAGTAACTTTAAAAAATAAACTTTTTTGAGATAGGGTCTCAATCTGTTGCCCAGGCTAGAGTGCAGTGGTGTGATCATGGCTTACTGCAGCCTGGACCTCTTGGGCTCAGGGAACTCTCCGACCTCAGCCTTGGAGTAGGTGGGGCCACAGGTGTGTACTACCATGCTTGATTAATTTTTTCACTTTTTGTAGATATGGAGTCTCATTATGTTGCCAGGGGTGGTCTCAAATTCCTGGACTCAAGCAGCCCTCCCACCTCAGCCTCCCAAAATGCTGGGATTACAGGTGTGAGCCATCACGCCAGATCAGTTCTTAATTTTGACGAAGTCCAATTTATCAGTGTCCTTTTTTTTCATGGATTATGCTTTCTGTGTCACATCTACGATACCTTCGCCTGGTCTAAGGTCATTTCTTGTAGAAGTTTTATATTTTTAGGTTTTGCATTTAAGTCTAAGATCCATTGAGTTAATTTAGTTCAAATACTCGTTTTCTTTCTTTTTTTTTTTTATAATTTGCTTGCAGCTATTCCAGTACAGTTTATTAAAAAGACTTCTGTCTCCACTAAGCTGCCTTTGTATCTTTATCAAAAATCAATTGACCATATATTGCATGTCTATTTCTGTTCAGCTCCATTGATCTGTTTGTCCCTTTTCACACCAATCTCACAGTGTCCTGATTACTGTAGCTTTATAAGAAGGCCTGTAGTCACCTCGCATAAGTTCTCCAGCTTTATTCTTCTCATTTATTCTATTCATGTCTTATCCATGAACATGGTTGTTTCTCCATTTAGCTAGGTCTCCTTCAGTTTATCTTAGTAATGTTTTATAGTTTTTATGATTTTATTTTTTTATCCTATAAGGATATTTTTATGCGCATCTTATTTATGTTATTGTAAGTGATGGTATTGTTTTTTTTACATTTTGACTTCTGATTGTTCATTGCTATATATTGAAACATATTTGATTTTCAGATACTGCTCTTGTATTCTGCATCCTTGGTAAGCTCATTAATTATTTCTAGTAACTTTTTAAGATTATTTAGTATTTTCTACATAGATAGTTACATCATCTGCCATAAAAACAGTTTTGCTTGTTACTTTTCAATCTATGTATCTTTTGTTTGTTTTTGAAATGGAGTCTCACTCTGTCACCCAAGCTGAAGTGCAGTGGCACAATCTTGGCTCACTGCAACCTCTGCCTCCTGGGTTCAAGTGATTCTCCTGCCCCAGCTTCCCAAGTAGCTGGGATTACAGGTGCCTGCCACCACACCCAGCTGATTTTTGTATTTTTAGTAGAGACGGGGTTTCACCAAGTTGGCCAGGCTAGTCTCAAACTCCTGACCTCAGGCAATCCGCCCAACTCAGCCTCTCAAAGTGCCAGGATTACAGGTGTGAGCCACCGTACTCACCCCTCCCCCCCTTTTTTTTGAGATAGGGATTCACTCTGTTGCCCAGGCTGGAGTGGTGTGATCACTGTTCACTTCAGCTTTGACCACCCCCCTCCGACCACTCCATGCTCAAGCAATCCTCCCACCTCAGCCCCCTGAGTATCTGGAACTATAAGCATGTGCCACCACATTCACCTAATTTTTGTATTTTTTGTAGAGATGGGATTTTGCCACCCAGGCTGGTCTTGAGCTCCTGGGCTCAAGCAATCCACCCACCTTAGCCTCCCAAAGTACTGGGATTACAGGCACAAGCCACAGTGCCCAGCAAAGCTATAAATCTTTTATTTTTCAAATGTCATTACATTGGTTAGAACTTCCAGTAAAATGTTAAAGAGAAGTGGTGAAACATCCTTACCTTGTTCCTGATCTTTTGTCTTTTTGACAAGGGGAAAAGCTTTTGTCTTTCACTATTAACATGATGTCAGCTACAGTTTTTCTTAGGTGCCTTTCATCTGGTTGAGGAAGCTCCCTTCTAGTCCTAGTTTGCTATGAGCTCTTATCAGGAAATGATGTTGGATTTGGTAAAATACTTTTTCTACATCTAGTAAGATCAAATGGTTTTTCTTTTTAATGTTAATATGGTGAAATAAATTGTTTTAATTTCAAGGGTTAAGCCAACCTTGCCTTCCCAGGATAGATCTTGGTCACAGTGTATTACCTGCTTTATATATTATTGGATATAACTTGCTGAAATTTTATTAAGAACTTTTGCAGCCATGTTCCTAAGGAATATTGGTTCTAGTTTTCTTTTCTTGTTAATATCTTCGTCTGGTTTTTATATAAGAATCATTCTTGCCTTCTGGAATGAGCTAGGAACTATAGGTTGAAGTATCCCTTATCTTAAATGCTTGAGACCATAGGTGTTTTGTATTTCAGATTTTTTTTTTTTTTTTTTTGGATTTGGGAGTATTTGCATGTAGATAATGAGATATCTTAGAGATAGGAACCAAGACTAAACACAAAATTTATGTTTCATATATACCTTACACCTATAGCCTGAAGGCAATTTTATACAATTTTAAAAATAATTTTGTGCGTTTTGCTGCCATCTGTCACATGAGATCAGGTGTGAAATTTTCCACTTGTGGCATCATATCAACATTCAGAAAGTTTTGGAATTTGGATCATTTTGGATTTTGGACTCCTGGAATAGGGATATTCCAGGAGTGTTTTTTCCTCTTCCGTTTTCTGGAAGTATTCCTGTAGAGTTGATAGTTGTTCTCCCTTAAATGCTTGGTAGTTCACAAATGAAGCTGTCTGGGTCTAAAGTTTTCTTAATGGGAAGATTCTCTTAACCGCATATTCAATTTCTTTAATAGATATAGGGCTATTCTGGCCAGGCACAATGGCTCACACCTGTAATCCCAGCACTTTGGGAGGCCAAGGTGGGCAAATCACCTGAGATCAGGAGTGGGCATGGTGGTGGGTGCTGGTAATCTCAACTACTAGGGAGACTGAGGCAAGACCAGCCTTGCCAACATGGCAAAACCGCATCTTTACTAAAAATACAAAAAATTAGTCAAGCATGGTGGTGGACACCTGTAATCCCAGCTACACTGGAGGCTGAGGCAGGAGAATTGCTTGAACCTAGGAGGTAGAGGTTGTAGTGAGCCAAGAACATGCCATTGCACTCCAGGCTGGGCAACAAGAGCAAAACTCTGTCACACAGACACACACAAAATATGAGGCTATTTGGCTCATATCTCTCTTCTTGAGTTAACTTTGGTAATTTGTGTCTTTCAGGGAATTTATTCATTTCATCTAAATTATGGAATTTATTGACATGAAGTTGTTGATGATGTTCCCTTGTTATCCTTCTGATATCTGCAGAACCTATAATGGTATCACTTCTCTCATTTCTGATTTTTATAATTTATATCTTGTCCCTCTTTTCTGATCAGTCTGTCTAGATGCTTATGAATTTTATTTTTATTTTATTTTATTTTGAGACAGAGTCTCATTCTGTTGCCCAGGCTTGAGTGCAGTGGTTCCATCTTGGCTCACTGCAACCTCCCAGATTCAAGCAATTCTCCAGCCTCAGCCTTCCTAGTAGCTGGGATTACTGGCACCCGCCACCATGCCCAGCTAATTTTTATATTTTCAGTAGAGACAGGGTTTCACCATATTGGCCAGGCTGGTCTCGAACTCCTGACCTCAGGTGATCTGTCCGCCTCTGCCTCCCAAATTGCTAGGATTACAGGCATGAGCCACCGCACCCAGCCTGAACCTTTCTTCTTTTCTAACCTAGGCCTTTAGTGCCAGAATTTCCATCTAAGCACTCCATTAACATCATGTTACAAATTTGGAGATGCGGTATTTTTGTTGTTGTTGTTGTTTTGAGACAGAGTCTCATTCTGTTGCCCAGGCTGGAGTGCAGTGGCGTGATCTCAGCTCACTGCAACCTCTGCCTCCCAGGTTCAAGCAATTCTCTTGCCTCAGCCTCCCGAGTAGCTGGGATTACAGGCATGCACCACCATACCTGGCTAGTTTGTGCATTTTTAGTAGAAACAGAGTTTCACCGTCTTGGTCAGGCTGGTCTTGAACTCCTGACCTTGTGATCTGCCTGCCTTGGCCTCCCAAAGTGCTGGGATTACAGGCGTGAGCTACTGTGCCCAGCTTTGGAGATGCTGTGTTTTCGCTTTCAATTCGAAATATTTCCTAACTTCCCTTTTGCTTTATTGAGTTCACGGGTTATTTAAAGTTTATTTTTGATTTCCAAATATTTGAGAATTTTTTTTTCTAGACATATTTCTGTTACTGATTTCTAATTTAGTTCCATTGTGGTCTAAAGAGAGAATATTCTTTGCATAACTTGAATCCTTTATAATTTATTAAGAATTATTTCATGATGCAGAGTATGGCTTATCTTGGTAAATGTTCGATATGTACTTGAGAAGAATGGGTATTCTGCAGCTGCTATGTGGAATATTCTGTAAATATCATTTAGATTAACTTGGTTATTAATGGCCAGGCATGGTGGCTAATGCCTGTAATCCCAGCACTTTGGGAGTCCAAGTCGGGTGGATCATCTAAAGTCAGGAGTCAAAACCAACCTAGCCAACATGGTGAAACCCCGTCTCTACTAAAAATACAAAAAATTAGCTGGGTGTGGTGGCAGGCACCTGTAATCCCAGCTACTCAGGAGGCTGAAGCAGGAGAATCGCTTGGACCCAGGAGGTAGAGGTTGCAGTCAGCCAAGATAGCACCATTGCACTCCAGCCTGGATAACAAGAGCAAAACTCCATCTCAAAAAAAAAAGTTGGTTATTCGTGTCGTTCAAGTCTTCCATATGCTTGATTTGCCATCAGTTTGTTCTACCAGTTATTAAGACAGGAGTGTTGAAATCTCCAGTTATAATTGCAGATTTGTCTGTTTCCATCAGTTTTTACTTCATATATATATATATATTTATTTATTTATTTGAGAGAGGGTCTCACTCTAAGCTCAGGCTGTAGTTTAGTGGCATTATCTTGGCTCACTGCAGCCTCAACCTCCTGGGCCCAGGTAATCCTCCTACCTCAGCCTCCCAAGTAGCTGAGACTACAAGTGCCCACCACCATGCCCAGCTA
>NW_016107374.1:602620-606482 GCF_001604975.1 Cebus imitator | reverse complement strand
CGCCTCAGCCTCCCAAAGTGCTGGGATTACAGGCTTGAGCCACCGCGCCCGGCCCCACGTAGATTTTTATACTGTATTCTGGTGCATGTATTGGGAAGAACTGGAAGGAAGGAAGGAGGGAAGGAGGGAGGGAGAGAGGGAAGGAAGCAAACAAAGTGAGTCCTGTGTAGCACGTGTCATGCGCGGGGGCAAGGGGAGTCCTGCAGGGTGAGGTATGGGGGAGATGGCACTGCGAGGGTCCAGAGATGTAGGGATCAGGAGATGTGCGGTCCGGCAACATGTGGTTCCTGAGATGTGTGGTCTGGAGATGTGCGGGTACCCAGAGGTGCAGATTGGAGATGTGGGGGGCCAGAGATGTGCAGATCAGGAGATGTGGGGGTCCCAAGGTGTGCGGATCATAGATGTGGGGGTCTGGAGATGTGCGGATCAGATGTGCGGACTGGAGAAGCACAGATCCAGAGAAGCGCAGATCAGGACATGTGCGGATCAGGAGCTAGGTGAATCAGAGATGCAGGGATCCAGAGACGTGCGGGTCTGAAGCTGAGCAGAGCCGAGATGTGCGGATTGCAGATGCGCAGGTTCAGAGATGCAGGGTCCAGGGACGTGCGGACTGGAGATGTGCGGGTCCAGAGTTATGGGGGTCCTGAGGTGTGCGGGTCTGGTGATGCGCAGAGCACACATATGCGGATCAGAGATGCAAAGTCAGGAGATTTGTGGGTCCAGAGGTGTGCGGGTCCAGAGACGTGTCAATCTGAAGATGTGTGCATAGGAGATGTGCAGATCGGAGATGTGCGGATGGGAGATGCGAGTCTGGAAATGTGTGATCAGAGGCGCACGGGTCGGGAGATGTGTGATCAGAGGCGCGCGGGTCGGGGGATGTGTGATCAGAGGCGTGCGGGTCGGGGGATGTGTGATCAGAGGCGCGTGGGTCGGGGGATGTGTGATCAGAGGCGAACGGGTTGGGGGATGTGTGATCAGAGACCTGCTGGTCCAAGCTTGGGGTCAAATTAGCAGCAGTGAGAGAGAGCAGGCTGGCTTTGGAAGCACAGCACAATGGCAGTTGTAGGAGTGCAAGAGGGTGTGACCTAGAGGCAGCCAATCCCAATAACTCAGCATGCATCTTTGTGGTCACCTTTGGTCTTAACCACACAGTCTAGCCAAAGAGCCCTGGTGTGACACTTGTACCCAAGAAGAGACTGAGTTTTGTCAAATTGCAGTAAGTGTGGTTGATGCACACTTACTGTGCATAAATGCAGGCCCAGCCGTGAGTGGATGTTCTGCCAACTGGCTCATGCCTCAGCACTAGAGGCCTCGTGCGAAATTACATCCTCATAGACCCTGTTCAGACACAGGAGAGTAACGCTGGACTATTCATCTGTCTCTCCTTTTTTTCCCCAGACACACTTTCACCAGCTTCAAGCCCCTCCTCGGTGACTTGCCCTGTGGTCCCTGGCAGTGTGGACGAGTCTCCCAGTGGAGCACTGAACATCGAATGTAGAATCTGCGGGGACAAAGCCTCGGGCTACCATTATGGAGTCCACGCCTGTGAAGGCTGCAAGGTAGAGGGGACCTGGAACAGGGCCCAATGGCTGCCACCATCAAACACTTGTGGTTACTTTTATAGCAAATGGCAGTCATTACTGAGTGATCTCAGAAAGTCCCAGATAAGAAAGTGACCTCAGGCCAGGCACCATGGCTCATGCCTGTATTTCCAGCACTTTGGGAGGCCAAGGAAGGTAGATCATCTGAGATCAGGAGTTTGAGAACAGCCTGGCCAACATGGTGAAACCCAGTCTAAAAGGACCAAAAAAATTAGCCAGGTGTGGTGGCAGGCACCTGTAATCCCAGCTACTCAGAAGGCCGGGGCAGGAGAATCGCTTGAACCCGGTAGGCAGAAGTTGCAGTGAGCTGAGATTATGCCACTGCAGTCCAGCCTGGGTAACAAGATTGGGACTTTGTCTCAAAAAAGAAAACGAAAAAAAGAAAAAGGAAGGAAAGAAACTGACCTCAGTAATAGATTAGCCTCTCTCTTTAGAACACAGAACCCCTGAGAGCATGAACCCTATTGTGAATTGCGGATTTGAGGGATCTAGCTTGTATGCCCCTTGTGAGAATCTAATGCCTGATGAGCTGAGGTGGAACAGTTTTATCCCAAAACCATCCCTCCCCTACCCCCACATCTGTGGAAAAATTGTCTTCCATGAAACCAGTCCCTGGTGCCAAAAAGGTTGGAGATCACTGCTTTAGAGAGTCTAGGACAAATGGTTCTTCTGTGCTTTGTAAATACTTACAGAAGTATGTTCTTTAAAATAAAATAAACCACATTGGGCCAGGCGTAGTGGCTCACACCTGTAATCTCAGAACTTTGGGAGACTGAGGCAGGCAGATCACCTGAGGTCAGAAGTTCAAGTCTAGCCTGGCCAACATGACAAAACCCTGTCTCTACCAAAAATATAAAAATTAACAGGGTATGGTGGCAGATACCTATAATCTCAGATACTTGGGAGTCTGAGACAGGAGAATCACTTGAACCTGGGAGGCAGAGGTTGCAGTGAGCCAATTTCACACCATTGCACTCCAGCCAGGGCAACAAGAATGAAACTGTCTCAGAAAAAAGAAAACAAGCCACATTAAGAATGATCACTTCATTTGAATACAAGACAGAGAGCCTTTACCATTGATCTCTAGACCCTTCCTGAAAGCCAGGTAGGGCGGGTGTTCTCATGCTCCTGCCAGAGGAATTGGCCATCAGAGACACAGAGTATCTTTCTCAGGGTCCCACAGTGCCCAGCAGCAGGGACTAGAACCAGAGACTGGCTGTTCCTGCCCCCCGGCTGTTCCTTCCTGCACATCAGTGGCTTCTCCACCTGATTCCAGCCATAGGAACCCCCTGTGTATCTTCATGCTGGCTCAGCCTGCCCTAAACAGATGTGACCCAGGCCAGGAGTGCATGAAGGCGGCCCTGTTGTCCCACATGCTGCCAGTGGACTGGTGGTCCTTCCGTGTTTGCCAGCGTGGTGATGAGGAGAGCCCCTGCAGCGTTTCTTTAGGATTACAAAGACATGCTCTCAAATATGGTGCCTTATGTACATAACATGTAGGAAATCATCATCTGAATATTTGCTTTGAATAAGAAATCCCTTCTCACGGCACATGCTGCAGGTGTTCACTAACTCGGAAAATGCCACCGCCTTTCTGGCACAATCTAAGATCTTGGAACACCAGCATTCTGCCCCAAGCCAGGCCTGGCCTGGGAGGCCTGGGCTACAGGGAGAACCTCATGGCCAGGACATCGTGGCATTCTGCCATCTAGAACCTTCTCCCTCCACCCTTCCCATTCTAATCCCATGTGTTCCTTAGCCTCCCCATTGTGCTAAGCTTAGGTAAGGACATCATGGAGACATCAGCCTGCCTCCCACATTCCCCAGCCCACTGCTGTCCCTCTCCCATGGGCCAAGCAGACCCACTGTGGCAAAAATATAGAAGAATGACTTAAAAACAGAGGAAAAAGAACCCGAAGCAAAAACGAACTGCTTCACAAGTTTTGCAGCCACGTACCTTTGAAAAAGCTCCTTATAGCCTGGCACGGCAGATCACTCCTGTAATGGCAGAACTTTGGGAGGCTAGGCTGGTGGATGACGAGGTCAGGCATTCGAGACCAGCCTGGCCAACATGGTGAAACCCTGTCTCTACTAAAAATACAAAATATTAGCCAGGCGTGGTGGCAGGCACCTGTAATCCCAGCTACTCAGGAGGCTGAGGCAGGAGAATCACTTGAACCTGGGAGGCGGAGTTTGCAGTGAGCCGAGATTATGCCACTGCACTCCAGCCCAGGCAACAATGCGAGACTCTGTCTTAAAAA
>NW_016107374.1:596348-602325 GCF_001604975.1 Cebus imitator | reverse complement strand
AAAGAAAAAAAAGCTCCTTGTAAAGTAGCCTTTTCCTTAGGGCTGTGATTAATTACTCATTTAGTTTTGTTTTTATGGACTATCTAGTAACATTGTTTCTTGCTGGGTAGCGTTTAAGACACTGTTACAAAGCAAGGAAATTGTTTACAAATAGCTGGCTTCCTTTTATTGTACTGTTTGTCTTTGAGGGAGTTAATATGCTCTTACAAAAATTCCTAGAAAGTCTTTAGTCACAAATACGGAAATGTCGTAACCTGAGGATAGTTACATTTATATACATTGTAACAGCCGACCAACTCTGGATAACTACAATTGTGTTTGCCCAAGTCAGATGAGGTCATTTTGAAATGACTATGAATGGTGCCTCATTTTATTGTTTTTCGCATTAAATGCAATGATGTTTAAAATTCTATATTTGTACCAATCATTTCAGACTTTTTAGAACTATTTATCTTTTTTTTTTCCCCCCCGAGATGGAGTCTCACTCTGTTGCCGGGGCTGGAGTGCAGTGGTGCAATCTCAGCTCACTGCAACCTCTACCTTCAAGGTTCAAGCAATTCTTGTGCCTCCGCCTCCAGAGGAGCTGGGATTACAGACCTGCGCCACCATGCCCAGCTAATTTTTGTATTTTTAGTAGAGATGGGGTTTCACCATGTTGGCCAGGCTTGTCTCGGACTCCTGATCTCTGGTGATCTACTCGCCTCAGCCTCCCAAAGTGCTGGGATTACAGGCGTGACCACCATGCCTTGCCTAGAAGAACTATTTCTCTAAATTTCATTCATTTAAAAAGAAACAATAAATGAACAGCAAAAAAGGTGAGTGAAGCAAGGGCGCTGCCTTCTCAGGGGCCTGCGTCTTTAAATCCGTGTATTCCCCTCACAGGGCTTCTTTCGGCGAACGATTCGACTCAAGCTGGTGTATGACAGGTGTGACCGCACCTGCAAGATCCAGAAAAAGAACAGGAACAAGTGCCAGTATTGTCGCTTTCACAAGTGCCTTTCCGTCGGGATGTCACACAACGGTAGGTAAGCTGGCCCCGCACATCTCCCCAGTCCGTTCCTCGGTTCCCCTTCCTTGTTCAAAGGGAACAGACCAAGCTATGAATGAATGTGCTTCAACATTTCACACCCAAGTCATTTTGTAATCAGAGTGGCCTGAGAAACTAAAAGTCTCCCAGGCACAGTGGCTCATGCCTGTAATCCCAGCAGTCTGGGAGGCGGAGGCAGGCGGTTACTAGAGGTCAGGAGTTTGAGGCCAGCCTGGCCAGCATGACAAAAACCCCATCTCAACTAAAAATACAAAAATTAGCTGTGCGTGGTGGTGCACACCTGTAATCCCAGCTACTTGGGAGGCTGAGACAGGAGAATCGCTTGAATCCGGGAGGTTGCAGGGAGCTGAGATTGTGCCACTGCATTCCAGCCTGGGCAACAGAATGAGACTCTGTCTCAAAGAAAAAAGAAAGTCTCAAATAGCTGAGATTCAGTGGTGCATTGGACTCACTGTCAGAAACTTCAAATGGTAAGACTTTGATACAGAATAGAAAAACTAACTGGAAGTGACCAAAATGACAGAATGTTCGCCTCATCCGTAGGAAGGGGCTGCCACCTCAAACACCCACCACAGTACGCATTTCCTTCTAGCCAGTCATATCGTAGTTTCAGAACATGCTAATTGTGACGTGGATGCAACTGTAAAGTAAGCCGTTCGTGACAGTTGCATGTCTACCTTCTGGAAAAAGAAGCAGTTATTATATAAACTCATCCTGAAGCCCCATTCACCTCCTTAACTCAAACGTTGATGATGCCTGATGGTGGCGTGCACCCTGCTAACGATGAGAATGACGGTGTCACCTTCACCCTGCACATGTTTAAAAGCCTACAGTATTCGGAGTTTGAGTTTTTCATCTCTCCATAGTAGAAAGCTGAATAGTAATCAAGGGTGGGTTTGAACTGCCTGTGAGTTTTCATTCCCGGTTTAAGTCCTGGGGAAGCCCCTCGCCCAGCCCCGTGAGCACAGCCGTGACCTCACTGCTCACGCCCGTATTTCCCCCTCCAAACCCTAGCGATTCGTTTTGGACGAATGCCAAGATCTGAAAAAGCAAAACTGAAAGCAGAAATTCTTACCTGCGATCATGACATAGAAGATTCTGAAACCGCAGATCTCAAATATCTGGCCAAGAGAATCTACGAGGCCTACTTGAAGAACTTCAACATGAACAAGGTCAAAGCCCGGCTCATCCTGGCAGGAAAGGCCAGTAACAACCCAGTAGGTGTTTGCGGCCGCTCTGTGTTCTGTTGGCAACGTGGAACCAGGGTCGTAGAGGACGATTAAGGACACATGTGTTGAATGTTGAGAAAATGATATTTATCCCACAGTTAAGCAAAGGACAGTGAAGACGGAAGTAGTCATTCTGAGACTCTAAGCTGTAGCTTAACAACGCCTATCTTCTTGCTTGGAGCCATCTCAAAGCTCTTAGCAACCACGTTATTATCCTGGCTATGTAATTAATACACTTAAAACAAACCATTTAATAGCTTACCAAGTACTAAGGTGATTTCTTAAATGCATTTTTTCTTAAATGGAGATAGGATCTTTCTCTGTCACCCAGTGGTGCAATCACAGCTCACTGCAACCTTGAACTCCTGGGCTCAAGCAATCTTCCTGCCTCCACCTCCCAAGAAGCTGGGACTACAGGTGTGCACCACCACACCTGGCTATTTTGTTTGTTTGCTTGTTTGTTTGTTGGTAGAGATGAGATCTCAGTGTATTCCAGGCTGGTCTCAAACTTCTGTACTCGAGTGATCTTCCCACCTCAGCCTCCCAAAGCACAGGGATTATAGGCATGAGCCATGGCACCTAGCATTAAGTGCATTAAAAAAAAAAAAATCCGGCCAGGCGAGGTTGCTCACGCCTGTAATCCTAGCACTCTGGGGAAGCCAAGGTGGGCAGATCACTTAAGTCCAGAAGTTTGAGACCAGCCTGGCCAACATGGAGAAACCCCATCTCTACTAAAAATACAAAAATTAGCCGGCATGGTGGCACACACCTGTAATCCCAGTTACTTGGGTGGTTGGGGCATGAGAATTGCTTCAACCCAGGAGGCAGAGGTTGCAGTGAGCTGAGATCATGCCACTGCACTCCAGCCTGGGTGACAGATCGACACCCTATCTCAAATAAAATAAAATAAATTCCTATTTTAAGGGACATTAGTCTGTTCTCACACAGCTATAAAGAAACACCTGAGACTGGGTAACTTACAAAGAAAAGACATTTAATTGGCTCATGGCCCACAGGCTGTACAGGAAGCTTCTGCTTCTGGGGAGGCCCCATGGAGCTTTGACTCATAACAGAAGGCCAAGGGGGAGCAGGTGTCTTAAATGGTGGGAGCAGAAACAAGAGGCGGGCGGTGCCGCACACTTTGAACCGACCTGATCTTGTGGGAACTCTATCACTAGAATAGCACCAAGAGGATTGGTGCTAAACCATTCATGAAGGCTCACCCACAAGAGCCAATCCCTCCCCAGGCCCCACCTCCAGTACTGGGGATTACAATTCACCATGAGATTTGGGTGGGGACACAGAGCCGAACCATATCATAAGGCCAGCAAATGAAACCACTCATTTCCCACTCAGAATGCGCTCTTGATCCTTTTTCCTAAAGCCACTCCCTCCCTCTCAGACAAACATGCTTACATTCCTTTTCTACCTTCAATGAAAAGGCAATGACATCTCAGGGCTTAGAAAGTGCCACTTGTGGCTGGGCACGGTGGCTCACACCTGTCATCCCGGCACTTTGGAAGGCCAAGGTGAATGGATCACTTGAGGTCAGGAGTTCGAGACCACCCTGGCCAACATGGTGAAACCCTGTCTCTACTAAAAACACGAAAAATTAGCGGGTGTGGTGGTGGGCACCTGTAATCCCAGCTACTCAGGAGGCTGAGCAGGAGAATCGCTTGAACCTGGGAGGCAGAGGCTGCAGTGAACTGAGACTGCACCACTGCACTCTAGCCTGGGCAACAGAGTGAGACTCTGTCTCAAAAAAAAGAGGGGGTGGGACCTGACACAGTGACTCACACTTGTAATCCTAGCACTTTGGGAGGCTGAGGTGGGCGGATCATGAGGTCAGGAGTCTAAGACCAGCCTGGCCAATCAGTGAAACCCCATCTCTACTAAAAATACAAAAATTAGCTGGACGTGGTGGCAGGCACCTGTAATCCCAGCTACTTGGGAGGCTGAAGCAAGAGAATTGATTGAACCCGGGAGGTGGAAGTTGCAGTGAGCTGAGACTGCACCATTGTGCTCCAGCCTAGGTGAAAGAGTGAGGCTCTATCTCAAAGAAAAAAAAGAAAAAGAAAAGAAAGAAAGAAAAAAAACCACTTCTTACAGAAACTTTGTCTTTTAAGATAGCTCTGGACCTTTTCAGAGGCAACTAAGTTGCCCCTCATGGCTCACCCTCCACTCCGCTGCCTGTCTGGCCTAAGTCCTTCTGCCCCTTCCCCAACAGTGAAATAAGCCTTTGTCTCCATTACAGAGCAATCTCAGAGCTCCCTTCAAGAGCAGCCAGCCCTCAGTTGGTGAATGAAGATAGTTTACCATTTTCCCACGAGCATGGTGAAACAGGGTTAATTTGTACTAATGAATAGCTTGAAGCAATCCTTATTAGGAATTACAAGGTGGAATTTTAGTCATAGGAAAATAAAGCATTTCACAAGCTACTTACTTTCATGAACAAACCAAACCTCTTTTTTTCACTGAGTCTTTTAATTCTTCAGTGAATTCTCCAATTAAATAGGCTGAGACATTTTAGAAGTTTCCAGCAGACACCCACGCTAGGCAGCCCCAGAGGTCTGTCCCAGTTAGACCCTTCCTGGATCACGAGCAAAAGAAAAGGTAACTTTTAGCTTTGAGTCTCTATCCTGGAGATGATTAGTAAGCCCCAAATTGGGATGACTGAAACTTTTGTTTGACAGTTTGTATTTCTCCCTTGATTTAAGAATTGAAAGCAGGCTGGGCGCAGTGGCTCACACTGTAATCCCAGCACTTTGGGGGGCTGAGGCAGAGGATCACTTGAGGCAATCCAAGAGTTCAAGACCAGGCCACACAAGGAGACCTTGTCTCCACAAAAAATGATTTTTTTTAAAGCTAGCTGAGCATGGTGGCATGTGCCTGAGGTCCCAGCTACTCGGGAAGCTGAGGTGGGAGGATGGCTTGAGCCCAGGAGCTCAAGACCAGCCTGGGTGACACGGCAAGACCCCGTCTCTACAAAAAGTAGAAACGTTAGCCAGTCATGGTGGCATATGCCTGTAGTCCCCCCGATTCGGGAAGTTGAGGCAGGAGGATGGCTTGAGGCCAGGAGTTCAAGGCTGCAGAGAATCATGATTGCACCACTGCACTCCAGCCTGGGCGACAGAGCGAGACTCTCTAAAAAAAAATTCAAAGCAGCATTAAGTTGCCTTTCCTCCTAACAACCTGCCTCCCGCCCCTAATGGGTGCAAATGGGACTCCTGGAGTCCTCCTGCACCTCCCCTTGGAGACCCCCAAGCTTCAGGAGCTGCATCACCCTCAGCTGAGGATCACACACAGAGAGTCGCAGGCAGGAATCTGTTTGCATTTTGGCCTTAAGTAAATAATAGGCCAGCTGCAGTGGCTCAGGCCTGTAATCCCAGCACTTTTGGAGGCAGGTGGATCACCTGAGGCCAGGAGTTGGAGACCAGCCTGACCAATATGGTGAAACCCTGACTCTACTGAAAATACAAAAATTAGCCAGATGTAGTGGCAGGTTCCTGTAATCCCAGCTACTTGGGAGGCTGAGACATGAGAGTTGCTTGAACCTGGGAGGCGGAGGTTGCAGTGAGCTGAGATCACATCACTGCACTCCAGCCTGGGTGACAGAGCAAGATTCTGTCAAAAAGAGAGAGAGAAAGAGAGAAGGAAAGGAAAGGAAAAGGAAGGGGAGAGGAAGGGAAGGGAGGGGAGG
>NW_016107374.1:592760-596004 GCF_001604975.1 Cebus imitator | reverse complement strand
GGGAGGAGAGGGGAGGGGAGGGGAGGGGAGGAAGGAAAGATGAATAGTCTAGGATTGGGGTTCACAATTCGATTTTCTGTAGAAAAAGAGAATTCAGTGCACTCTTCCGAGAGATGCCTGCTTCTACCCACACACCCCCAAGCCAGAGCACCACAGGCACCAGTTTTCAAGGCAACCTGCAACCATCATGTCACTGTTTATGTTTGCTCACACTGTCTGCTCCAAGCCAGGGGTGTGCCCCACCCCATGTCCTTGTCTGCACTGCACGCGGGACATGGGAGGCCCGGCCCCCTCCTTCCTGCCTAACCTGATGACAGGCTTTCCAGAGATGGCTTCTTCCAGTGCAGGACACCCTCTCTGCTTAGCCTGGGAAAGCTCTGTTGGCAGGACACCCGCCATCAGGCCACACTGTCTGAATCTCTTGGCAGAGCTCTGGTTTTGTGGCCATGGTGGGTAATGGATGACCATAGCCTATGTCCCTTATACAACTGAGAAAGCAGCCCCATCTGTGGGCGAGAAATCTGTCAGGGAGATCAAGCATCGGCCCAGAAACGCTTACCTTGATCTCTGGCCAGCGGCCCACACCCAGTCCCGTTTCATCAGGTTCCAGCCTGGGTGACCTCACAGCCCCAGCCACACCCTGCAGAGCCTCAGGAAGGCACACTGACCTCAGGGCCGGTGGCCGACTTCATTTCTGTTTGGGGATGAGAGACAGCACAGCGAATTGTCCAGGCCAGAAAACTGATGGATTCACGCGAACCATAATGAACGTGGGCCATGTGCCGGGGAAGGCAGGCTGGCCTCCTGCCTGCAGGGGCCACTGGGGTGAAAACAACCCTGAAATGTCCAAAGCCTTGATGGGGAAGCACAGGGGAGGGATGGATTTTTGTTTTAAAGCAGCCCTCTGGTTTGCTAGAAGTGGGAGACTCAACTGATCTTTGCGGTAGCCAATGCCTTTCTTCTGTGAAGACCAACTCACAGCCTTCAGATCAGATGACACAAAGCCCTATGGCAGAGCTGGAACTGCTAGAATGCTGGGGGGCCTGAAACCAGTGAGGGCATTGTGGGGGCCTGGAATCAACCAGGAGGCTCAAGTGGGGGCTGGAACTGGCCAGGGTGCGCAGAGGAGGCTGCGAGGGCAGGGGGTGGCCGCTGCGTGGACCCGCGTAGAAGCCGGTGCTTGAGGAAAGGTGGGTTAGCTGAGGGACGGAGTAAGGGGTGGATGGAGAATGTGTCCATCTGGACACTGGGACTGTTTGAGCCCCTGAGATTTCAGAACCGTGGGCCAGAAAATGGTCAGGGATCTTGGCGATGCGGCAGGGCGCCTCTGGGGAACTCACTCTCCCTTGATTTGAGGGTGATAGGGATGGAAGCGGAGCTGGGGGCTGAGGGAGGCAATGAAAATGGGTGATTTTTCCACAGTGTCTAAAAGATAAGATGCTGACCTGTCAGGCTGAGAATGTCATGAGAAAACTTTGGAGGAAGCAACAGAAAATGAGCCTGAGGAGCTCGGACAGAGTCAGGGCCTTCCGTGTAATGTCTGTTTCCTCATTCCCCTGCAGCCAAGAGCTCAGCCCCAACATGCATGCTCATGCGCAAATGCACATACACACATGCATGCTCACACATGCACTCACACACACACACATGCACCCACACTCACACTTCCATGCACACATAGGTATGCACATACATACACATGTACCACACACACACATGCACCCGCACTCACACATCCATGCATGCACGTGTACACACACCCCCACATGCACATGCATATGCACCCACACACATCCATGCACACATGGGCACACACACACACACACGCGTCCACACTTACACATTCATGCACACATGGATAACATACATACACATGCACCCACACACACATGTCCATCCACACATGTACACACATGCACATGCATCTACATGCATGCTCACATGCATGCACCCACACTCACATCCATGGATGCACTGTATCCACCCACATATACACATGTACCCACACATGTACACAGATGTACCTCCATCCCCACACATAAACACACACACATGCACCCGCACATGGATACACGTATGCCCACACCTGTGTACACACATACACACATGCATGTTCACACACATGCACTCATCCACACAAATCCACATTCACGCATATGCTTACACCCATGCATCCACACACTGCACGTATGTATATATACATACATGCACGCACACCCACACACATGTACCCACGCCCATGCACACATGTTCATGTGCATACCCCCACTCACATGTAGACACATATGCTCACACATGCACACATGTGCACACACATGCTGTCTCACACACGCCTACTCTTGCTCAGGCTTAGTTTCTGTGGGTTTGAGAAGTGAACTGCACCTTCCAAAAAATGAGCGAGGTATTCAGTTAAACAACCAATTCTTGAGCAGTGAATATGTGGACTTTAGAAATTCTAAGTATACAGCTTTGCGCAGTGGCGGTATCGTAGCCAATGAGGTTTAGCTGAGGCGCAATTATTGCTAATTGAAAACTTTTCCCAATACCTTGCCATGACAACTAGAAATATAGTTGGCTTTGGCAATTTTTGGCAGTCTTTACAGAGACTGAATCATAAAAGAAAAAAAAAAAAGAAATTCTAAGTATAAGGTGACAATAACGTTGTACTGCTACTTTTAAAGCTAACAAACATATGAGAACTTATATTCCATTCAAATGAAGAAAGTAGGAACTGGGTGTATCACGTGTTTATGTCAAAGATTCTCCGATTGCTCCAAATTGTTAGGGATCATCTTTAGAGTCTTTGCATAGCTTCAGTTGTGGAAAATTTTACCCTCTAAGAATATAACTGAATTTTAGACAAAATCATGAGTCCATTATAGCTTCTGCGGCATGCAAGTTGGGATTAAACAGATTAAAATATCTTGTATGAGAAAATTTAAAAGGCCCGCCTGAGCAACATAGTGAGACCTCACCTACAAAAAGTTAGCTGGGCACGGTGGCGTGCGCCTGTGGTTCCAGCCACTCAGGATGCTGAGGCAGGAGGATGGGGGGCAAGACCGCAGTGGGCTGTGATTGCGCCACTGCACTCCAGCCTGGGTGACAGAGCAAGAGCCCATCTCAAAAAAAAAAAAGAAAGAAAAAAAGTGAAGCAAGGAGACTAATTTTTGACATGCCGTTGAGCATGGCTTTTAAGACCAGTGTCGAAAGAGGAATTCCAACATTATTCTTTTTTTTTTTTTTT
>NW_016107374.1:590732-592080 GCF_001604975.1 Cebus imitator | reverse complement strand
AGTCAGAGGCTTGCTCTGTCACCCAGGCTGGAGTGCAGTGGCACGATCCAGCTCACGGCAACCTCTGCCCCTCGGGTTCAATTGATTCTCTTTCCTCAGTCCCCCGAGTACTGGGACTACAGGTACACACCATGCCTGGCTAATGTTTGTTGTATTTTTAGTAGAGATGGGGTTTCAGCATGTTGGCCAGGCTGATCTCAAAGTCTTGACCTCAGGTAATCCACCCACCTCAGCCTCCCAAAGTGCTGGGATTACAGGTATGAGCCACCACGCCTGGCCCAGTACTTCAGTTTCTTAGCAACAAAATCCACCCAATGTCAGGCGACGATGATGATGATGAGTTTACCGATGTACACTGTTTGTTCTCTGTCAATGTCTTACTTTCCCCAACTGGTTTTGAAGTTGAGTAAGAACTGTGTTCCGTGGATATCCTGAGTCCTCCAAGGCATCAAGCGTGGTGATTTGGACACAGGAGCCGCTCATTAGTGACTGATGGTCAGGAGTGCGGCTCATCCCACATCACCTGACTTACCTCGGTGTCCTTCTTTGTAGCCTTTTGTCATTCATGATATGGAGACACTGTGTATGGCTGAGAAGACCCTGGTGGCCAAGATGGTGGCCAACGGCATACAGAACAAGGAGGCGGAGGTCCGCATCTTCCACTGCTGCCAGTGCACGTCGGTGGAGACCGTCACGGAGCTCACGGAATTCGCCAAGGCCATCCCAGGCTTCGCACACTTGGACCTGAACGATCAAGTGACACTGCTAAAATATGGCGTTTATGAGGCCATATTTGCAATGCTGTCTTCTGTGATGAACAAAGACGGGATGCTGGTAGCATATGGAAATGGGTTTATAACTCGTGAATTCCTGAAGAGCCTGAGGAAACCGTTCTGTGATATCATGGAGCCCAAGTTTGATTTTGCCATGAAGTTCAATGCACTGGAACTGGATGACAGCGACATCTCCCTCTTCGTGGCTGCCATCATTTGCTGTGGAGGTGAGTGGTTGATTTAACCTGCTGGTATCATGTCACTTACAGGCTCCAGTGGGAAATCCAGTAGCAGCTTAATCTGTTCCAGTGGAGGGGACACTCAGGGTGGGAAGACGTCTGACCCCCAGTCACCACTGAGTAGAATTCAGTGGGAATTACAGCAGTATTGTATAATATTATAGTACCTTATGGCATAAATAATATATAATATTATAGTACATTATATAATGTATGCGTGTGTGTGTGTGTGTGTGTGTGTATATATATATATGTTTTTTTGTTTTTTGTTTTTTGTTTTTTTTTTGAGACAGAGTCTTGCCCTTTCTCCAGGCTGGAGTACAGTGGCATGATCTC
>NW_016107374.1:587063-588589 GCF_001604975.1 Cebus imitator | reverse complement strand
TGGGACTACAGGCACACGCCACCATGCCTGGCTCATTTTTTGTATTTTAGTAGAGATAGGGTTTCACCATGGCCAGGATGGTCTCGATCTCCTGACCTCATGATCCACTCTCCTCAGCCTCCCAAAGTGCTGGGATTACAGGCGTGAGCCACCGAGCCTGGCCTATATTGTTATGACATTTTAATTATAATATTAGCCGGGTGTGGTGGTATGTGCCTATAGTCCCAGCTACTTGGTAAACTGACGCAAAAGGATCCCTTGAGCCCAGGAGTTCAAGGTTGCAATGAGCTATGAATGTACCACTGCACTCTAGCCTGGGCAACAGAACAACACCCTGCTTCTTTATAAAAAAACTTATGTATTTTGCACAAATACATAGAGAGAAAGAGGTCGGACATGGGCCTGTAATCCCAGCACTTTGGGAGCCAAGATGAGTAGATCGCTGGAGCCCAGGAGTTTGAGACCAGCCTGGGCAACATGGCAAGACCCCATCTCTACAAAAAAGTATACAAAATTAGCCAAGCATGGTGGCATGTGCCTGTAGTCCCAGCTACTTGGGCGGCCGAGGTGGGAGGATCAATTGAGCCTGGGAGACAAAGGTTACAGTGAGCCAAGGTCATACCACCACACTCCAGCCTGGGTGACAAAGAAAGACCCTGTCTCAGAAAAAAAAAAATACACACACACACACACACACACATTTGTTTATAATTATGTCTAATGTGATAAACAGAATTGTGATATTCCTGTAGATATGATCTAACGAGGTGGCTGTGTTTGTATTATAGATAGTGTTGTATGAAGTGCCATACACGTCAGTATGGTTTCTGTCACAATCGGTTATGTTGATGCAAAATATATTTCCCAATGCCAAGTAAAATACCCATCAGTAGCCGAGTGACAGTGACTGCAAGGTTTGCTTTGCCCGAGGAAGCAGATCCGGGGGAAGGCTGATCTGGTCCTCTCTGTGGAAGCCAGCTCTGCAGCCCCTGCATTTTTGGCTCAGTGTCACGTTGCTTTAAATAGCCCCGTCTCAGGTCTAGGAAGGTCATCCACCTACTGTAAACTCGGCTGACCTTACCCAGCCTTGGTGGAGACGGATGGGGTGACCGTCTCCCACACTGCCCGCAGCCATACTGTACCCCAGGGATTGACTCACTCTCGGTATGAAGCTGACTCAGCCCTACCAGCCACGCCTGTTACTGTCTGGCTAGGCACAAGTCAGATGGGGGAAGTCCTTGAGATCTGGCATAAAGTGTGCAAGGACAAAGCAGCTATGCATAATTTGTCCTTTCCAGCCAGTACGCCCCCAATGGTCAAGATGTAGCATTGTGGGTAAATGCAATTGCAGAGCTATTTACATATAGCATGATCAAAGTTTTATAAAAGAAATTGTAATCCTATATCAATCCTATGTGTATAGAAAAATGTCCAGTGAGATATATGTTAAACCTATTAATGGTGGGATTAAAATTATGAGAGGGGATTTCTTTCTATTTCTCAAAAAATTCTTTTTTTTTTTTTTT
>NW_016107374.1:583322-585638 GCF_001604975.1 Cebus imitator | reverse complement strand
AAAAAAAAAAAAACCTAGTTCCAACATAATCACATTCCTTAAATATGGTGGAACACTTGAAGCTGAATATCCAGTTTCGACTCAAGAGAAAGAATTTCATTTCCCATATTACGCAAAATTGGTGGTTGTATCATCTCCAGAATTTACTATTCCTCCTGATCTCTCCAATTTTTTTCCAGGACAGGTGGTAAGTCCCAAGTAAAAGGGCCACCCCATAAGATGGACTGAGGATAGTATTGCAGCCTAGTAGTATGAATATTTAGGAAAGAGTACGGGTCCTGTCTGTCCCTACTTCACCTAGTGACTTTGTCAAAACCCAAGTCTGTCTTCCAGTCAAGCTGACGATATCTAAAGGCAGCGCAGTGTTTTCTAAGAACGGCCGCACAGAATAGGCATGCCTGGTTCCTGAAACTGATAAGCAGTTCCTAGGTGATTATCACACTCAAACGTCTCTCTCTTCTCTCGAGACTAGATCGCCCCGGCCTTCTAAACGTAGGACACATTGAAAAAATGCAGGAGGGTATTGTGCATGTGCTCAGACTCCACCTGCAGAGCAACCACCCAGACGATAGCTTTCTCTTCCCGAAACTTCTTCAAAAAATGGCGGACCTCCGGCAGCTGGTCACGGAGCATGCACAGCTGGTGCAGATCATCAAGAAGACCGAGTCGGACGCCGCGCTGCACCCACTGCTGCAGGAGATTTACAGGGACATGTACTGAGGTCCCTCAGATCAGCCACACCTTTTCCAGGAGTTCCGAAGCTGACAGCACTACAAGGGAGAAGGGAGCGGCACGATTTTGCACAGATACCCACCACTTTAACCTTAGAGCTTGGGCAGTCTAAGCTGTAGGTAACTGGCATATTATTCCACGTCTTTGTTTTAACCAGTGCTTCTGAGAGCGCAGAACTCAAATTCTGGTGGTAGGCGACTAATGATCTCAGGACTGGGAAAATTAAGGAGAATGATGCTCAGTGGTCTGATTTTAACTCACCTGATGTTAATCGATGCACATTTCTTTAGATCACGTTCATAATTTACCATTTAGTTAACTGGTATCCTCAAAATCCATGGCCTGTCTTCCCATTCACCCACCTTTTGACATTGTGCTCGTTTGTAATTCTGAAAATTAATCAGCACTTTTAACGACGTTTATAATCCTATAAGTCTAGACGTATCCAAAGGTGAGGTATGTAAAAAGCAGCAAAATATTTATTTCAAAAACTTCACTTCTGTTTCCTGACTCTAAAGAAAGACAACATGCTGCTTTTCAATCATAGGATGGAAGATTTTAAAGAACTGTTGGATAAGCTATCAAAATGCAGCTGTTGCTTTGTTTTTGGTTCACTGTTTTCGTGGTTGTAACTAATATGTGGAAAAGCCCATTTCCAGGTTTGCGTAGAAGAGCCCAGAAAATGGAGTCTCAAGACCCCCATCTGGACTGCTGTAAGCTAGCACCTGCGGTAAGCGGGACAAGACAATCTCCCGAAGCCCACCGGCTTCCCGCTCCACTCAGCTCCGTCCTGTTGACCTGAACCCACCCAGTCCGGCTGTCTGTGGGCATGGTGGTATTCTTAGGGACAGACTGATGCCTTACTTGTAAACGTTCCTCCGGGCCCCATTTGGCAGCTCCCATGTCTTTTGTTATGTTGCTTTTAAAGATATGATGCTTTATTGTTTAACTCTCGGTGAGAGTAGATGCTCTCTCGACCGGAGATGAGGCACACGTGACTTCATAGCTGGGCTGGGTGGGAGCTGGTCACCCTGTGGATCTAGAGAGGGGGTAGGGTCTTCTTCAAATGGAAGTCTTTTTTCCAATGGCAGATTTCACAAGAATTGGTTATTTTTTACAATGGTTTAGGTTATTAAGTCTCCTTTGTATATAAGCTAGTTTTTTCAACATCTAAAATATTTGTTTTAGCCTTCGCAATCAACTTATCAACCTCAGTCCAGTTGGGAAAGCAGCTTTGATTATGGCAGTTTGTCATGGACCTGGAAACACTTTCTGTCTGTGTCCACCTGGTAGATAAATTGTCCCACTGAGAATTTTCAGATCTGGACTGAGCCTGCCAGGACTGCCGCCTCCAGGGAGTAGCTGGGCACCTGGATGTATTGTTGCTGCCACTTCCCCCCTTTAGAAAATCTGGCTTTTCTGAGGTCATTGTTATTTTAAGAATGATTAGGATGATAAGGGTCCCGTGACCAGCAGTATGAAAATGCAAGAGCGGGAAGTACACAGTGTGAGACTTCCACTGGAAGTGAGTGAAACTTGGGATTAGGACATCCTTTTTTTTTTTTTTTTTTGAGACGGAGTTTC
>NW_016107374.1:570907-583157 GCF_001604975.1 Cebus imitator | reverse complement strand
TTAGTAGAGACGGGGTTTCACCATGTTGACCAGGATGGTCTCGATCTCTTGACCTCGTGATCCACCCACCTCGGCCTCCCAAAGTGCTGGGATTACAGGCTTGAGCCACCACACCCGGCAGGACATCCTTTTTTAAAAAATCACACATTTAGTCCTGTTTTGGTTTTTGCAATCAGGCCAGGCGCAGTGGCTCACACATGGAATCCCAGCACTTTGGGAGGCCAAAGCAGAAGGATCACTTGAGCCCAGGAGTTCGAGACCAGCCTGGGTAACATAGCAAGACCTCTTCTGTATGCAAAATTTAAAAGTTAGCTGATTGTGGTGGCATACACCTATAATCCCAGCTACCCTGCAGGCTAAGGTGGGAGGATTGCGTGAGCTCAGGAGGTTGAGGCTGCAGTGAGCTGTGATCTCACCACTGCATTCCAGCCTGGGTGACAGAGTGAGATTCCACCCCTACCCCTGGCAAAAAAGAAAGATGCAATCAAAAGGCCTGTTGGCCAGCAACAGCAGCAGCAGCAGGCAGTCTGCCCAAGTGTCTTAGGAATCAGAAGCAAATAAGAGTGTTTGCATAGATGCCACCACTTAAGTGGCCATCCTAATTCAAAAAGAAGCTGGCCTTTGGGAGGCATGGTGCATCCATTTCAATATTCTTTCCTAAAATGAGAAGCCTCTGTGCTGATGAGACCCAGGGGCTGGAGCCCAATGCCAAGCCTGTGTTGTCTCCAACGACCCTGCAACCGCTCGCTCTGATGTGCCCTATGCCACTAAAGGCGACATGGCCCAGGAAAGTGAGCCTCGAGGTTTTCAGATAAATCATTGTTTTGCTTAAACGTTCATAAAACCTGTTTAAAATACCTCCCTGTCTCAAACTTTCAGCAGTAACAGTAAGCTGAATGCCAGGTTCTACGTTAGCTCCTGGGCGCTCAGCAGCAATAGTGAGCATTTGGTTTTCTTAAGGCCAGCAAGACTATCAGGGACATCTCTGATGAAGCTGGAATGGTGACCAGTGACCTCAGGCTGAAAGTCAGTCGACATTGGTCTCTTGTGTTGACAGGAAAGCAAATCACACATTCCTATTTCTTTAAGCAACAAAACCACTAATTGCCACTCAATGCTAGAATATTTTGGGTCATCTAATCACAGATTTCTCAGGGCATCAATACTCAAATACAGGCTGATCACGCACCAGTTCAAATGGGAACTATTAACGGAGTGCGTTTCTTGCTTGCTGAGTTTCAACAGACATCAGCCAAAAGTACAAAAGAGATGTCAGGACAGATTCCAGGAGTGTCAGAGCGCATGTGTGGCACTCACCCCCTCTGGCAGTCAATGCAGGAAGTCACCAGCTTTACCCACTCTTCAAAAGTCATTGTTTAAACATGGTTCTTCATTTTCTCAACTTTTAATAGCAAAAAGTGCCAAAGTCCTCAGAGACCAACCAGCCTTGGTCTATCGTGACCAGAGTGAAGGGACAGCGAGGGGCTCCTCCCAGACGTGCTTCTCGTGTGCCAGTGGGCGGTGGCTCGGGAGCAGACAAAGGCCTCTCCACTGTCCAAGGGAGACCGGCAGCGCATCCCTCCTTTCCCACCGCCTGGCACTTCCAGTTGGGTGTCCCACGCGCTGGATTCTGTCCCCATCACACTTCCAGAGGCCAGGGGACTGCGCAGGCCTAAGGCTGTTTGGATGAACTGTCAAAACAAGATGCTTCCAGTTACAGCGGCAGGAGCAGGACGGGCACTACAGGCTGGCGGCTGCTGGTGCCTTTCTTCCCACCGTGCTTGCCAGTTTCGCCTTGACCTTTCCTCCAGCTCTGAGGACAAGAGTATAAAGCATCTTCCTAAAGGGTGTGTTTGCTATATGAACATTACCAATGTGAAGTGGGGCAGAAAGAAACCCAGAACTCGGCATTCAAGGATGCCCAGGAGAGCTGTGCCTGTTTTAGAGTTGTGTTTTGTTTTGCATTTTAAGAGCAGAAAAGGTACCTTTCTGCTGCCCTGATGCACTTCTTACACTGGGCCATTTAAGGCCCCAAGGGAAAAACCTGCCTGGAGCATTCATTGTCTGGAGCTTCCAGGGACAGGGCAGCCTCCCAGGGCTGAGCAGGGGCTCAAGGCACAGTGAAAGATATCCCAAACCATGAAAAGTCAACAGCTTTGCAACCACTTCCCGGCAATGGACAATGTAACGAATACCTCAGCGGGTCCTGCGAAAGGCCGTGCTGGGCTGAGGCACCCACCCGCACTGCGGCCTCTGTAGTTAGGGCAGGTGGGACACAGACTCCTCGGGTGCGCACGCCTGAGCCTGCCGACACACAGTGGAGCGGCAGCTCATATGACGTCCGGAAGGAACTTTGGTTGTTGAAAGGGAGCCTTGAAGATACTCACCTGCAAAAGGTGCTGCCCCAGTTTGATGAAACTGACACTGGGCATGACCTGGGCTTAGGAGAAGCGGCCGATGGTCCCGGCCTGCAGGGACCACCCCCGCCCCCAGCACGCCCTCTCCTCTTCGTCTCTTCCTGCTGGCCATGCAGACCAGAAGTGGAAGGAAACGTGCATCAAAGCAAGCCTGGATGAAACTGTGACTTCCGAAGATCTGACTCCTCCGAGCTTGCACCTGTGCCTCTCTGTGTTTGATTCCAAGCACTTCTCCCCTCAAAGTCGCATTTTCAAACCACTGTGACTCCAGGCACATTTGATACTTACCAGCCACATACATGATGGAAGGTTTTTTGGTTCTGATCCAGTGGCCACACCTGTCTTTAGAATGTCTCAATGAACTCCAGTTTTAAAATGGATTCATTGTTTCAACCCAGCAAGCCCAGTGCACCCAGCTAAGGCTGGCTTGACTGCCAGCCTGGCCTTTGGTGGGCAGCTTCCTGGAGCCTGGGGAGAGCTGGCCACCTTCACCAGCTGGTACCTTATTAACAGTGTGGCCTTTCAAAAAGCAGATGCCAATAGGATAATGTGCCAGGTGCCCACAGCTCATCCCCCATGGATGCCATGGCTCTGAGCAGCTTTCAAAGCAGGTTCCTGTGTTCTCCTCTACTCCTCAGCTGTTTGAAGCTGTAACAGCAAATCAGCCTCCAGATGTAGGGCCTGCCCGGCATTGCTGGCCGCTGGGTCCCGGGCACGGTGCACTTTCTCCACCTCCTGCTGCCTCCCTGTTATTTCCGGACACTTACACCTGGTGAGTGTAAGGACAGGTGACCCAGGGGCCTGCAGCCTTGCCCTCAGCTCCCATCCCATGGCCAGCAAGACTACCAGGGACATCTGCAGTTAACTGTCCTCTGCAGTTAACATGGTTGGCCTGATGCAGGGTTCCTGAGAGATTACTTTCTAGACATTCTTTCACGTTCAGACACCGCTGTAGATTCAGGAGAGGCAAGGAAATTATGTTGTCCATGGAAATCACCCATGAAGACTGATGCCACCACCTGAGGGCTCATGAGCATTAACAAGTGTCCACGGGAACCTCTCGTCCACAGGAAGTTTGTGTCAACACTTCCCATTTTTACGCACTGGCATTGCCAAGCATGGGGAGGTATTCACTCTTCCCATGTTAAAAGTGACCCAGTTTCTCTTAACTCGGTCCACGCTGACTTGTTCAGCCACACTGAAATTTCTTACCAACCACATCTTTACACCGAGCAAAGGGGGCTGTGTGTATCTCCGTGATGGTGACAATGACGGCAGCTGTCATTCAAGCCCACCTTCGGACATCCCAGTCTGGAAGTGAAATGTCCACAGATATCTGCGGCAGAAGGGCTGGAAGGGCCACTCGGCTGTGGTGCAGCTTTACAGAGCAATGAAGGGCTGTGGCAAACAAATGCCGATTAACCTCCCTCGACTGTGCCGCGGGCAACCAAGGCACATCTCACCAAGGGATTATTCGATGCCATAAAATCATCCAGTGGCCTTCCTGCTTCCGAGTCCGTGGCCCCTACCCAAGGCATGCATTCTTCTGAGAGGCCTTCTGCCGAGAAAGATCTAAGATTGGGCTCCCAACGGTTGAGGTCTAGGTTTTTGCTAGGATTTATATATTTTTAGGTGCCATTTTGACAGCATTCAGGAAAATGGTCACTGACCCCATAGACTGGGGTAAGAATAAAGGCAATACAGTCTGGGCACAGCAGCTCACGCCTGTAATCCCAGTACCTTGGGAGGCTGAGGTGGGTGGATCACGAGGTTAGGAGTTCAAGACCAGCCTGACCAAAATGGTGAAACCTCATCTCTACTAAAAATACAAAAATTAGCTGGGCGTGGTGGCGCATGTCTGTAGTCCCAGCTGCTTGGGAGGCTGAGGCAGGAGAATCGCTTGGTCCTGGGAGGCAGAGGTTGCAGTGAGCCAAGATAGTGCCACTGCACTCCAGCCTGGGTGACGGGCAAGACTCCATCTCAAAAAAAAAAAAAAAAAAAAGAATAAAGGCAATACATTTGATCTGACTCAGAATATAGGAGATCCATATATTTCTCTGGAAACCACAATACACACTAAAATGTGAAATTGGAAGTTTTGTTAAAAATATGATGAGCTTCATGGTTTGTTTAATTACATAATGATTTCCATTGTGCTATTTCTGTGAAATGCAGCAGGTTCTTAAACGTTATTTCAGTGGCATGGGCTGGAAGCTTATCACAAAAAGCCATGTGTGTGGCCCTCTTATGAGAACAGGAAGAGGGGCTGGTGCCCAGGGCTGCCGCCTGCTCTGCCTTTTGCCAGCTCTGCGTTATTTGAGGACATCTCTACAGATCTGGAATGGAGCTGTCAACCGACCATTTGCTTCTCAAAATTTCAGTTTGAGATGTGAGAGGTATGATCAGTTACTTTTCTCCCCCCAGACAACCCCTTTTGTGAGGGGGAGGAGCTATAGAATGTGGTTCAGCTGAAACACGTGCAATGACATCCTTCTGGAGTCCTTTGCCAACAAAAACAGACCAGACCGTGTCCATGTTCAATGCCGCGTCCCGATGGAAGCAGCTGACGACCTCAAGTACTTGAGTGGTCCTCGTGGCTGTCGGAGGGACTATTTGCAACAACAACAAAAAAAATGAAAAGAAAAATTGATTTTTACGTCAGAGACAGCAAACTCAGACCTGGGTGGGGGTCAGCTTTTTTTTTTTTTGAAGTTTGCAGTTTGGGTCAAATGTGAGAAGGATGTGTACCTGCTGCCTCTTTTCTAGCCACTCTTCTGCCCACACCCAGCAGCAAAAATTCACTCATTTAATGAACTGATAAAGTGCTATGCAAGCTGGCGCACAAACAGGCCCCCAGCCTACGCACCCTGGCTCCCAGGAAGAGTGGTGACCCAAGCGTTGGGGGGATGCTGCAGTCCCGGGAGACACATTCGGGCACCTTCCCCGGACCCCTGGGCTTGCCTCAAGTCAGAGGGGGTCAGCCTTCCGGCCCCGAAGAGGAGCGACCTTTTTCATGTACCTCACAAGAGATGAATCCCATGTAGTGCTCTTTTTGCTAAGATTACAGTGTTCATGTTAAATATATCACTTTACTTTTTCTACATTGTGTGGTAAAAAGAACTATGTTAGTAGCTATATCTTAAATACTGTGATTTGAGATTTTGAAAAGCATCCTAATACAAATATCTTACTAACTTACGATCATTCATCTAATAACAAACCTTTGGATTCTTTTGAAATCCGTGTTAATTGACTCATATTCTTAAAAAGCCTGGCTCTTGAACCTATTGGAAACACAAAGGAAACTGAAATCAAACAACTAAGATACACTGCGCACGTGTGGGCGCACACAGCTTCCCATTTCACCTGAGCCACGCAGAATTTACTTCCAATGTGGAAATCTCTTCCCTTTACCATGCTGGGCATGCACAGAGCACAAGAGAGCCTATCTCCAGTCACCTCCACCAGCAAGGCCTTAGACTCCAGGTTAGAGGCCACCGATTTCATACGACAGTGTTTGGCTAAAGACCCTCACTATTCCTGTTTAGTAAATCGCTGTCTGCTCTTCAGGGAACTGTTATCTATGGGTTATTACCAAAGAACTTCGGCAATTGGAAATGTCCTGATGGAAATTATTTGCACATGCCTGTTCTCTGGCATCCTCCAGGTGGCCCAACCCAAAGCGTAAAGCAGAAACCACAGACCCTGTGAGTCTCCCCATACCTTGTTTCCTGTAACGTGCATATTGGTAACGTCCTCTGGGATCCATAATGTCATCATGCTACAACCCTAGGGGAGAAGGTGGACAGACGCACACAAGAACGGTACAGATCCCAGGCAAGGACTGGGCTCTCTCCACGCATGCCCTTACTATTCATGAGTGCCTTATACTCTCAGTATTTCGGGGCTTACAGCTTCTTATTTATGCTGAACAGGTGCAGTTCCAAAGCAGGAACTGCCGCGCAGGCTCCAGCGTCTTCTCTCCATCATACCTCTCTCCGGGTGGGGGGAGTGGGCATCCAGGACCTCAGGAATCAAGGGTGTGCAGAGAAGGGCAAATGTAATTTTTCTAGTCACATGAACTTATTGTTTCCAGGCAATTAGAAAATGGCCATAAAATAACCTTAATTTTTAAAAAATCTTGGGTCTTCATTTTCCTCTTAGGAGACTGAACTGACCACATGTATTGATTTCTGTCCTGACCATATGGGAACTTCTGTGTGTGGGATGTCCTACTGTAAGACTGATGAATGTACAGAGTTAATTTCAGGGTTACAGTTTTGCCTTAATGGTTTTAAAAAATAAACTATTTTTTAAAATGTGCTGGTGAGTTTTGAGTGATGCTGCGGGACGGGTAGTTTGGTCTGAAAGAACTGAGTCCCCAGCTGTGTGGTCTGCCCTCTGCCAGAACAGCCCCTGCGCCCTTCATGGAGGTGCTCTCCATCTGCAGAGTCCCTTTTGTGTCCTTAAGCGTACAGAATGGATCTAGGACAATGTGGATCCGGAACACGACATCCTTTCCTCTGAAGTCACAACGGGAAACTTCTGAAAGCAGCGGGCATCTTAAAATACATCGGTGCAAACGTAAGTCAGCAAAAACTCTTTATTCATCCCTTCATCACGTGACAGTTGGCCTGGAGTAGTTATAACGACAGAGCAGCTCCTGCCTCTCAGAACTCTAAGCAGACATTCCAGAGAGCACAGACCAGTGCCCTGCCAACTGCTACCCTAGAAGCCCCGGGGAGATGGGGAGTCTGGAGGAGGGGGTGCTGCAGGCACTCCCGGCAGGCAGTAGGGCCGGGCTTTGCAGGCACCCAGGACTGTGTTCGAGATGGCAGGAGGCAAGCAGGCAGGCAGCGTGATGGTCTTGAGGTGCGAGGTGAGGACAGGAAGTCCACAGCATTCCTGACTTGGGATTGTGGGAGACAGAATGCAGGGGCCCGAGCTGAAGCCAGAGCCTGAGGGAACTGGAGAGGCTGGAAGCCAGCACTCACCTTCCCAGGAGACCCCGGCCATTGCCAGGCCCAGAGTACCCAGGGAGAATGTCGGGTATCCAGACGTTTTAGTGGAAGATTCCTTTTTCAAACATTAGTTGGGTTTTAATTATAAACATAATACATGGTTAAGATTAAAAACATTTTCCAAGCATCACATAAGGATATGAAGTAAAAATTTTGTCACCCTCTAGACCTCCCAGGCTGGCTCCAGAGGCAGCTGCTGTCAGTGATTTTCTTTACAGAAAGACCACTACAGTCACCTACGGTGTGCCCCGGCCCCAACACGGCATGGCATCTTCCTGCACATGCACCTGCAGGTGGCCTCTTAGGAGCTGCCCCACTGAAGGAGGTCATCCCTCTCAGTCGCATCTGAGCAGCACTCACTCAGGCCTCGGCGCTGAGGGGTGTGCAGGGATTCCTGGCTGTGTCTGGGCTGGCACCTGCCTTTGGGCTACCTTGTCGGCACAAATCCCTGGGCCTGTGGCTGCTCCAAGCTGGGCTCCAGCTCCTCTGGGCTCCAGTGCTGCTCCCAATGGTCCAGAAACAAGGCCAGGCACGGCGGCTCCCAGCTCAGCAGCATCCCCGGCGCAGGCTGGCCCAGGAGCTCTGTGCAGGGTGAGTGCGGCCCCAGCTGCACTCACATCCGAGAACCAGGCTGGCTAGGGGGCCTCTTTGACAGAGCTTTCCTTTTCTCCAAGTCTTGCCGAATTTCCTGAGGAAAAGCACTGATGTTCTCCTGGACACAAGGGAGGCAGAATCTCTTGGAGTAGAATAAACTGCACTCCTGAAAGAAGGGGACAAGGATGGAGGCTGAGTATCTTGGGAACACGGTGCAGCTCCTCCCAGGGGCCAGCCCTTCCCACACTCAGGAGGCTGGGCTGGGGCCCCAGCATGCAATGTGGGCACGTAGCCAGAGCTAGACCAGCAGGAGGGAGAGCCGGGACTCAGGGCCTGGCGGGGTGTCCTGGAGAAAAGCAGTGCAAGCCTGGGCTACCCTGGAGGGAACAGCTGGGATGGGACAGAAAGACTCTGGAGCCTCTCTGCTCCATCACGGTGAAGTGACAATGGAAAGCGGGAGCACAGGCCGTGCTCAAAAGCCGGAAATCCCAGTCCACCCCTCCCAGTTATCACAGCAGGAACAGTGGCCACTGGTGCTGGGAGCAGCAGGGGACAGGAAGGACAGCCCTGCAGACCAAAGAGGCCGTGGACGAGCTAGCTAGTCACTGTCCGGCCATGACGCTCTCCTCTCTTATACACTAGAACTTCCGAGATTCATCACGGCGCACAGCACGTGGCTAAGGATGACATTCCCTAGCCCCCTCTGCAACTGGGCATTGCCATGTGACTCAGGCTGGTCAGGGGTGTCAGCAACTGTGTGTGCCACCTCCTGGTCATGCCCTTTGAAGGAGTGGACTGTGCTCTCATGTCCCTTCCTGCTGGCTGGGATGCAGAGATGATGCTGGGAGCTGCCACAGCCACAAGGGACCCAAATGGAGACTCTGCTGAAGACAGCAGCGGTGCCTTTCCAGCCAAGACCACCAGTTCTGGACTCTTAAATAGGAGAAAGTAAGTAACGATTTGCTTTACTTAGGTCGCTCTCATTTTTGGTGTCTGTCTGTTCCTAAAGTTTAGCATGCTCGCAAACATCGGGATGCCCTCCTGCAGCTCTTAGAAAAGACCCTTTGCCATGGAGATCCGCTCATTAACAACCTACTGTTGAAACAAAGCAAGCTGCAGACTTGTGATACCTGTGTGTGCCCCCCTTCCTGACCCGCAACCACTAATCATGAAGAGCAGCCCAAAGCCAAGGTGTTGCATTCAAGACCTCCCCGCCTGGCCCACCCACCTTCCCAGTCTTCCTTTCCCAGCTTCTCCTGGACCACCAGCCTCTCCATGTGCCTCAGACACCCCCTGCACCGCACTGCAGAGGCTCCTCCCGCCCTGGCCCACCTGGTCCCCCTGGCTGCTGACACACCTCCCCTGTGTGCATGTCACCCTGTGGCTGATGCTCAGGGACTTCTCAGACTCCAGGATCACTCCAGGTACACTGGCCACGCTGTGAAGGCCACACTGCTCCACTTCCATCCATCCTCAGGTTTTCAGCTACCCAGCCCCCCCAGCCTCTCGGAATCTCAGTTCCCTTATATATAAAATGGGTGGAATACAATACTGCTTTACCTGACAAGTTAGGGGCAGGACTGAATGAAGCCTCAGCAGTAAAACAGGTCCCAGGCACAGGGCCTGGCACACAGGTGCTCAAGAAAGGACAGTCCCTTCTTCTGGAAGGGCCCTCCAAGAACACATAGAAGGTAAGTCACCGTCCCTGGTGAGAGGGAGCACAAGGACCATCTGCACTGCTGGTGGGAAGGGGAGGAACCCTGGGGGTCACTGGGGTGGGCGCAGAGCCAAGAACCTATTGCCATTCCTACACCAGGCTGAGACCCTCTAACTGACCCTAGCTTGCCCTCTCGCCTATCCCCTTCATCAGCTGCGGGGCCCCATCTATAATGAGGTGAACCAGCTGGTCCCTCCCTCCCAGGCCACCCTACCCAGGGAGAGCTTTGGGATAACCCCAGCAAAGGCAGGCAGCCCCAGCCCACGCTGCTTACCCACCGGGCCCACACACACCAGCCTGCTGCACAAACTGCAATGCGAGCCGAGGACCAGGAATCTGCCCTTGTCGGAGGTGAAGGGGTCCTTCATGACATAGCTTTCCTCCAGGAGGCTGCAGAAGAGAGATGCCAGCTGTAGAACCGCCCAAATATCTGTTGTCGGAAAATCAGCCATAAGCAATGGCCATGCAGCAGCAGCCTGGACCTCCGCAGGGCCTGCACACCTGCGCGGGCTCAGGGGGGCAGGGGCGCTGCAGGACAGTGACAGGATCAGCAATTGGGGACCACACCGGCATTGAAATTGGACCTGTTTTCACCTTCACCTTTCTAACAGCTGTGGTAGAGAGAAACCCTTGTTCTCAGCCAAAAGAAGGGCTGCTCCAACATGAGCCCCCAGGCCCTGACTGATTCCCCAGGGTGGGGCACAAGGCCACCATCTAAGCACGCCAGGCCTCCCCTACACCCCAAGCCACTTGCTTCCACGAGGGAGAACACACCCTCACAGTCCCTGGAGGCCAGGTGGCATCCTGCCACACATCAGAATGACACCACAGGGTGGCATGATGACAGTCAGGCTCCCAGTCAGCAGAGGGACAACAGCCAGGAGGAAAAAGCCATGCCCCACCACTGTATCCCATTTGTGTAACACACCAGCCGGCTTTCCAACAAAGTAGCATTTGATGAAGGACAAGCTGGAGGTCGAGATAAGCCCCTGGACCCACGGGCTCTAGTCCACGTCTGCAAGGACGACGGGCCTCCCACTAAGAAAGTGGGCAAGGGCACAGCCCCAAATGGGGAGGCCACCACAGCTCCTCACGGCTGCTGAGCTGCTTCCCCACAGCTACAGCAGGTGTTGGACTCTGGGTTAGGTGTGGAGGAAGGTTCTAGAAGAGTCAGACACACCCCAAGCTTTGCCCAGGCCTCCAGAGATTACAGTGGAAGTATCCAGAGCCTGGGCAGGGTGGGACCTAAAGAGCCACACCCAAGCTGGTGTCAGACCTAGGCCCAGCACCCACCAACCAGCACTGGGCACAGGCTTCCCTAGCACTGGCCCAAAGGGCATGTACTCACACCATCGACTGGGTGTTGGGGGGCTTCTGCCCAACGTAGCTATAGGGAGCTGTCAAGGCACAGAGTTCACACTCAAACACTCCCAGAGGACTGCATTCTGCATGGGATGCCATCTGCAAGATCAAGAGATGGGTGTCCCTGGGTCACAGGCTTTCTCAGGAATCCTGCCACTTCCTCAGCTGTGAAGACCCTAATGATATAGTCCTAAGACAGTTTTCTGCCTCCGTACTGTACCCTGGGGGATCCCTTTTCTCTATCCCCAGCTGAAACAGGTTTTTACCGGTGCCCACAGTGACAGGATTTGGGACCCATATCCCAGTGGTTTAAGGTTTTTGTACTGCTAGAGAGGATCCAGACAGGATCCAGCTGGAGCAGCCATCTCTTCCTCCAAGGCTGCAAGACGGCCAAAGCCTTCTGGCCTCCTGCTCTGCCTCAGTCTTAACCACCAGCACCCAGTGAATGCTGGTGGAAAAGAGCCCAGTGTGGGTGCAAACTCTCCTGTTTCTCAAAAGCTCTATGCCCTCTAGTCCACACATGGTATACAGCACTTCATTAAAACTGTCTTCTTAACTGCTGGTATGGAACCCCCTTCTTATGTTCACTGTTGGGTCTTGGAGGCCTCTCTTTCCTTACATTTCTGGCTAAATGGTTGCCATCTGATGGGTTCACCAAAAGTTACGATATTGCCGATTACCCAGCTCCTTGACTATGGAATCAAGTACAACATTAGCAGCTGGCCCCGGGCTCCTGGCTGTGACCTCCCCTCGCCTGAACTGGGCCTGGTGTGTAAAGGCCAATCAAGTGGTATGGGTTTTGCCGCTGAGTGACCCCAGATGCAACTCCAGGAAACCTGGGCTACCAATGACTTTACGATCCGGCCGGCCGGGCATGGTGGCTCACGCCTGTAATCCCAGCACTTTGTGAGGCCGGGGCGGGCGGATCACCTGAGGTCAGGAGTTAGAGACCAGCCTGGCCAACATGGCAAAACACGTCTCTACTACAAGTACAAAAGTTAGCCGGGCATGATGGCCGGCGCCTGTAATTCCAACTACTCGGGAGGCTGAGGCAGGAGAATCTCTTGAACCCGGGAGGCGAAGGTTGAAGTAAGCCGAGATCGCGCCTGGGCGACAGAGTGAGACTCCGCCTCACAAAA
>NW_016107374.1:566873-568355 GCF_001604975.1 Cebus imitator | reverse complement strand
AAAAGTAACTGCATATGAAATAAACACTAAGATAACATTCAAGTAAAATTTAAGAAAACTGGAACTAGAAGCGTTTGTTGGAGTCTGAAGAAAACATTTATGTAGGAATGATTCTGAAACTAACTTCTGTAGCGACTGTTTTTTTGCTATGGTAGATCAAGATATGGATTCTACTGAAGAGAGAGATTCAGTGAGTAACCTACCTACCGCAGTTTTCAGTTGTCTTTATAATAATACCCTAGCAGTGTAAAAAAGAAGAAATCTTATATGGATTTAAATGTAAGAAACGATAATAATGGTGAAATAACATAATGAAAATATATTGTGTAATATTTTCTGCAAGCATGATAATTTTGCCTATGTGCCCCTCCTACAGAGTTTAAACATGATATCAATAGTCAGTTTAGTTCTCAATATAAAGCTTTAAGAATCTTATAATTTGTTACCACTCAGCAGAGTCAAGTTCTCCCAATTGGAATAACTAAAATTATCCAAAAGTGTACTGACAGGAAAGGTTGTCTAATTTGGCACTATTGTCAATAGAATGCAATTGCGTGAAAGTCTGCGTTAGTCATTCTGAAATGAAGACAAGACAAACATTTATGGAAGAGATAATGTAATTTATGGATTATATATGTCTTCATTACCCATCCAAGCATTAGCGGCCCATCAACAATACCCAGAGGTACACAATAAAAATTAAATTTAGTTATCTTTAATATTTTGCCAATTTTCAGCTATATTAAAATCATAGTTTTATTCATAATTTTGAATTGTTTTCTGAAGGTGTATTTGTCCAGGTAAATGGATATAAATATTTTATGTAACAGTTTGTAAGTTTTTAAATATTTAGACATATAGCTATTTGTAGTCTTGCCCTAGGCCCCACAGATGCTAGGGGTGGGCTCGCTGGGAAAAATAATTGCCTATATGTTGTGACATTACTTACAAAATGTTGTATAGATGTGATCTTAAAAGATTATCACAATATCAAATATTGTACATTGTGTATTTAGGTGAAGACTGAAAGAAAATCTGAAAATCAGAAGGATTGAATGCAGATGAGCATCTAGAGCTAAAATATTGCTAATGGCAGCAAAAGGGGGTACTGTGGAAGAATAGCTCCTTATGCACCCCACTTCACTGAATGTCATCCTGTTTGTCCCCTTCTTCGTTTCTGCCAGTAACATAGAAGTTTAAAGCCTTGCATTTTGTTTTTAATGCTAACTAACGAAATTCCAGAAGCAAGCCTTAAAAATGCAAAGTCTTGCCGGGCGCGGTGGCTCAAGCCTGTAATCCCAGCACTTTGGGAGGCCGAGGCGGGTGGATCACGAGGTCAAGAGATCGAGACCATCCTGGTCAACGTGGTGAAACCCCGTCTCTACTAAAAATACAAAAAATTAGCTGGGCATGGTGGCGCGTGCCTGTAATCCCAGCTACTCAGGAGGCTGAGGCAGGAGAATTGCCTGAACCCAGGAGGCG
>NW_016107374.1:563887-566273 GCF_001604975.1 Cebus imitator | reverse complement strand
AAAAAAAAAAAAAAAAAAGACTCCTTTAGAAATTGTTGCTAAGTCCTGCAGGGCACAGTGGCTCACACCTATAATCCCAGCAGTTCGGGAGGCCAAGGTAGGCAGATCACTGGAAGTCAGGAATTCAAGACCAGCCTGGCCAACATGGTGAAACCTCGTCTCTACTGAAAATACAAAAATTAGCTGGGCATGCTGGTGCACACTTGTAATCCCAGCTACTTGGGAGGCTAAGGCATGAGGATTGCTTGAACCCAGGAGGCAGAGGTTGCAGTGAGCCAAGATCACACCACTGCACTCCATCCTTAGTGACAAAGCAAGATTCTGTCTCAAAAAGAAACTGTCCCTGTGTCCCCCAAAAAAGAAATTGTGCTATGTCCTGTGAAAATGTTCTTAAGAAGAAACCTGAATTTTGATTTGTGACGTGATACCTTGTCCTCCTGATAATGTAACTGGCATCTCCTTGTTTCTAAACTGTATAAATACCAGTCATTGCTCTATCAGGTTAGAGGGAAACCCCTTGTTCTCTCCTCTTTCCCAGCATGCCTGGAAAAAAGTCCCAAGATTGCTGGATTTCTCACTTTCAGCAAGAAATTGAGATCCTTGTCGTATTTGGCAGGACCCACAGCAGCTGTCCCTGGTCATCACTCAAGCCACCTCCAGTGCTCGTTCCTGGGCCCCCAGTGACTCTCTACGGCCTGTGGGGTTGGGACTGCCCATGTGGCACCTGTGGTTACAACTGTGGCCCTCCCTGACTCATTAGTAACTCATTTTCCCACTGCACAGCTCAGGCTGTGTTGGTGGGAAACCCTTCTCCTCCATCCCTGATGCTTTCTTCTAGGAAGGGAGGCCAACTAGCCTACCCTGACCCCGCTCAGCCCCTGGGAAGGGGCAGGGACTTCAGTGTATTACTAAACTAGGGGAGAAGGCCTGGGGATGCCCACCCACAGACAGCATGAGTCTCTGCCTCACCCTCTTGCCAGCAGTCTCTGCTGCCTTGAAGGGCGGGCCTCTGCAGCTTGCCTGTAACTGGGGATTGAGGTCCTTCATTCTGTAGTTTAGTGGGCAAGTGCATTTGTCCTGACTGCAGCCAGCCTCTATCAGTAAAAAGTAATCATTTGGACCCCTGCTGACTCTTTCTCAATCCATTCCGAAGTCAGGTGGTTAAGAGAGGCACTATCTCAATAACATGTGTCCCAGTCAGAACTAGTGGGCCAGTGTGGGCCAGGCCGCCCCCATGACCTTCCCACCAGGGGAGTTAGCAAATCCCCACCTGGGCAGGGCACAGTGGCTCATGCCTGTAATCCCAGCATTTTAGGAGGCTGAGGCAGGCAGATCACCTGAGCTCAGGAGTTTGAGACCAGCCTGGCTAACATGGTGAAACCCCGTTTGTACTAAAAATACAAAAAAAATTAGCTGGGCGTGGTGGCACACACCTGTAATCCCAGCTACTTGAGAGGCTTAGGCAGGAGAGTCACTTGAACCTGGGAGGTGGAGGTTGCAGGGAGCCAAGATCGCGCCATTGCACTCCAGCTTGGGCAACAAGAACGAAACTCTATCTCAAAAAAAGGAAAAAAAGAAAATCTCCATCTGACTTTTTTTTTTTTTTTTTTTTTTGAGACAGAGTCTTGCTCTGTTGCCCAGTCTGGGGTGCAGTGGTGTAATCTCAGCTCACTGCAGTCTCTGCCTCCTGGGTTCCAGTGATTCTCCTGCTTCAGGCTCCTGACTACGTGGGACTACAGGCGCCCGCCACCATGCCTGGCTAATATTTGTATTTTTAGTAGAGACAGGGTTTCACCATGTTGGCCTGGCTGGTCTCGAACTCCTGACTTCAAGTGATCTGCCCACCTTGGCCTCCCAAAGTGCTGGAATTGCAGGTGTGAGCCACCATGCCCAGCCGTAATCTGACCTTCTGACCCTTGCTAACTGTGTGAGGATGTGGGTGAATCATGAGACCTCTTCATCTTCTCACCTGGCAACAGGTAAGACAGAACTACATTCTGCCCAGGGCTAGGCATTTCCTGGAAGGAAAGGGTGGAAGGAGTCTACATGTGCCTGCAGGGGCCTAGTGTGCTATGTCCATTTCAGCGCAGCTGAGGATGACAGGGAAACCGAAGTGGGTACAAAGCAGCCACCCATCTCATTTGGTTGTCTCCCTTTTCTAGCCCTCCACTTGGTGGGCAGGAGCTATGTGTGTGTATGCCCCTCACACAGAAATCACTGCGAGGCTCACAGAAGAGATCTCACATTTAATTCTGATCAAGCTTAGAGTGGCATCTACATAAATGAACATGCTTCTGAGTGAAAACAGGACAGCTGCTGGCTCTTGTTTCTGTTAAGTGATAAGCCACATTTTCCTTATTCCTTTTTTTTTTTTTTTTTTTTTTTT
>NW_016107374.1:533868-563622 GCF_001604975.1 Cebus imitator | reverse complement strand
CAGGATGGTCTCGATCTCTTGACCTTGTGATCCACCCGCCTCGGCCTCCCAAAGTGCTGGGATTACAGGCTTGAGCCACCGCGCCCGGCCATTTTCCTTATTCCTAAATAGTCCGACACGCCATAAATAACCACACGCCCAAACCCCAGATGTATATGTTGCTCTATTCAGTATATAGAACATTTACTATATGTTACTGTGAACCCATATGTACCATTTTGTCGCTTAAGGAAACATGTCTCTTGGTCAGAAAATGTTATTGAATTTTACTTTAACTTGCAGTAGCTTTAAGAATAAATGAGAAGCGCCACTCCTGCGTTCCCAAGCATGAAGTAAGTCCTGGAACTCCCCACGAGGCCCTAAACCCATGGGAACCAAGAGGAGGGAAGGCTCTGCAGCCCTGGTCTACAAAGGGGCCTTCCAGCGAGGCCAAGGAGTTTGGGGCTCAGTGCTGGAGCAACAGGCCATCGGCTTCCAGCGTGGGTCAAGCCCAGAAACACCCGACAATGCACCACCCTGGCCAGGTCCCTCTCTCAAATCTGGTTCTCAAAACCGGTGGCTCTGCCTCCTCTAAACTGCTGCTGACACCAAAGCAACAGGGTTGCCCTTGTACCAGGAGTCACGTAACTCCCCTCCAAAGGAAAATCAGTCCAGGAAACTCACACTGTGACCCTCCTCTCTCCTCAGACGCTACACTCCAACTTTCACACTCCCAAGAACAGAGGCCAAGACTGGAGATACTTCCAAGTGTAGGGGAGGCGCCTGGTGAAGGACATGAGCAGAAAGCATGATGAAGCCACTAACACTTCCTAATCCCCTTCATCTCATAGGCTCAGCATTTGGGGAAATGCTTGCTTGTGACTCTTGAAATCATAATTCATCAAACAACAAGGTAAACCATTTTCTTCCCATTGATGTTTCTAGTCTTCAACCCCAGAAAACGGCGGCTGTTCTTCTCCGGCTGCCCATACAGCATGTCAGTAAAGAACTCAGGCTTGTCTTTGGCCTTAGATTGGGAGGTCAGAAAGCTGAATGTGGTTCTCAGTTTACGGCATAAATATGTCATTGCTTCCACTTCCTCTGAGGGCTCCTCATACACGGGCTGCTTCATTTCCTCATAGGCAGACAGAATTATAGCCTGAAATAAGTTGATCAAGACGCAAATCATCACCAGCAAGAAAGATGAGAGGAACAGGACCCCCAGAATCCTGTTACTGGAAAATTCAGTGTTGTGGAAAGCTGAGACACAATAGGAAAATATTGTCTGAGTGGAATGAATCAAGTTACTGTAATTCCATTCATGCTGACCAAACACCAGGTAACCAAAAGCCATGAATACGAAGAAGTACACAGACACAACAAATGCCATGTGGCAGATGCCGGGGAGGGCAGCCTGGATGGCCCTCTGAGCCAGGCGCACATCATAGAAGAATCTGGAATACCTGAGGGTCTTCAAAATCGTCAGAAATAACAGGAAACCCAAAATTATCCTCATGATGTGATCTACGTGAGAAACCGCATGAAAGGGAATGAAGTCTTCAGGGTTCGACGAGTAAAACTGAATTATGCCAGTGGCCAGGAAATGTTTCCTGAAAAACAGCACAATCAACACGGTAAATAGGCACTTTAAAGCAAAGTTGAGCAAATTATACACACTTCTTACGTAGGAGGCTCTTTCTTGCATAATGATATAACCCTCATCGACAACGTAGGCTAAGAAAAAAATGAGAATGGCCACGTATAAGTAGATTTCTGCTGAAGTTTTCCTGTCGAAATCAGCAAGTGAAAAGGAGTATAGAGATATGCTTGTGTTGACAACTCCTAACTGAGAGACCTCAAATACGACTGAAATGCTGCAGAATAGATTTACGTCTGGATTAAAAGTCGTTAATTCCAAAACCACAGCCCATGTCTTCTCATCAAGCCAATTGCTTTCTTGAAGTTCTTTGAGCCTCAGTGTGGAATTAAACCGCTGCCGTTCTGGAAAAAAATAGAATGCATAGCCTCCAGATCCATAGGTGTGTCGTAGTCCATAGGAATAATACAGCCATTGCTTTCCTTGAGGCTTATAGGTAAATCCACTGATACTCTCGTCTATAGCCTGCTGATCAACTTCATTCCAAAAGCCAGAATAGTTTTTTGTGTCTTCTGGGTCAATGCCATATGTGGGATGACAATGAATTTCTCCTCTGATACTGCTTTGCACAAACTTTTCGGCAGGTAGACACATTTTTTCACTAGATTTTGCTCTCACTTGCCTCATCAATGGAAGGCCAAGGATTTTAGATGAGCTTTCAGGAAGAAATGTTGGATTCAGGTCATTGTGTAACAAAGGCAACAGCACGCTGTTCAGCCATCTGTAGATGTCTTCCAGGTTAGTCACAGTAGCAAGATCAACAGAGAAGCGATCACGGATAAACTGGTTATAGTGGAAGCTGTCAGTGTGACATAGCAGGACGATAAGGACCAACAGAAGGGCTAGAAAGATAAAATGAGTTAGAATGTAACTCAGGAACAGGAGCGCTCTTCTTCTGACTCTCTTCTTTCTTTTGAATATTCTGATTTCATCTTCCGTAAGAGGTTGGTACATGTTCGTGCCTCGGATTCTGACAATCTGGTCATGTATCCTCTGCATTTCGTCCGGATGCTTACTCATTCCATCCAGCCTGATCTCAGTATATTGATACTTGGTTGACCACGAAAGGTTTTTGCAATACTTGGGTTTATTTGTTCTGAGACCTGACAAGAGTATAATTTTACATGGCTGCACCAGAAAAACTGACTGACAGAATGAACAAAAAGATGCAAAGAGCCATTCTATTGACTTGTCATAGCCATAAGTCAGTCCGTAAAACACAATGAAGAAGGAGGATATGCTAGAAGTAGCAAAAACCAAAAACCATGCAACATAAACGCACCACCAAGGCAGGACGATCTGGGCATTTTTCTTAAGCGGCTGGAGCTCCTGTTGGGAAGGGTGCTCTTTGGAAGGGACATTCTGATAGTCTTCGTTGTTGTTATTGGAATTTGTATTTGGCCTGCGGGTCTCTGGGGTCTTGATGTGTGCTTTTCTCTGCGTGTGCTTGGGTTTGGGGGTTGCCTTAGGAGCAGCCTTAGGGAGCCTGGGCTTTCCTTTAGATGCAGGTTTTGCGACCTCCCCAGGAAGCTCCTTAGCAGTTTCGTTAGCATGCCACTTTCTCAAGAATTCTTCCCAGTGTCCACTTCCTTCTGACATTAGAGGAAGTTTTTGAGGAGATGCCTCCTTTAGATCTGCTTGAGGTTTCCTCTGGGAACAGGTGAACAAAAAAGTTATTAATAATTGCACAGGGATTGTAATTAAGACACTTTCAATTCCTATCATCATCGATCTGATGTACTTCCTTTCTCTTGACTCAGTTTGTTCTTGCCTATTTAGATTAAAGAACATAATGTTACAAAGAAGAGAGCTTAGCAACATTGCTAAACAGCAGGACAATCTCTGGAGCCTACTGAATGTTTTGCCAGCACCACCAGCAAAAATAGAGAACCACATGTGGTTTTTCTGCAGCGTAGTACTCATATCTATAAAGAAAAAGTCTTTTCTGGTCAGAGGCTCATCTGGATGGGTAACCTGAAATGTTCTGTCCAAAGTGGTATCAATAGAAAGCCATTTCTGGCATATGAACAGCCAAATGTGCCTACTAAACAGATTTTCCACTTTGATTCTACTTAAATACCAGCTAGGCGAATGGCCCTCGTTGTTGTGCCACACACGGATGGAACGGATGTCCCCCAAGTCACTTTTTGTCGTTAGGAGGAAAGTGCAGATGCTGCCTCGGTAGAGAGCTGTGAAGTGTGGATGGCTTAAACAATGCACGTCACTGCTACTCACTGTGCCTCTAAGCTGCACAAAGACATCGGCCCTGGTCCCAGAACCCCAACGACTTCCTGTAAAAATAGTCACCAAGTAGCATAAATTATCATAAGGATCATTATCTGGTAGAACTATCACATGCCCCCGAAGAAACTGGTCCATTTCATCCCTGTACAAGGTCCAGAAAGCTAGGATCACATATAAGAGAATAATGAAAAGCACAGTAAGGAGGGTCACCGGGTTTTGGTAAAGGGTCTTGATGATGTTGAACCGTAGATCCACAGGATTAGGGATCACAAGCACCTTGGCCATCACATAGTGGGTATGCAGGTGAATGCTGGCGAGTCCAAGTGTGCCCAGCTGCCGCCTGGCCCTCCCTAAGTTCTTGCAGATGCAGTGCACCTCATGCCAGCTGGTCTTCTCACCAAGAATGCAGTAACCCTCTCTCCATTCACTCTGGATCCCATACATGTCCAAGCACTGGACGCTGAAGAGAGAAATTCTCACGAGCTTGTCACTGGGCTTCATGACAAAACGAGGTGCCTGCAGTACTATGGATACAGTACAGTAGGGCGAGTGGCTGTGCTGAGCTATGAGTTGCAGCAGGGACAGGGGGAGGCACACCACACGAGCCTTCTTCACTGTGCAGGCCGGGTCAAACAGGGCACTCTGGCTGGCAACTGGAGGGATGTCGTGAGGCACGAGGAAGGTGGCGACCAGCGCTGTGGGAGTGATCTGACTGCCTGTGTACACCAACACCGTGAACGACACTGTCACTTCTGTCACGATGTGGACCAGCACCTCCCTAGGCACTCTGCTGTCCACTTGAAAGCTGAACCCACCGGTCGTCTTCGAGGACCCATCAGCCTCTCTGTCGGGTCCCACTGTGAGATTAAAAGCCGCAAAGGCCACGTTTTTCCTGACGAGGAACACTTCCGCTACATCAGGTGTGATCTCTAGCACACTACCGTTATCTGCGACTCCTGTCATTCTGAATCCAGAGATCGCTAACGAAGTGTTTTCCTGATCATTTAACCAAGGAAAGGGATCATTTGTGAAATCACAAAACATGGTGGAAATGGGAGCATTTGCAGACAGACCAGGAACACTGCTCGCATTGAGTGTTGGATAAAAACAATTTCTGCAGTGTTTCTCATCTCTGAAGACCTGAGTAACACCCCACTTTTCAACTTTCTTGACATACATGTTGAAATTCGGGGTTCTCATTGAGGTGGTTTCATTCCCTGGCACTTTATTAGCTAGTATTGTGTCTGATAGAGATTCTATTACACAGAAATGCTCTTTAATCACTTTGTCAGAAGAAGTCAGTTTAAGAATATTGGACAAAGTCATTAATATTCCAGTGCTCACAATTTCTATTTGTTCAGATCGAAAGTGTTTATCTTTTTGTTGATACTCTTGTAAGGCATGATTTGCTTGCCATATCCTCATGGTGACACGTTTCTGAGCATCCCAAGTGAATTCAGAGGGTTTCTGGGTTAATTTGGTAACAGCCATGACCACCTGGCCAATTTCCACCAAAGTGCTTGCAGGAAGAAGGAAAGACTGTTCAACGAGGTGTTCTCGGAGGCTGACTCTGTCATCTTGAAGAGATAATTCAGTTCTCATGTTATTCAAAACAGAAGCGACTACGTACATTAAGTAACCTGCAGGTAAAAAATCCTGCTTTTGAATCAAAGTAGACAGCAATGAACTTGGTCCCATGGTGAAACTGAGTAACTGATTCAACACAGTCTTTGATGAATTTTTGTCGGTGGGAGCCTGTGCGGTAGCATGCAAAGTCACCTGAGAAAAAGCTCCTAGAGAGTCATAGACCTGGGCATATATCTTCAAGGCATATTGATTAGCCAACATACCAACAGGGAGGAAGGAAGGGGGTGTTGTGGACTGAGGCCCCAAGTGCAAGACGGTCCCCAGGGTGTTCTCTTTTACTGAACTGATTTCACCAACACTGTGCACATCAGAAACAATTATTTTATATGTAAGAGGCATGTGCTTATCCCTAAAATTACTACACTGGACAACAAATTTAGTCATAAGTGCAATTCCTTTAGCTGGATTAATTTTGCATTCTCCGATTTGAGGGCCGTGGTTAATAATAAAAGAATGCCTGAAGCCGGAGGTCGTTCCACTCCAACTTGCTAGATGGAGAGAAATCCAAAACTCAGCTTCCAAAAAATACCGAAAAGCAAAAGCTTTTATAGACAGATAAGCACCATTTCTTCCTGTTACAGTTTCCTGCATCCAATCAAATAGCATCTCACCACCTGAAGAAGACAAAATTGACCATTTATAGAAATCACGGCTCACACAATTCGTGCAGTTTAGGAACAAAGCAAATCTGTCGGAGACAGTTAAGGTTCTCTCACAATTTTCGATACATGTGATGTGTGCTATGGCTTCTGGTCCTTGGAGCACATGGACCCTTTTATCAGAAAACGCTGTCCTCGAATCCTTCCGAATCACCATTCTGAAGAAATACACCTGGTCGCCTTTCAGTGTTTCTGGCGCAAGTGTCAGTACAGGGCCAGAGGCCCAGGGCCACTTCAGATTGGCCTGCTCGGGGTGACAGACGTCCTTACTCCCCAGGATTATTTGATCCCCACGGTAGTTTCTGGGATCTGTGGTACAGTACCACAAGAACTGGAGTCCCTGTAACGGGCTGCCTGCATCTGGGTCCGAGGACGTGGACCCATCCAGAATCAGCCGCTCTGAGAAATTAGCTGTCATGTGGGCCTCCCCAAGCATCACTGCCTGCAGGGGACTCCTGGCGATCCAGACATAGACGGCGTCCGAGTCTTTCACCTCGGGCATCTTGGGGTTCCCTGTGATGATGGACACCGTGAAATTAAACACATACACCCCCCAGTACAATGAATGGCTGGGGATGTGGAAGAACAAGGGGCTCCTCCCGAGCTGGAGCTGGGGCAGGTCCAAGGGCTGCGTCCAGTCGGGCGCGTGGCCCACGGCGGGCACGGAGAACACCTGCCAGTGCTGGGAGATGGCGAGAGCACGCGGGCAGTCCAGCTGCACCGAGGCGTTGAGGGTGGCCTCCGCCGTCCTGCTCAGGCGCACGGGGGCGCCTCTCCGGTCCGTGTTGATCCTCACGCTCTGGATGACGCAGGCGTCGATCTGGCAGGACACGGACGCCTCGACGGCCCTGTGGCGGGACGAGTTGACGGCCTGCCACACCACGCGCGCGGGGCGGTCTGTGGGGCACTCGGTGCGGGCCACGAAGCCCGGCTGGGGCCGCGGGCCGGGCGCGGCGGAGCGCGGGGAGACGCGGGCGGCAGGGGCGGCGGCGCCGGGTCCGAGCAGCCGCAGGAGGAAGGCCCAGGCCGGGCGCCCGGGCGGGCGCGGCAGCGGCGCGGACCAGGTCAGGGAGAGGCGGCCGCGGCGCGCCGACAGCTGCAGGTCGACGGGCGTGGGCGCCGCGGGCCGGGGCGGGCGCTGGGCGCCGAGCAGGACGCGCAGGTCGAGGCAGTACCGGCGCCGCCGGGCCCCGCCGCGGGGGAAGCAGAGGCCGCCGCGGCCGCTCAGAACCACGCCGCCCGCCCGCACCGCGTGGGGCCGCAGACGGAGGCGGGCGCGGCCGCCGCGCACTCCGAGGCCGGGGACACCCCTCAGGAGGCCGCGGGGCGCCCGGGGAACGGCGGCCTGGGCCCCGCGAGGAGCCGGCGGCGGCGGCGGCGGAAGGCGGCCGAGGCCCAGGCCCAGGCCCAGGCCCAGGAGGAGGAGGAGGAGCGCGGGCCCAGGCCGCATGGCGCCCGTCGGGGAGAAGCTGGGAGGCGCCGCGGAGGGCGCGAGGCGCGTCCAACCGCCTCGGGGGTCGCGGGGACAGTGGGGGTCTCGGGCATCGAAGGCCACGGGCAGAGGGGTCTCAGAGGCAGAACGTCCCAGAGAGCAGCTGGGACCTGGGAGCTGGGGGTCAGTCGACACTGGGGGCTTCTTGGCACCCCTCCCCTCTCCGTCCCCAGGGTCAGGATGGCTGGGAGTGGGGGTAGTTCAGCCCCGTGCGGACCACAGAGAAGGGGCTTCAGCAGGAACCCTTGGGAAAGCCAGTGACAGCTGGGAGATCAGGAGGGAACTGTGAGATCCCTGGGCGCCCAGGAACATCTGACTCTGGGTTTCTTACTTTGAGCCGATTTGTTCTTTTCTTTCTAGTTGGTTTTTGGTATTTGTTTTGAGATGGAGTCTCTCTGTCACCCAGGCTGGAATGCAGTGGTGCGATCTCACGTGATCCACCCACCTCCGTCTCCCAAAGTGCTGGGTTTACAGGCCTGAGCCACTGTGACTGGCCTCATTCTTTAATTCTGTCCATTTTTGCTGTATATTTTGATACCTGATTGATTTTAGAGACAGGTTTTCTGTTGCTCGGGCTGGAGTGCAATGGTGCAATCATAGCTCACTGTAACCTTGAACTCCTGGACTCAAGGAATCCTCCTGCCTCAGCCTTGCAGACAACAGGTCTACGTGACTACACCTGACTCATGTTTTTATTTTTGTAGAGATGGGGGTCTTGCTGTGTTTTACAGGCTGGTCTCAAACTTGTGGTCTTAATTGAGTCTCCCCTGTATTAGTCCATTTTCATTCTGCTGATAAAGACATACCCAAGACTGGGAAGAAAGGTTTAATTGGACTTACAGTACCATATGGCTGGGGAGGCGTCAGAATCATGGCAGGAGGTGAAAGGCACTTCTTACATGGCAGTGGCAAGAGAGAACGAGGAACACAAAAGCAGAAACCGCTGATAAAACGTCAGATCTTCTGAGACGTATTCACTACCACAAGAACAGTGTGGGGGAAACTACCCCCTGATTCAATTATCTCCCACTGGATCCCTCCCACAACACATGGGAATTATGGGAGTACACTTCAAGATGAGATCTGGGTGGGGACAGAGAGCCCAACCATATCAACCCCACTCCACCTCCCAACGTACTGGGTTTGTAGGGGTGAGCCATCTCATCTGGCCTTCTGTTTATTAAATATATACACATTTGTGGTTGCCTTGATGAGCTGCTCGTTTATCATTATGAAATCTCTCTCTCTTTCTCTGTTTTTTTTTTTTTTTTTCTTTGAGACAGAGCCTCACTCCACTGCCCAGGTTGAAATGCAATGGCGTGATCACAGCTCACTGCAGCCTGGATCTCCCTGGGCTCAGGTGATCCTCCCACCTCAGCTTCCCAAGTAGCTGGGACTACAGGCATGTGCCACCATGCCTGGCCTAGTTTTGTACTTTTTGTAGAGAGGAGGTTTTGCCGTGTTACCCACACTGGTCTCAAATTCCTGAGCTCAGGTGATCCGCCCACCTTGGCCTCCCAAAGTGCTGGGATTACAGGTGTGAGCCACCGCGCCTCGCCGTGAAATTTCGCTCTTTATCTCTGGTGGTCCTCCTTGTTTCAGAGTCTAATTTACCTGATGTTAAACTAGCCGCGCTAGCCCTCTTTTGCTTACTGCTTATATGGCATATTTTTTTCGTTCATTTACTTTCAACTTATTCATGTCTTTATATTTAAAGTGGTCTTTTGTAGGCAACATATAATGGAGGTTTTTTTAATCTAGTCAATCTCTGCCTTTTAATGGAAATATTTATACCATCACCATTTAACCTGATTATTGATATGGCCGGATTTAGGTCTACCACATTTGTATTCTTATTGTCCCTTCTTTTTTTTTTTTTTTTTTTTTGAGGGGTTTTCCGCTGTCACCCGGGCTGGAGTGCCCTGGCACCATTACAGCTCACTGTGGCTGCCAGCTCCTGAACTCAAGTGATTCTCCTGCCTCAAGTTCCTGAGCTCAAGTGATTCCCCTGCCTCAACCTCTTGAGTATCTGGGACTACAGGTACACACCCAGCTAACTTTTTTCTTTTTTTTTTTCGGTAGAGATAGGGTCTCCCTATGTTGTCCAGGCTGGTCTTGAACTCTTGGCTTCAAGTTATTTTCCCCCCTTAGCCACCCAAAGTGCTGGATTACAGGTATAAGCCACCATGCCCAGCCTATTCCATACATTTCTTCAGCACCTGCTACATGCTATGCATTTGTCTAGGCATTAGCTCTAGTCCTCTTCTTACAGAGCTTCTATTACAGTGGGAGTGATCAGAAATAATCAAGCCAAGATATAATGTGTGTGATTTCAGCTGTGAAAAGTGATGTGAAGAAAAGTAAGGCAGGTAAGAAATAAGGAATAAGAATGAGCTATGAGTCAGGAAAAGCCTTTGGGAAGATGCCATCTGAGCCCACAGATCTGCGGACGTAAGGGAGCAAGCTGTGATAAGGAATAGCATTCCTCGGAGAGGGAATTGTATGTGCAAAAGCATCGCGACAGGCAGGAGAGAGGTTAATAATGTGTCTGGGGTAAGTGAGGAAGATGGTGAGTGGGGAACATGTAACTGGACAGATGGCCAAAGAGCAGGCAGGGCTTGTAGGGCTAGTAACTGACACGACTGGATTTTGTCTCATGTGGGCCGGGAAGCCTTTGGAGGGTTTTGAGCAGCAAAGGGGCCTGACCTGATTTCCATCTTGCAAGCATCATCCTACTGTTGGGAAACGGATTGACGGTAAGCAAGAGTGGAAGAAGGTAGGCCAATGAGGAGGACCCAGTGAAGTGGAAGGGACAGGCTGATCTGGGCTCAGTTTGCCTTTGCATGTGGAAGAGACAGCACTGGTTAATGGATTAGATGTCAGAAGGACCAGCTACGTAATTTTGGGGGCCCTCTGCCAATGAAAAGTGCATGGTTCCTCATTCAAATATTATCTGGAATTTTAGCACAGCTGCAGCAGAGCATTAAGCAAGCACAGGGCCCTTTTATGTGTGAGACCGAAATGTGACTGCCCAGGTGCACACCCGTGAAACCAGCCCTGCACGTCAAATGTGAAAAAGAGCGAACAAGTTCAACTGCACGTGCCTGTCAGGCCTGTCCAGAAAGCAGTCTTTATTAGGGGGGATCTCAGGAAATTGCTGCTTTGATAGATCAAACATGGTCACATGTCAGCTGTTTCCTGTTGGTCATTCTGATCCAAGTCAGGTATTTAGGGGCTCCATGGAGTGAATGTGTCCCCCGAATTAATATACTCAAGCCCCAATTGCCAACGTGGTGGTATTTGGAGGTGGATGGACCCTTTGGGAGGTATCATAATGAGAGTTAATTAGGTCATGAGGGTGGGGCACTCATGGTGGGTGTATTAGTCCATTTTCATGCTGCTGATAAAGACATACCTGAGACTGGGCAATTTACAAAAGAAAGAGGTTTATTGGACTTATAGTTCCACGTGGTGAGAAGGCCTCACAATCATGGCGGAAAGTGAAGGGCATGTCTCACATGGCAGCAGACAAGAGAAAAGAGCTTGTGCAGGGAAACTCCCCTTTTTAAAAGCATCAGATCTCATGAGGCTTATTCATGGTCACAGGAACAGCACGGGAAAGACCTGCCCCCATGATTCAATTACCTCCCACTGGGTTCCTCTCACAATACCTGGGAATGCAAGATGAGATTTGGGTGGGGACACAGCCAAACCACATCAGTAGCCTTATAAGAAGAGGAGAAACATGCCCCCTCCACGACCATGCATAGGCACACACCAGGCGAAGACCATGTGAAGACAGAAGAAGGCAGCAGTCTTCCAACCAGGAAGAAGGCCTTCTCCAGGAACTGGACGGTGCTGTCGCCCTGGTCTTAGATTCCAGCCTCTAGAGCATGAGAAATACATTGTTTAAACCACCCGGTCTGTGGTATTTTGCAATGGCAGCCAGAGTGGACTAGGGGTAGGGGAAATAAATGGCAGGACTGAAGACAGATTAGGGTTCTCAGAGGTCACATAGGGAAGAGGCACCGTGGAGAAGTGGACAGACCCTGGAGTCCTCCAGCCAAGGTGGAGTTGGAGGAGGAGGGCAGTAGGGCAGGAGAGCAGGGAAGAGCTGGAAGCCAGGGCCAGAGGGTTTCAAGAAAGAGGACATGGCCAGCCATGTCCAACATGGCCGAGGTCAGAGAGATGAATGGCCACTGAATTTGGGAACAGGAGGTCTTTGGTGTCCTGGACAAGAGCAGTGTCAGTGGCGTGTTGGGGACAAAAGTTTGAGTGGAGTGGACTGACGGGGAAATGGAAAGAAGATGGGGAGGTGGAGATGATCACATACAATTCTTTGGGTAAGTTCTGGTGGGGCAGTAGCCAGGGAGAAATGGGATGAGCCAAGGGCATTTCTTACTGATTTATAAAATATCTAAGATTTACATAAAGATATAAGAAAGAATAAAGGCCACTCATATGCCCATCCCCCAGCTAAAGCAATAAAACAATTTCAATAGGACTGTAAACCTCAGTGTATCCTTCAAGGGACAATCCCCAACCTTCTCCCGAGGGTAACTATTAACCCAGGTCGTTTTTATTCGCTTGCATTTCTTTATTGTTTTATTACATAGGGACAAATTTATTAGCAATATACTGTTTTGCATGTTACTAGACTTCCCATAATGCTATCATATTGCATATATTCTTCTACAGGTTATAAAGATCACATTGATTCATGTAGCTTTGTTCATTCATTTTCACGACGACAGAGTATTTTACTGAGGCTGTATACTAGAGTTTCTCTATTCTCCTACCGGTGGTTGTCAAGTTTGCTGTCTATATTTTTCCACTACAAACATTGCTGCTAAGCACCCTGGGACTGGTTTCCTCAGGACTGTAACCAGTATGTTGGGTAAACAGATTTTTTTTTTTTTTTTGGAGATGAGTCTTGATTTATCGGTCAGGCTGGAGCGCTCAGGCTGGAGTGTAGTGGCGCAATCTTGGCTCACTACAGCTGGCCAGGCACGGTGGCTCACACCTGTAATTCCAGCATTTTGAAAGTCCGAGGCAGGCAGATCACCTAAGGTCAGGAGTTTGAGACCAGCCTGACAACATGGAGAAACCCCATCTCTACTGAAAATACAAAAAATTAGCAGGGCGTGGTGGTGCATGCTTGTTATCCCAGCTACTCAGGAGGCTGAGGCAGGAGAATCACTTGAACCTGGGAGGCAGAGGTTGCAGTAAGTCAAGATCACACCATTGCACTCCAGCCTGGGCAACAAGAGCAAAACTATGTCTCAAAAAAGAAAAAGAATTTATATCTCCCCCAACAACCCCCTGCTCAGGCAGATGCACTGCCTGAGCCTAGTGCACTGCCACAGCCACTCCGTGGCTAAAAGTTCTTGGTTCACCTTTGATTAAAATAAAGTTACTTGGCCAGATGCAGTGGCTCATGCCTGTAACCCTAGTACTTTGGGAGGCTGAGGCAGGTGGATCACCTGAAAGCAGGAGTTGGAGACTAGCTAGGCCAACATGGCGAAAACTCATCTCTACTAAAAATACAAAAATTAGCCGGGCATGTGGGCATGTGCCTATAATCCCAGCTACTCTGAGGCTGAGGCAGGAGAATCACTTGAACCTGGGAAGCGGAGGTTGCAGGGAGCCGAAATTGTGCCACTGCACTCCAGCCTGGGTGACAGCGATACTCTGTCTCAAAAAATAAAAATAAATAAAAATAAAGTTTTCTTCAGTAATTAACGTGTCGAGCCCATGTAATAGTCAAAACTCTATTGACTAATACACAACGAGGTTAATACATCATTGCTTATTAACTGCTCCCCTCCTCAGCCCTGGCCTTTGCCCTCTCCGCAGGCTGCCTCTGGCCCCCAAGCTGGTAGAGGAAGGGGGTGGGGCGAGCTTTTGTTGTCGCTGGCATCTGGCTGCACTCAGCTGCAAAAGTGACTCTTCTCTGGGGGGGCATATTGACCTCTTCAGAGGGTCACTCGAGGGTCTCACTGGGGGGGTCTCTCATCTGTGGTCCCTCACTTAGGGACCGCCCTTATTCTTGGCCCCTTGGGGCCTCTTGGGAGGCTGAAGGAGGCCCTTCCAGGCACTGCTGCGGACCCCTGGGCTCACAGGTGTGTCCCCAGCAACACCTGGAAGGGCCTGCCTCAGCCTCCCAAAGTGCTGGGATTATAGGCATGAGCCACCGCACCCGGCCAAGAAATCTTTATATATCTGGATTCTAGACTCTTATCCAACATATGATTTGCAAACATTTATTCCCATTGTGTTAATCTTTTCAGTTTCCTGAGTAGTGTCGTTTGATGCGGAAAAGTTTTTAATTTTGATGAAGTCCAATTTACTTTGTTGTTGCTTGTCCTTTTGGTGTCACCTCTAAGAATCCATTGCCAAATCCAAGGTCATGAATATTTACTTGTTTTCTTCTAAGAGTTTTATCTTTTCAGCTCCGACATAAATAATATTGTAATGCAATATTTCAAAAATCAAAACGAATACAAAAAGTCCATGATGAACAAAATATCAACATGTTAAATAAAGGCCAAATCTGGCTCTGCACTTGGTCTACGTCCTGGATTCCTGCAGCCTGGGGCGGGGGCAGATTAAACTAGGTGAGTCCATTGGCTTGGGGCTGTGTGTGGTTGGTGGCAGAGTTCGGACCCGGCTGGTCCAGAGGGAGAAGCCACTACTGCAGGAGACAGAGCGATTTTTCCGCTGCAAATTCTTGAGAAGGGAGGATGGGAGGTGGCGGGACCACCCAGTGAAGCCGGCCCCTAACGCCCAGCGTGTGTGTGCTGTGCGCGCGTGGGTGGCTGCAGACCGCGACGAGATAAACTTGAAAGTGAAGGCCGGGCGCGGTGGCTCAAGCCTGTAATCCCAGCACTGTGGGAGGCCGAGGCGGGTGGATCACGAGGTCAAGAGATCGAGACCATCCTGGTCAACATGGTGAAACCCCGTCTCTACTAAAAATACAAAAAATTAGCTGGGCATGGTGGCGCGTGTCTGTAGTCCCAGCTACTCAGGAGGCTGAGGCAGGAGAATTGCCTGAACCCAGGAGGCGGAGGTTGCGGTGAGCCGAGATCGCGCCATTGCACTCCAGCCTGGGTAACAAGAGCGAAACTCCATCTCAAAAAAAAAAAAAAAAAGAAAGAAAGTGATCGCTGTCCCAGGGCTGCCTGCTCCCAAGGGACCCTGACAGAGGCCGCCGCCCCAGCAGGGTCCCCAGCAAGGAGAAGCCCCTGGCAAGGGGAGAGGGTCAGACCGCGGTGCGCGCATCCCCCGGCCCGCGCCTCCTCCCTCTCGCCCAACGCTCCGGTCCGATGGGGGCAAGCGCGTGCACAGGGGGCCCTAACGCGTCCCTCCAGCCTGGATTCCGGCAGCCCCGCGGCAGGGGAGCCGGCGCAGCCGCCGCGGCGCGGAGTAGGCCGGCTGGGCTTCCGGGGCGGGCCCGGGTCCTGGGCCGGGGCGGGTGTGTCCGAAACCCACCAGTGAGGGAGCGGGAGAGCGCGGCCGCCCGGCCCCCACCCCGGAAGGCCCAGGCGTCCGGAGCTACCCGCAGGCTCCCAGCCGGGCACCATGGCTGCGCTCGCGCCTCTGCGTGACTGCCAGGTACACCGAGGCTGCTCCCGGCCAGGTCCCGCTCGGACCCCGGGACCAGGGCGTGGCCCGGTCCTGGGCGGGGAGAAATCCCGGCAGCGGCGAGGGAGAATGGCAGGAGACATGGCCTGGGCACGGGGCACGGGGCACGGGGCGCGGGGCGCGGGGCGCGAGGTGATCCCTGGGCGCACGGGCGCGTCCGCAGCAACGCCTGGAAGCGACCCGAGGACCTTATTGTGGGGTCCCCACCAAAGGAAATAAGGGGCGCCCGTCAGGGTACTCAGGAGACCCCAAGAGCTCCTAAACAGCGTAGCTCACTGGGCATGGCGTGGGACGCAGGGAAGCCCGCGAAGGTGAGGGGCTCCTTGCAATCCGCCCAGCACGGGAAGCCTGAGCCCATTTTGCTGATGAGGAAGATGGAGATCAGAGGGGCTAGGCGACTTGTGTGTGGAATTTTGAAGGGCTCCTGGTAAGAAGGCCTTGCTCTTCCCTTCTTGCCGTCTGCAGGCCTGGAAGGACGCGAGGCTCCCGCTCTCCACCACAAGCAACGAAGCCTGCAAGCTGTTCGATGCCACGCTGACCCAGGTATGCCTGCCGAGAGAGGCCGCGGCCCTTTCTGTGGAGGTCCAGGGGAAGGTTTTTAAAATGGGGAATACTTTTTAAATTGCACCGTGACCTTAGAAATAGACGGCAGTACCTGTATGCACCCTGTACCTGAGGGCGTGGGAGCGTGGGGACGTATCTCTGATCTCTGCCGCCCACAGCGTCCTGAGAGGGCCTCTGCACTCGCCCTCTTCCCCGGGACTGAGTGGGGGGAGAACAGCAGTGGGCGCCGTGGGGGGCGTTTTGTGAGGGTGCTGGCCTCCCCTGCCTCCCGCTGTGGCCTGCTGAGGGTCTGCGGCAGGGCTCTGCCACCAGGACGTGGATCCTATCCTGGGATGAATCTGTGAGTATACTGCTCGTACGGAGGTGTGCCAAGACCTTCCGCCGCATGACCAGTCATTTCTCCGTCAGTGAAGGGGCCCATGGTTTTAGAACCAGGAGAGGACCCAGAAGTAACATCCAACTAGTTTGTTTGGCAGGTGGGGAAACTGAGGCCCGGAGAGTTGAACCTATTCACTTTGTTGTACCAGAGCAAGCATAGAAAATCAACACCAAGACAAAAGTATGCCAAATTGCAGGGTCTTTATTGCTGTCGGCCACGGAGAACTCACGTCTCTCCAACCCGTGGCCCCGAAAGGAGGGTGTCAAGACCTTTTATGCCTGTAAACCACCTCCTGGGCAGGGGTGAGGGTGAGGGGCTTCGGACATTCCGAGGGCCAGGGGACTTTGGACATTCCGATTGTTACGTAAGTGGTTCACTTACGTAACAAGTAAGTCAAGGTAAGCGTTAGTTTACACATTTTGGCTCACTGCAACCTCTGCTGCCCGGGTTCAAGCAATGCTCCCGCCTCAGCCTCCTGAGTAGCTGGGACTACAGGCGTATGCCACCACGCCCAGCTAATTTTTGTATTTTTAGTAGAGACAGGGTTTCATCATGTTGGCCAGGATGGTCTCGATCTCTTGACCTCGTGATCCGCCTGCCTCAGCCTCCTGAAGTGCTGCGATTACAGGTCTAGGACTTTTAAAAAGAGGCATTTGAATAAAGGACTAGGAATAAATACACTAAATTGTTAAAAATGATGAGGCGCTGGGCACGGTAGCTCATGCCTGTAATCCCAGCACTTTGGGACGCTGAGGCAGGTGGATCACCTGAGGTCAGGAGTTCAAGACCAGCCTAGTCAACCTGGCATAACCCCGTCTCTACTAAATATAAAAAAATTAGCCGGGCCTGGTGGCGCCCACCTGTAATCCCAGCTACTCAGGAGACTGAGGCAGGAGAATTGCTTGAACCCTCGAGGCAGACGTTGCAGTGAGCCTAGATCATGCCATTGCACTCCAGCCTGGGAGACAGAGTGAGACTGTCTCAATTTAAAAAAAAAAAAGATGATATAAAATGAGATTTGGGTAAGTTTTATCTTTCAGCTTTTGTGTCTTTCTAACGCTCTAAAATGAATGTTTACTGTGACTATTTTTAAATGAATGAATAGGAAGCAGAAGTGTTCCTATTCTGACCAACTTTAAGGCTCCTCTTATGGTGGAAGAAGCCGATGTATAGCAGGTCACCTGTCAGGCGGAACCTGCCTTTTTTTTTTCTCCTTTTCTCTGTCTCGTAGGCTGGAGTGCATTGGCGCGATCTCGGCTCACTGCAACCTTTGCCTCCTGGGTGCAGGCGATTCTCCTGCCTCGGCTGCCCGAGTAGCTAGGCCTACAGACACACACCACCACACCTGGCCAATTTTTGTATTGTTTGTAGACAGCGTTTCACCATGTTGGCCAGGCAGGTCTCAAACTACTGCCTTCAAGTCATTTACCCACCTCAGCCTCCCAAAGTGCGGGGATTACAGGCATGAGCCATCGCGCTCAGTCAGAACCTGCCTTTTGATGTTCTTTTTTGGAAATGCAGCATCCCTAGCCCTAGAAAGTGTGCCTTGGGCGATGTGTATTTCATTTCCTCATATGAAGAAAGTTATCAGCCAAGTTATGCCTTCTTTGGGTTAAAGTCCAGAAACAATGTTCTACAAATAAAAACAAATCTGGATTTATTTTTATTTTTTGTTTTTTGAGAGGGAGTCTCTGTCATCCAGGCTGGAGTGCAATGGCGTGATCTTGGCTCACTGCAACCTCAGCCCCTGAGTTCAAGTGATTCTCATGCCTCTGCCTACCAAATAGCTGGGAATACAGGCATGCACCACCACGCCCCACTCATTTTTGTATGTTTAGTAGAGATGGGATTTCACCATGTTGGTCAGGCTGGTCTTGAACTCCTGACCTCAGATGACCTGCCTGCCTCAGCCTCCTGAAGTGTAAACCTGGATTTGGAGTCACACCTTTGTTAGTATGATCCAAGGGCTCTGTGAGGACTTGTTTTGCTTTTCCCATTTCAGTATGTAAAATGGACCAATGACAAGAGTCTCGGTGGCATTGAGGGCTGCCTGTCAAAGCTCAAAGCAGCAGATCCCACCTTCGGTGAGTGACGGCCTCCCTGGGTGCAGGTGCCCCGCTTCATAGATCCAGCCCCTCTCTCTCTTCCTGACCACAGGGACACAGTTGGGATGGGGAAGGCAGGTTGGGTGGTGGCAACTGGGGTGACATTTGCACAGTGGGAGGGAAGATGACAGCTGCCATTGTATTTGGAAAAACAGCCACTCCCATAAAGATGCCAGGTTCTAATAGAAGGTGTTTTCAAGTCTTTTCTCTAATTGCCATCAGTTCTGGAATGAAGATGCTGACCGCATTCTCAGATGAGGAAACAGGGTTGGCAAGAGTAAGACTGGACCTGAAGCCACCCAGCTGGTGGTTGACAGCTGAGATTAGATAAGGCTTCCTGAATCCAAGGCCCAGAGCCCTGGAACATGAGAGATGGCTGCTGCAGCCTCCCTCAAGGGACCAGTGAGACCTCATCCAGAGTGGCCGGGGTGAGGTGGGGACCGATGGCTGACAGAGGCCGGCATGTGTGTACAGTGGGCGTGGGGATGCCAGCACAGTGCATTGCAGGTGTGTGGTCCCAGGGTGTGGCAAGGTTCCGGGCCAGGGAGAGGGCTGATGAGGAGACAGGGCTCTTGGCAGGACAGCAGGGACCCCAGTCTCACCCTGCTGCATCCTGGTCAGACTTAAGGCAGGGGGCTTGTACTGCCCTGGAGAGGACAAACAAGGAAATAATTGGCTACCCCGTTATTTCCAAACCCAGTCGTGGGGAGCCGGGAGCCAGGGGCGGGCTCGGACTCTCTGAGCAGACCTCCAGCCCTTATCAGGGGCTTTGACCACTTGAACCACCAGCTCGGCTGGGCTGGGGCTGACTATTGGAATCACAGCTATTTTCCAGGGGCCGAATGGGTGGTCCTAGAACTATGGTTGGGTCCTGGGTCCTAAGCCTGAGCCAGTGACCAAGTTCCAAATGCCAGTGGACACCCTGGCTCTCCAGAGTGGGGCCTGGGGGCCTGCAGTCCTGCCAGCAAGGCTGCTGCGAAGCCCACAAGGCACATCCCCCCACCCCAACTTTCAGCCCGTGTGAGCAGTGCAGACAGGATCAGGACTTCTGTGCTCCGGGGCCTCCTTGTCCATCCCCTCATGCACCTCATCCGCTGATGCCTCCCGGGAACTGTGTGCTGGCTGTGCTGACAGTGTCACCTGATGAGCCTCAGGCAGCCTCGCGCTGAGTGGCTCATGCAGCGAGGGGAAGCTGCTTTAGACACTGGCACTCAGCAGAATGCCGTCATTAGAAAAATGTTCAAGACTGCTTTTAGGCTTACTGCACACCCTTCTGCCTGACAAGCGCCGAGGCTGAGTTCCAGGCAGTTGGCAGGGCCACAGTGCGCAGCCTACTGCTGCATGGGGTGTCTGTGTAACATGTGGATCCTGGGCTGGGCTCGGCTGGGCTGGACCATCTGAATCACCAGCCATTCTCTTACCTCCCACCAGCGATGGGCCACGCCATCTCGAATGGCCTGGTGCTGATTGGCACTGGAAGCTCCGTGAAGCTGGACAGAGAGCTGGACCTGGCTGTGAAGACCATGGTGGAGACTTCAAGAGCCCAGCCGCTGACAAGGCGGGAGCAGCTGCACGTGTCTGCAGTAGAGACATTTGCCAAGGGGTGAGGGGCCTCCCTGGGCCAGGAGCTGGCACCCTGAGGCTATGCTGGGGAGTGGCAGGGTATCCCTTTCCCAATGCCCTCAGGAGGAGGGCCGGTGGGAGAATGATTCTCCCCCTGGCTCGTGAGATGCTCTGGCGGAAAATCACTTCCTGTCTGTTTTGCTAACCCTGGTGGAGTGCTGAATGAGGAAGCAGTCAGTGAAGAATCTCAACTTAGTGTTCAAAGTAACTTATTTTGTTTCATTAAGTAAATTGTATATTATTTTCATTACAAAAATAATAGGGTCACACTACAGAACTAACTAGGTTAGGGAAGAGAGAAGAAAATATGCTTCTTCTAGTGGGAAATAAGAAGTCAATCAGATTAAATCAAATATGCACCCGTATGCTCCTTGCTCTCACACTGGCTTTCACATCATCGCATTGCCCCCCCCCCCCCCCCCCCCCCCCCCCCCCCCCCCCCCCCCCCCCCCCCCCCCCCGCTGTTCCCCACGCTGGTTCCCTCATTCTCCAAGACAGCCCCTGTGTCTGCTTAGGCAGGCAAGATACGCTGCAGAGTTAGGTGACCTTAGCCGATTGCTCAGGTGCTCAGGGATTCCCAACCCTGAGACGGGAAGTGCTGCCTGGCCTTCCCGGCGAGTCCGCCCAGGTGTGGGTTCCGCCTCGGGGACTTCCTGCAGCTGTCTCACAGCCTCCAGTGGGATGATCTTTGGCAATTTGTTAAACCAGTTTTTTTTTTTTTTAATTGAACTAAAGAGTAAAATTTCCCACTGAAAACAGTTAGTTCAATTAAAAAAAACTAACATAGGCCGGGCGCAGTGGCTCACGCCTCTAATCCCAACACTTTGGGAGGCCAAGGCAGGTAGATCACAAGGTCAAGAGATCGAGACCATCCTGGTCAACATAGTGAAACCCCGTCTCTACTAAAAATACAAAACATTAGCTGGGCATGGTGGCGTGCACCTGTAGTCCTAGCTACTCGGGAGGCTGAGGCAGGAGGGTCGCTTAAACCCAGGAGGCGGAGGTTGCGGTGAGCTGAGATCGCGCCATTGCACTCCAGCCTGGGTAACGAGTGAAACTCCGTCTCAAAAAAAAAACTAACATAGAAACTAATTAAAAAAAAAAATACTCCCGCTGGTGCAGTGGCTCACACCTGTAATCCCAGCATTTTGGGAGGCTGCGGCGGGCAGATTATGCGGTCGGGAGTTTGAGACCAGCCTGGCCAATATGGTGAAACCCTGTCTCTACTAAAAGTACAAAAATTAGTTGGATGTGCTGGTACATGCCTGTAATCCCAGCTACTTGGGAGGCTGAGGCAGGAGAATCATTTGAACCTGGGAGGCAGACGTTACCGTGAGCGGAGATCATGCCATCGCACTCCAGCCTAGGTGACAGGATCAGACTCCGTCTCAAAAACAAAACAAAACAAACTACTTCCATGCAGACCATGACACTGGTGAGAAGCGATGCCTCTTCCATTCCCCAGGTGAGTGGACCGTGTTCAGTGTTGGTGAGAAATCTTTCTCGGTTTCCAGGAACTTCCCGAAAGCCTGTGAGCTATGGGAACAGATTCTCCAGGACCACCCGACCGACATGTTGGCCCTGAAATTTTCCCATGATGCTTATTTTTACCTGGGCTATCAGGAACAGATGCGAGATTCTGTTGCTCGAATTTACCCCTTCTGGACACCTGACATCCCCCTAAGCAGGTAGGTGCCAGCAGGAAATCACCTCATTTGTGTTTCTTAATCTCTCTCTTCTGCCCTAAAAATATGATGAGTCTCTTGGCCGTGTCCTAAAAGTAATGGGACCACTGCTGCTGTTCTCCTACTTCCTTAAAGTTCAAAAGTTTCATTTTCTTCATTTGATTTTCATCCCGCCTGTGAATGAGGTAGCGCCATTATGTATCAGTCAGCATGGGATTGTTTTTGCTGCAGTAAGAAACATCTCCTGGATCTTCTTCCCTAAAGCTTATTTGTTTATTAATTTTTTTTTTTTTTTTTGAGACAGAGTCTTGCACTGTCACCTAGAGTGTAGTGGCTTGATTTTAGCTCACTGCAACCTCCACCTCCCAGGTTTAAGTGATTCTTTTGCCTCAGCCTCCCAAGTAGTTGGGGCTACAGGTGCATGCCACAATGCCTGGCTAATTTTTGTATTTTCAGTAGAGATGAGGTTTCACCATATTGGCCGGGCTAGTTTCAAACTCCTGACCTCATGATTCGTCTGCCTCTGCCTCCCAAAGTGCTGGGATTACACCGTGCCCAGCCTTTCCCCAAAGCTTATTAAAGGTTTATTTTTCACTCATGCTACATGACTACCTTAGGAGGACTCAGGGCTCTGCCACCATATCCTTGTTTCCATCCGGGATCCCAGCTGGTGAAGCATCTGCCCTCTGGACACACCTGTCTCTAAGAGGGAAAAGTGAGCTTTCATGGGGGATTACAATGGCAATAAAAAGTTTAAAATGAAAGGAATACCCTGCCATTCCCAAGTCATTGGCCAGAACTGATCACATGACCTCGCCCACCTACAAGGAGACCAGGAAGTACAGTTCTAGGATGTGCCTGGGAAGAGAGGAGGCCTGGAATGCAAGTGAACACCCCCAGTGACCATCACACAGGACTGACCTCACTGCAGCTTAATTACAGGATAGATGTGAGGTTCAAACAGGTTACTAAGCTGTATTTAGTCAGCGCTCTCCAGAGAAGCACAGAGAGCTCGGAGACAGAGAGAGAGATGGAGATTTATTTTAAGGAATTGGCTCATGTGAATGTAAGGGCTGGCAAGTTGAAAATCTGTAGGGTAGGGCAGCAGAATTTCTTCTACAGACCTCAGTCTTTCTCTTAAGGCCTTTAACTGATCGACGAAGCCCACCCACATGGAGGGAAATCTGCTTCACTGAAATCACATCTAGAAACACCTTCACAGGACTGGGCACAGTGGCTCATGCCTGTAATCTCAGCTCTTTGGGAAGCTGAGGCGGTAGGATTGCTTGAGCCCAGGAGTTCAAGATCAGCCTGGTCAACATGGCAAGACCCTGATTCTACAAAAAGAAAAAAATAGCTGGGTGCAGTGGTTCACGCCTCTAATCCCAACACTTTGGGAGGCTGAAACGGGCGGATCACCTGAGGAGCTCAAGACCAGCCTGACCAACATGGAGAAACCCAGTCTCTAGTAAAAACACAAAAAAATTAGCCAGGTGTGGTAGCACATGCCTGTACGCCCAGCTACTTGAGAGGCTGAGGCAGGAGAATCCCTTGAACCTGGAAGGCAGAGGTTGTAATGAGCCAAGATCTCACTCTGTACTCCAGCCTGGGTGACAGAGCAGAACTCTGTCTCAAAAATAATAATAATAAATAAAAGAAAAAAATAAAATTTATCCAGGCACAGCTACTTAGGAGGCTGTGGTGGGAGGATCCCTTAAGCCCAGAAGTTTGAGGCTGCAGTGAGCTGCAATCATGCCACTGCACTCCAGCCTGGGCAGCACAGCAAGACTCTCTAAAACAATTTTTAAAAAGGCCGGGTGTGGTGGCTCACGCCTGTAATCCCAGCACTTTGGGAGGCCAAGGTAGGTGGATCACCTGAGGTCAGGAGTTTGAGACCAGCCTGGCCAACATAGTGAAACCCCATCTCTACTAAAAATACAAAAATTAGCCAGGTGTGGTGGTGGGCATCTGTAATCCCAGCGACTTGGATGGCTGAACCCAGCAGGTGAAGGTTGCAGTGAGCCAAGACTGTACATTGCACTGCAGTCTGGCCAACAAAAGCGAAACTCCAACAAATAAAAATACTTTTTTTTTTTCTAGCAACATCTAGACTGGTGTTTGACAGAATAACTGGGCACCGCGGTCCGGCCGAATCAATACGTAAAAAATTAACCAACACAAGAACCTAATAGTACCCGACACACAGTGAGCATGCAGTCAATAGCTGAAGTGTTGAGAACTAAATGACCCCGGTAAACACTCAATACATATATATTTTTTAAAAGATAAGTCTGGAAGCCAGTACTCATTGCTTCAGGGCCAGGCATGGTGATTCATGCCTGTAATCCCAGCACTCCGGGAGGTCGAGGCGGGTGGATCATGAGGTCAGGAGTTCAAGAACAGCCTGACAAATGTGGTGAAACCCTGTATCTACTAAAAGTACGAAAATTAGCCGGGCCTGGTGGCACCTGTAGTCCCAGGTACTTGGGAGGCTGAGGCAGGAGAATCGCTTGAGTCTGGGAGGCAGAGGTTGCAGTGAGCACCACTGCCCTCCAGCCTAAGCGACAGAGTGAGATTCCGTCTCAAAAAAAAAAAAAAAAAGACATTGCTTCAATGAATAACAAAAGCTAGAATCAGTCTCCTTGCACAGTAGAGAAGCCCAAATCTTAGTCTCAAACAGAAGCCCCATTGCCCTATTTTGTTTTCACTTAACCCAAGAAACCACAGGAAAGAACACCTTTCATGTGTGAGCGCCCTAGGTACTCGGTGCCCAGTTGCAGATGAGATTGGAAGTGTGGGCTGAGGGTGGTGTCTCACGCCTGTAATCCCGGCACTTTGGGAGGCAGAGGCAGGTAGATCACCTGAGGTCAGGAGTTTGAGGCCAGTGTGGCCAACGTGGTGAAACCTCGACTCTACTAAAAATACCAAAATTAGCCGAATGTGGTGGTGAGCACCTGTAGTCCCAATTACTCGGGAGGCTGAGGCAGGATTGCCTGAACCCTCTACCTCTGGAGGTAGAGGTTGCAGTGAGCTGAATCGCACCACTGCACTTCAGCCTGGGCGACAGAGTGAGACTCCATCTCAAAAAAACAAACAAACCAACCAACCCGCAAGAGTGATCAGAAGTGTGTAATTATTCAGCAGTGTCTTCCAGCCCATCCTGGGCTGGGCCCGGGCTGAGGTTGAGTTGGGCAAGACAGGGCCCATCCTGTGGGAGCTCCGGGTCTGAGGAGGACCCAGCTGTCCACTGAGTACAGTGTAGTCCGGGCAGCCCACAGGTTACGGAGGCTTCCCAGGGAGGTGCCCCTGGGTCATGCCTCTGGGTGGACGTCACCAGGCAGACAGGAGGGAGAGGAGCCTTGTTATTCTCAGTGGAGACCCGTGTTGGTTCTTAGGAGGTGGGAGGGATGCTCACTGAGGAGCGGGCCCGCTTTCTGTGCTGGGTTTGGGGATGATTGTGCGGATGTAACATTCACCTTGCCCCTCACCAGTCAGAAGCATGGAATTGCTGAAAAGCACAGAGCTTGGCATGGGGTTGGGGAGTGTCAGTCTCCTGCGGCTGCTGTAGTGAAGAGCTGCAAACTGGGTGGCTCAGAGCAGCAGACAGGTACTCACAGCTTTGAGGGCCAGGAATCCCATCCAAGGTGTCAGCAGGGCCAGCGCCCTCCAAGCCTCAGGGGCGGGTCCTTCCTGCCTCTTCCAATGCCTGGTGGTGCCCGGAGCTCCCTGAAGTCCCTTGGTTCGAAGCTGCGCCACTCTGCCTTGGTCTTTGCCTGCCGCCCTCCCTCTGCATCTGTGTCTTCACACGGCCGTCTTATATGGACACCAGTCATTGCATTAGAGCCCACCCTAATCCCGTGTGACCTCCTGTAAACTTGACTACCTCTCCAAGGACTGTATTTCCATAAAAGGTCACATTCCCAGTACTGGGCATTAGGACCTCAGTGTACCTTTGGAGGGACACAATTCAGCCTGCTACCCATCCATTTTTTACTCTGAGATCTTTTTTTCTGTTTTTAGCTATGTGAAAGGCATCTACTCTTTTGGCTTGATGGAAACCAACTTCTACGATCAGGCAAAAAAACTCGCCAGAGAGGTAAGTGGGCCCTTCCCACGGTGCCTGATCCTCGGGAGCAGCTGTCAGGTGGACCAGGGCATGTGAGGGGCACCATTCATGTGTGACCCCGTGAGCCCCACTCTGGCCTCACTTCCTCAGAGAGACTGGGGAGCTTGTGTTAGTGTGAGCCGCTGCCGCCTGCCAGGGGCTGTCATTCACCTGTGGCCCCCGGGGTCCCCAGAGCCACGTTCCTTGTCTGACACTGGTTCCACTTCTACAGATGAGACTGATGGGGTGCGGGGAGCCCATGGTCAGCCCACTTACTTGGGGTTGCACAGAGTGGCAGCTCCGGGCTCACAGCAGCTCTGCCTGGCTCTGAGCCCCTTCTGCCCTGCAGGTGTAGGACTGTGGGAGGAGAGGCATGAATCCACGCTGGCCCTTCCTTCCTGAACTTCGCCATTTCTAAGCATCACTCACGGCACTAGAGGTTCAGGGAGCTGAGTGGTGATTGCCAATCATGGTGATTGCTGGGCATCCGTGCAAACCTGGGCCCAGGGCCAGGTGGCAGCCTGCAGCTGGCTGGCAGGCATGGGGTGCAGGTGGTCTCATGCTCTGGGGGTCCCCCTCCTCTACTCCTCTTGCAGAAGTGGAAACTGAGGCCCATGGAGGGGCTGCCATGCACAGGGGAGTGCCAGCTGCTCCTGTGCTGGGCTCTGCATCCACACAGCTCTGCCCACATAATGTTAAACTCTTTGTTGCCCAGATGAGGGGCCCGAGGCTCAGAGAAAGGCTAAGGCTAGAGCCCGCCCAAGGCCAGATGCCTCAGAGATGGCAGAGCTGAATTCCACCCAGGTCACCCGATGACAGCTGTCCTTTCAGCTGCCTGGCCCAGGCGCCGGCCTCCCAACGTCCTGGCTGGGCTTCTTCCCCCAGTAGTTGCCCTAGTCAGCTTGCAGTACCATACCCAGGAGATAGCACTCTTTGGGGCCCATGGGTCGCTGGGCTCTCTGAAGACTGCTCTGAGTACACAATCCAAGACTTGAGGCTCGGGTGATGCATTCTTTGCTTTAACTCTGGTCGAGGCTTGTGGGGACCTGAGTCGCTTTCTGGCCGTCGTGGCTCCATGGCCTGGATGACCGGATGCCACCATTCAGGGATCAGCTGCAGGAACGTTCCTTGGAGAACATGGCAGCTGGGCCCTCCCGTGGGTGGCGTCCATCTGGGCACCTTGGAGCTCAAGGGACAGTTGGAGAAGCTCTGGACAAGTGCAGCTGTGGCAAACCAGATGTGGCAGGCCCCCCCACTGAGGGCAGCCAACAATACATGCAAGCTCAAGCCTTGCAAGGAGCAAGAAGTGGTGGTTGGGGTCCCCGCCCTGCTCCATGGCCCCGCTCTCGCCCCCCGTCCTTTGTCTGGCAGGTGCCAACTCTTCGACTCCACCCCCAGCACCCCACAGACAAGTACTGGGCAGGAAAAGCGGCTACGACGGGGCCAGGGGTGGGAACACATGAGCCATGTGTCTGTAGCCTCAGGCTGGTGAGGGTAGGAGGAGCCGGGGCAGGAGCAGGCAGGCGGTGGGCACAGGCACAGCCATGGAGCTTGGGGTCCTGGAGCTCCAAGCGGCTCGATGGGTGGAGGCTTAGGGAGGAAGCCGCAGGCCAGGAGCCAGGGCTGTAGAGGGGCAGGCGAGGACTGGATTGTGCTGGGCCTTCAGCCTGGGAATGCAGTTTGGACTCTTTCCCAGGGAACCGTGGGAGGGGTCCAGGAGAGGGAGGAAGCTGGTCAGCCCATCAGAGCTGGTGACAGCCACCACCCTTCACTTCCGCCATTCATGAAAGCAGCACGCTTAGCAGGGTCCCATCTCAGAGCCCCACCCCCAGCCTGCTTAGACTGTGCCCAAGTGTCCTGTACTCAGGGCCCTGCCCCGGGGTGCCCACGGTCCCCTGCAGACATGCTTTCTTCCCGTCTGTGTTCCCACATGGAGTGGGCCGGGCCCAGGAAAGCTGAGTGTCGGGCAGAGCAGCAGGGCTTGCTGGGGCCCACCTCCTGCCAAAAGCCTCGCAGCAGGTGCTGGGCCAGGGCAGGGGAGCTTGAGGCTTCTGGACACCTGTGAGAGGCGTGGGGAGACTGAGGCAGTGGGCTGGCGGGAACTCATGATTTGGCATGGGGGACCTGGGCACAGGCCAGGCAATGGGACCTCTGTGAGCCTCAGTTTACTGCTCCATTTTCTTTTTTTTCTTTTTCTTTTTTTTTTTTTTGAGACAAAGTTTTGCTCTTGTCACCCAGGCTGGAATGCAATGGCATGATCTTGGCTCACTGCAACCTCCACCTCCCAAGTTCAAGTGATTCTCCTGCCTCAGCCTTCCAGGTAGCTGGGATTATAGGCACCTGCCACCACGCCTGGCTAATTTTTGTATTTTTACAAAATACAAAAATTATTATTTTTTTTTTTTTTTTATTTTCAGATGGGGTTTCACCATTTTGGCCAGGCTGGTCTTGAACTCCTGACCTCAGGTAATCCACCCGCCTCGGCCTCCTGAAGTACTGGGATTACAGGCGTGAGCCTACTCCCCCATTTTCTAAGCTCCACCTGGGGCTTAGTAGATGCTTAGCAAACATGAGATAGACACATAAATAGAAGAAAGAACAGCTAGGAGGGGAGGATCATTCCATGAGTCCTGCGTGCCTCGCTGGTTACTGTCAAGCTCACAGGTCGTGGGAGTGGCTTTTGTCACGAACTGCGATAACCTCAGAGCCAGCTGTTTCTGCACCCAGAAAGCCACATGTCCTCACGTGTGGTAGTGGGAGGAGGCAGCCACGGCTGCTGGAGCACTTGATAGTTCACACCGCATTCGCAGGGACAGTACCGCTTCTCTAAGAGGAAGGCGGCATCCATGGCCTTTCTGGCAGTAACTGAGGCCCAGAGAGGGCGGGCATGTTTGCAGGTGCCTCAGCTGTACGCAGAAGGCTGCGGGCTTAGGGATGAACCGTGGCTTTGGAAAGACCCTGTCGCTGTCCAGTTGGGTGACCCCAGGCAAGTCGCTTAGTCTCAGCTTCCTCATCTGTGAACCAGGCAGTGAGACCCGTGAGCTGGTGTGCCTAAGCAGGCGGGAAGTGGTGCTGATGGTCAGTGTCTTGAGTCAGAGCCCTGTCCCCACACTTGCTCCACCCTGTTCAGCCCAGGCCCCTCTTGCCCCTTAGAGACCTGTGGCTGCCTGGCCCGGCAGCCTGCTGATCCACGTTATCTGGAATCCTCTTCCCTGCACCCGCACAGGCTTTATCTATGAACCCGACGGACGCGTGGTCGGTGCACACCATAGCTCACATCCACGAGATGAAAGCAGAGATCAAGGATGGGCTGGAATTCATGCAGCACTCAGAGGCCCAGTGGAAGGTACGACGCTTGTCGCTGGGTCTGTTACCTCCCTGGGAAATTCAATGCGCTCCCTTGAGTTAGGCTGAGGCTTTAGGAACAGGAGGAGTTACAGGGCGTGGCTTAATTCTTGGGGTTCCTTCTCCCCCTCCTCTTGCACCTGCCCCAAGTGTTTGGCTGCTGAGCAGAGTGCAGTCAAGATTCTAGTCCACACCCCAGGCCTATACCTTGCCCTAGGGACCCCACCGAGGCTGCTTTGTATTTGGGGTCACCCTGCTTTGTATCAGGGGAGGGTGTGCACTTGACTCCCAAGCAGGGGCTGTGCAGTCTGAGCTGTGCTGGGGGGGACCCTCGGGCCTCCAGATTTGGCCCTGTCAAGGGGGGAGCTGTCAGGTTCTCTCCTCAGGGACAGTGAGGTTTGTTTGAGGTTCCTGAGTGCTGGGCGCTGTCACTTGCCGAGGGTCATGAGTCCAGTTTCCTGAGCTTGGAATATCCTAGCAGGGGCCAGCTCCGAGCACAGCACAGGTCCTACTGTAACACCGCTTCCTTCATACTGAGGGCAGCCTAAGGTAGCCACCAGCATACCACCTGCTCCCCTGGCTCTTGGGGCTTTGCCAGCACGTGCTGGAGTGTGGTCCGGGGCCCG
>NW_016107374.1:529812-533725 GCF_001604975.1 Cebus imitator | reverse complement strand
TAGTCATAATTTTTTTTTTTGAGACACATTCTTGCTCTGTTGCCCAAACGGGAGTGCAGTGGCACAAACAGGGCTTACTGCAGTCTTGACCTCCTGGGCTCAAGCAATCCTTCCACCTCAGCCTCCCAAGTAGCTGGGACTACTGGTGCATGCCACCACACCTGGCTAATTTTTAAATTTTTTTTAGGGAGAGACAGGGTCTCTTCCTTATGTTGCCCAGGTGGGTCTTGGACTCTTGGGCTCACGTGATCCTTCTGCCTCAGCCTCCCAAAGTGCTGGGATTACAGGCATGAGCCGCTGTGCTTTGCTGTTCCCTGCAGTTTTATCTAAGTGCCCTGAGCTGTCTGGGCACCCGTGGGCCTCGCATCTCTCTGTGAAGTGGCTGTGATTCCATTTATCAACTTCACACGTGAGGAAGGTGCAGCTGGAGTCGCTGAAGTAACTTCCTCTGTGCTGGTCCTGGGGCTGCTGCTCCCTAGCTTGAGCAAGCAGAATGTGAAGCTCCCCAGCCTCAGTTTCCCCCTTGGTAAATGCAGGCATAACAGTCCCCGCCCTTTGGAGTGGAAGGTAAGTCTGTGGCCTGGAGGTGCCCAGCACAGGCAGAAAATACTGTTTCCCGCACTCAAAAATGATGGTTTCTGTCGCCGGGCACTGTGGCTCACACCTGTAATCCCAGCACTTTGGGAGGCTGAGGCGAGCGAATCACCTGAGGTCAGGGGTTCAAGACCAGCCTGGCCAAAGTGGTAAAACCCCAGCTCTACCAAAGATAGAAAAATTAGCCAAGTATGGCCAGGCACGGTGGCTCATACCTGTAATCCCAGCACTTTGGGAGGTTGAGGCAGGTGGATCACCTGAGGTTGGGAGTTAGAGACCAGCCTGACCAACGTGGAGAAACCCTGTCTCTACTAAAAATACAAAATTAGCTGGGCCTGGTGGTTCATGCCTGTAATCCCAGCTACTTGGGAGGCTGAGGCAGGAGAATCACTTGAACCTGGGAGGCAGAGGTTGCCATGAGCTGAGATTGCACTCCAGCCTGGGCAACAAGAGCGAAACTGTGTCTGGAAAAAAAAAAAAATTAGGTGTGGTGGTGCACTCTTGTAATTCCAGCTACTTGGGAGGCTGAGACGGAGAATCGCTGGAACCTGGGAGGTGGAGGTTGCAGTGAGCCGAGGTCATGCCACTTCACCCCAGCCTGGGCAATAGAGCCACACTCTGTCTCAAAAAAAAAAAAAAAAGAAGATGGCTTCTGCATTAGCACAAAACAGCATTTGCTTTTTTTCCCATAGGGCTTTAGACTTTTCGTAAATTCCCGGTTTTTTTTCTCCAGGACTCGGATATGTTGGCTTGTCATAACTATTGGCACTGGGCTTTATATCTGATTGAGAAGGTAAGGTGACCATCTGTTTGCACTGTCTTACCCCATGAAGACGTCCAGAGGGAGAAAGATTTTTCTGGCTGTTGCTATGTATTCACATCCTATGGGGCAGTTCTGTTGTGTTTGCACGTTTCAGTGGCGACTGATGCAATGCAGCATTCCTGCTTTCAAAGAGCATTCCAGGCTTGAGTTGCTTTAGGGGTTTTTCACTGCTGAAGCCTGGAAGTCACATCTGTGGTGTGTAACTAGTGGAGACTGTTCAGGCTGAGTGCCTCTCTGTGGCTGGAGTGGAGAGCCAAGCCCCACCCCGCTGGGCGTACCTGCCTGGGCCAAGAGCTCTTCCAGCAGGAGCCAGGCCGTGGGGCAGCTGCTTGGGACAACCTTGACCCCAGGGATTCCGCCACAGGGTTCCATGTATGAGGTTGTCTCTTGCACTGCTCTTTATCATGGACAAAAGCTAGAAGCTCCCTGAATGTCCAAAAAGCAAGAAGTGCTCAGAACACGAGGGCCCTGTTGTGACATAAGAATGTGACGGTACACTGTCTGGAAGACAGCACAGAACCCAGCTGAAGGTACAGGAGAGGAAACACATGCAGAAAAGAAAAAGGTGGCCTGGTGCAGTGGCTCACGCCTGCAATCCCAGCACTTTGGGAGGCCAAGGCAGGCAAATCACCTGAGGTCAGGAGTTTGAGACCAGCCTAGGCAACATGGTGAAACCCCGTCTCCACTAAAAATACAAAAATTAGCCGGGTGTGGTGGTGCATCCCGGTAGTCCTGAGGCTGAGGCACGAGAATTGCTTGAAGCTGGGAGGCAGAGGTTACAGTGAGCTGAGACTGTGCCGCTGCAGTCCGGCCTGAGTGACAGAGGGAAAACCCATCTCAAAAAAAAAAGAAGAAAAAGGCTAGAAAGAAATACATGAAACAGCTTGCAGCAGTTAGTATGAGCAATACCTGTATTACCTCTTCCACTAGGACAGAGAATGCTTCCACAGCACCTGCTTCTTCAATGGCTGCAGCACAGGGCACTGCTGTCCTTCCTATGCTGGGATCCAGAGGCCTGGTTGGCAGCGGGTTTGCCTTCTCCCGCCCTAATGCCGCCGAGGCAATGCCCGTGCCCCTGTGAGAGGAGGCGGAGGCTGGAGGCCATGCTTCGGGTGCTCTGGCCTGGCCGTTTTCAGCATTACACTTTGCCTTCTCCAGAGCTTAATCAGGAGAACTTTATTCTTCCAGGGTGAATATGAGGCCGCGCTGACCATCTACGATACCCACGTAAGTTGCGTTCACACCCCGTGCGGTTCGTTGCAGCATTTTGCCTTTTAGTCTCAAACAGACCAGATCTTTGAGTTCATCGGGTTATCCCAGCCAGAAAAAAACAGCAGGAGCAAGAACACGTTTCTTGCGTAAGGCCCCGTGGGATTAATTTTGCCAGGAGCAGTGTTGTAACCCTGCCTGTGATGGTGACAGTGGTTGGCTCTGCTCACCCTGAGGGTGTTGATAGATTTACACGTCTGAGGGCCTCGTCTGCAATCGTGGACTTCTCTCCAGCCCCTTGATACCACTTTTCTTTGGTAAGACAACTGGTCTACCCATTGGAATTTTTTTACTTTACCATCATAAAATATAAAAAAACATAAAATTAAGTGTACACGGCCGGGTGTGGTGGTTCACACCTGTAATCCTAGCACTTTGGGAGGCCAAGACAGGGGATCATTTGAGGTCAGGAGTTCAAGACCAGCCTGGACAACATGGTGAAACCCTGTCTCCACTAAAAATATAAAAAAATGAGCCAGGCTTGGTGGCGGGCGCCTGTAAGTAATCCCAGCTACTCAGGAGGCTGAGGCATAAGAATTGCTTGAACCCCAGGAGGCAGTGAACCAAAATCGTGCCACTGCATTCCAGCCTGGGGTGACAGAGTGAGACCCTGTCTCCAAAAAAAAAAAATTAAGTGTATAGTTCTGTGGCATTAAGCACATTCACATTGTGTAACCATCACCACCCTCCACTTCCAGAACATTCTTCGTCTTCCCAAACCGAAACTCTATGTCTGTTAAACACTAACTCCCCATTCCTCCTCCCCAGGCCCAGGCATTCTTTTGAGAGGAGAAAAGAAAAGCCTGATTCACAGCTCCCAAGGACCCTAGTGTTGGCTTCATCATAAAAGCCTGGGACCATGGAAATGCTTATGATCTGGGGTCCTAAACACCAGAAAAAAACACACAGAACATTTCCCTTGAAGGAATCCTTTCTACATAATTGGGAAGTTGTAGGAAGAAATGAAGGGTGGACCGGGTGAGGTGGCTCATGCCTGTCATCCCAGCACTTTGGGAGGCCGAAGTGGGTGGATCACCTGAGGTCAGGAGTTCGAGACCAGCCTGGCCAACATGGTAAAACCCCGTCTCTACTACAAATACAAAAATTAGCCAGGCATGGTGGTGGGCGCCTGTAATCTTCCCAGCTACTCGGGAGGCTGAGGCAGGAGAATCACTTGAACCTTGGAGGTGGAGGTTGCAGTGAGCCAAGATCACACCACTGCACTCT
>NW_016107374.1:525046-529686 GCF_001604975.1 Cebus imitator | reverse complement strand
GGCCCGCTCAGCAAAGCTGAGTCTAGAGACGTGATCGGGCAGACAACCCTCCTACCAGTGTGGTCTGAGGCCTGGGGGTGGGAGGTGACAGATGCCTGGGCCTGGCACGGGCCCTGGGCCTGCAATGCAGTAGGCTCCTTCTTCAGGCCCACCTGGTGACCCCTCTAGTGCTTGGAGTAGTTTGCATCCCAGTCGAAGGTGATGGGCCTGTTAGTTGAGGTGGTGGGGACAGTGGCAGAGGGCTTGCTCTATGCAGGCCCACCGTGCCCAGATAGGCTGGCCCCCAGCTGGCCCTGCAGACCCCTCATCCAGCCCACCTGCTGAGCCCGCCTTGGCCGCCCTGTCTTCCAGATCCTTCCCAGCCTGCAGGCCGGCGGTGGAATGCTGGACATGGTGGACAGCTGCTCCATGCTCTACCGCCTGCAGATGGAAGGTAGCAACCCCGCAGCCCCGCTGGCTTCTGCCTCTTCCTCCCACATCATGAGGAGAGGGTGCTGTGGCCTGGTCGGGGGGCTGGGTAGGAGCTCATGGGTCAGCTGCTCTAGGCCTCTCTGCAGACCTTGGGACGGGCACGCCTGGCCGCTGCCTTGGGTACTGCTGTGCAGCTGGGGGAGGGCCCAGGCCACACTCCTTTCTTCCAGTTCCCACCACCCCTTGGTGTGGAAGCCTCCAGCTCTGCACCCAGGGTGGCACCTGCTGTGCTGTTCCCACGGCTGGCCTGCCAAGCCTTTGGGGCACTGGTGGCACCTGGCCACCTATCTCAATGCCACCTCCTTTCTAGAACATGGGAGAGTTTCTCAACTCCCTGGGATTGTAGACAGGTTTCTCAATCTTGTCGTGCTCTGCAGGTAGCCTGGAGGGACCAGCCACAGCTCTGGGGGTTATCAAGGGCTCCAGCCAACCACTGGGGTACCAGATGGTTCTCCTCTCACCTCAGGCTCAGCAGAGCCATCCTGGAACCACAAGGGCCTGGGCTAGGCCCTAGGTCAGCAGTACAGTAGGGGTGCAGGCCTAGGCTGAGCAATTCGGGGACCTGAGGGAGGGTATGGCAGGCTCTTTTTAGAGATTCCGGAAGACTTCCTAATGGAGGTGAAATGTGAGCCACAGAAGGGTGTGTGGGGTTTGCTAGGCAGAGACAAGGAAAGAGTTACGTTCAGAGAGAGCAGCCCATCTAAAGCCACGAGGACGCAGAAGCGAGCAGCCTGCTGCAGGACGAGTGGCCACAGGGCTCGACGTGGCCAGATGGGGCAAGAGCAGGCTGAGGGGTGTAGGAGCCAGGGAGCCCACCTGTGGGAAGAGCAGGCTGAGGCTGGAGACCCAGAGAAAAGTGAGGAGGCTGGGAGATGTGTGGGGAGGTTGGGGCATCCGTGGGGAGGCCGGGGGATGTGTGGGGAGGCCGGGGATGTGTGGGGAGGCCGGGGGACATCTGGAGAGGTCGGGGCATCCTTGGGGAGGCTGGGGGATGTGTGGGGAGGTCGGGGCAGCCTTGGGGAGGCCGGGAGCTGTGGGGAGGCCAGGGGATCTCAGGGAGACCAGGGGATCTGTGGGGACATTGGGGGATCCGTGGAGAGGTTGGTGGATCACAGGGAGGCCGGGGGATCTGCGGGGAGGTCAGGGGATCTATGGGGAGGCCGGGGATCCACTGGGAAGCTGGAGGATCCAAGACGCCTGGGGTTTGTCAAAGCAGCCAGAGGCTTTGTTTAATAACATTTGACACTTTTAAAAATGTGCTTCCTACTTACGCATCTGTGACTTCTACGATTAGACAGTCCTAACACAGGCCTGCGCACAAGGCCAGACGCTGCCCATGGCCCTGCCCACCTCCCCACCCTCTCATCTGGGACAGTGTCATAGGGCCTCCAGAGGAATCGCTGTGAAGGAGGCCCATGTACAGGACATGGCCCAGAGCCTCACACCAGGCCCTGGGTCTCCTTCCCGTGTCCTCAGGGGTGTCTTTGGGCCAGCGGTGGCAGGATGTCCTCCCTGTGACCCAGAAGCACAGCCGAGACCACGTCCTGCTGTTCAACGACGCACACTTCCTGATGGCCTCCCTGGGTGCACACGACACCCAGACCACACAGGAGCTGCTGACCACCCTGCGGGATGCCAGCGAGTATACAGAGGGGACCTTCTTGGGGTGGAGGTCCCCACCCTGCTGAGAGGGTAACCGGGTGCTAGGGCCATGCCGAGACCTGCTCAGTGCCTGCCCCACCTGTGAGTACAGCTTAGGGGATGCCCATGGAGGCTGCTCCAGGTGTGTACCCCTGTAGATGTGTGTCCCCAGTGTGGACCCCTGAGGCATGTGCACCCGCAGGTGTGTGGCCCACAGCTGTACAACTGGTTGCCCCAGGACACACAGCTGCCTCCCTCCCCAGCGTGGGTATAAGGTTCTCAGGGTCACAGGGCTGCCTCCTGTGGAGAGGACACAGCGAAGCCCTGAAACCAGAGACACCTGCTGCTGGCAAGCCCTGAGGTCCTGGACGAGGTGCTTCTCTGCTCTGAGCCTCAGTTTCCCCATCTAAATCAGGGATGGTGCCTGCCAAGGGCTGGTGAGGGCTGGCCTGGGAGACCGGGGCTGCCTTGCTGATTCCTTTCTGGCGGTGGTGATCACCTTGACTTGCGGTGCCAGGCTTTTGCCTGTATTGTCAGCAATCCTGACAGTTCTGTTACACTGGCATTTTTTTTTTTTCGAGGCAGAGTCTTGCTCTGTCACACAGGCTGTCGTGCAGTGGCGTGATCTCAGCTCACTGCAACCTCAGCCTCCTGGATTCAAGCAATTCTCCTGCCTCAGCCTCCCAAGTAGCTGAGATTACAGGCACATGCCACCATGACCAGCTAATTTTTTTTATTTTTAATAGAGACAGACTTTCACTGTATTAGCCAGGATGGTCTCGATCTGACCTCGTGATCTGCCCGCCCCGACCTCCCAAAGTGCTGGGCTTACAGGTGTGAGTCACCTACCTGGCCTAGACTGGCATTGTTATGCCTGCTTCACAGATGAGCAAACTGAGGCCAGAAGGTGGGGGACCAGGTAGCTGGAAATGGGTGAACTCCAACCTAGGTGTGAGCTCAGTGCCCTTTCCTGTCCCCTAGATGGGCTGCCCTGCCTGTCACCTTACCCCATCAGTGGACCAGGGACACCTCGCTGAGGAAGAAATGGCCCTGCCCCTCCCGGATGTTCTGTGGTGGGCAGGCAGCTGAGGGCCCTGTCTCGGGTTTGCAGATCCCCAGGAGAGAACTGCCAGCACCTCCTAGCCCGAGATGTGGGGCTGCCCCTGTGTCAGGCCCTGGTGGAGACTGAGGCCGGGAACCCTGACCGTGTCCTGGAGCTGCTCCTGCCCATCCGCTACCGGATTGTCCAGCTCGGTGGCAGCAATGCCCAGGTGAGCCAACAGCTGCCAGCCAGGGCGCCCAGGGCCTGAGCCAGGGAGTCTGGGTGCCGCTCTCCTGTGGTGTTGGTGCCCACACGTGAGTGTGAATGTGTCTCTTATGCTCCCACGCTATAAGTTTGTCAACAAGGGTGCGGCATCAACCCCACTGTCCCCATGGAGAGCAGGCAACCCACCACAGGCAGGAGCTCACCTCCCCCTTCCTGAGTTACAGGAGCCTCACATGCCCAATTGACATTTCAGAGAGATGTCTTCAACCAGCTACTGATTCACGCGGCCTTAAACTGCACCTCCAGTGTCCATAAGAACGTGGCCAGGTGAGCTCCTAGCCCCTGCCCAGCACTCCAACTTTCACAGGTTCACCCCTCAGACCTCGGGAGCGCCTGGAGGCCCCACCGCCCTCAGCCTGAGATGCCCCTGCTTCTGAGGCTGTGAAGTCGGAAGGCTGTGGGGAATTTGGTTCTCCTTTGTTAGCGGGCTCAACTTGACCAAGGGGAGCCAGGCCCAACCTCCACCCTCCCCAGCCTGCTCCCTTTCAGCCATGCTAAGCTACACTGTAACAAAAATACGTCCTGCTTTTTTAGGCCCCCGGGCCTTTGCATGTGCGTGCCCACCGCCTGGAAGACCCTTTACCTAATGCTCAGTTAGACCTCAGCTCATTTCTCCTGCCTGCCTGTGCTGGGTGCCAAGAGGCAGCAGTGAGCAAGCACACTAGGCACTGCCTACAGGGAGTGCATCTGTAGTGGGGGGAGCATGAGGGAGCATTCAGACCCACAGACACAGGTAAATGTGCACTGAGGGAGTGGCAGCTGAGGGCACACCTGAAAGCCCAGTGGGTTTAGCTAGGCCAAGCCAGGGGCTCAGAGGAGGGTGGCACAGCTGGAGGGTGAGAGTGTCAGGAGGGTGACAGCTGGAGGGTGTGTCAGGAGGGCGGCGCAGCTGGAGGGTGAGTGTGTCAGGAGGGTGACAGCTGGAGGGTGAGTGTGTCAGGAGGGTGACAGCTGGAGGGTGTGTGTCAGGAGGGCGGCGCAGCTGGAGGGTGAGTGTGTCAGGAGGGTGATAGCTGGAGGGTGAGTGTGTCAGGAGGGCGGCGCATCTGGAGGGTGAGAGTGTCAGGAGGGTGACAGCTGGGGGTGAGTGTGTCAGGAGGGCGGCGCAGCTGGAGGGTGAGTGTGTCAGGAGGGTGACAGCTGGAGGGTGAGTGTGTCAGGAGGGTGACAGCTGGAGGGTGAGTGTGTCAGGAGGGCGGCG
>NW_016107374.1:489076-524053 GCF_001604975.1 Cebus imitator | reverse complement strand
TGTCAGGAGGGCGGCGCAGCTGGAGGGTGAGAGTGTCAGAAGGGTGACAGCTGGAGGGTGAGTGTGTCAGGAGGGTGGCATAGCTGGAGGGTGTGTGTCAGGAGGGTGGCGGCATAGCCAGCTGGTGGGAATGCCGGGGGAACCCTCAGGAGCCCCCCCCATTGCCAGCAGCCTTGGTACTTCCATGGCCCGGCCTGCGTCCCTCCACTCAGGCAGCTGAGCTCTTGGCCAGCGGCTGCATAGCCCCTGTGTGCCTGAGGGGAGACTATGACACCTCTCCTTGCCCCTGGGACCCTCAGACATAGGGGAAAGGAAGAATAGAGGGGCCGTGGGTGCCTGGTGGGAGGGTGTGCTGTGAGAGCAGGTGGCAGCCTGGGGCCACAGGAGGCCCTTGGCTGGTGACAAGCCCAGTGGCTTTGGCGCAGGTGCTGTGGCGCAGCTCCCTCCAGGCAGTGCTTCCACCGTGAGCCGTGCAGCCTCCATGGTGCTGACGAAACGGGTCTGGCTGGCAGCACTTGAACTGCCTGAAACTGGAAAACGTCTTGGACACATGCTGCCCGCTCTGCCCTTCCCTGGCCATAGACAAAACCATGCATGTGTTTTAGTGGTCAAGCCCCTTGGGGAGCTCCAGGCTACAGTGTGGCTGGGAGGTGGCGCCTCTGGCAGCAGCAGTGGGAAAGTGGTTGTGTGGACAGGAGGGCTGAGGGCGGAGCTGGGGTGAGCATCTGGGGGGCAGTGCGGCCGTGCTGATGGGCCCCCCCAGGGTACCATGGGGGAGGATGGGAGGGAGAGCAGGCTGCACAGGGAGCTGACTGTGGTGGGAGGTGTTAGGGGTGTCTTCTCTCCAAGTCCCATCCTGCCACTAGGCAGCATCCCTGGGGCCATCAGCATAGCTCACCAGCCCCCAAGGTGGGAAACCCTCCACCCCAGCCTTGAGAAGGGATCTTTGAGCCCCCACGTTGAGTGCCAGGCCCCAGCCCCTTCACACCACTCACGCCCTACAGAACCACTGTTGTCAGGTGTGTGGGGGCTGTCTTAGTCAGCTGGGGCTGTTATTTAAAAAGTGCCACAGACGGGCCGGGCGTGGTGGCTCACACCTGTAATCCCAGCACTTTGGGAGGCCAAGGCAGATGGATCACCTAAGGTCAGGAGTTCAAGACCAGCCTGGCCAACATGCTGAAACCCCGTCTCTATTAAAAAATACAAAAAATTAGCTGGGCGGGGTGGTGGGTACCTGTAATCCCAGCTAATCGGGAGGCTGAGGCCGGAGAATCGCTTGAACCTGGGAGGTGCAGGTTGCAGTGAGCCAAGATCACACCATTGAACTCCAGCCTGGGCGACAGAGCAAGACTCCATCTCAAAAAAAAAGTGCCACAGACTGGGTGGCTTGCACAGTTGGCATGCCTTGTCTCACGGTTCTGGAGGCTGAAATGGCCAGGATGGAGGCCTGGCAGGGCTGTTTCTGGTGAGGCCTCTCTTCCTGGCTTGTGGACAGCCGCTTTCTTGCTGTCTCCTCACATCACCTTTCCTTTGAGTGCTAGTTCTTTCAGGTCTCCTCTTTTTTAATTTTTTAACATTTTTAGAGTCAAGGTCTCTGTCACCCAGGTTGGAATGCAGTGGTGTGATCACAGTTTACTGTAAACTCAAACTCCTGGGCTCAAGGGTTCCTCCTGCTTCAGCCTCTCACAGTGCTGGGATTACAGGCATGAGCCACCACACCCATCTCTTATAAGGGCACTAATCCCATTCAGGAGGGCCCCACCCTCATGACTTAATCACTTCCAAGAGGCCCTGCTCTCAATACCATTACCTTGGGCATTTGGGCTTCAACGTGTACGTTTAGCCTGGACACAGACATTCAGTCCACAGCTGGGTCTGTACCTCAAACCGTACCTGGGCTTCCTCTCTTCAAACTTGGGTTTTCCCCTTCGCACCTGTTCTGCCCCGTCGTTGCTGTGGCTTCCTGCTCTGGAGATCTGTGCCCTCCCATCCTCACCTCTCCCCAAACTGAGGCCAGGCCTCCTGTCCCTGGGCCTTGGCCCTTGCAATTCCCTCAGTGCAGCAGCCCAGCCTGCCTGTGTTCTGCCTTGGGACCAAAGGACCACCAGGCCCCACATCCCTCTAGAAGGTTCTGCAGCAGAACCTCTGTGTCTGTTTCCGCAGGAGCCTTCTGATGGAACGTGATGCCTTGAAGCCCAACTCACCTCTGACCGAGCGGCTCATCCGCAAGGCGACATCCGTCCACCTCATGTAGTGAGCCAGCTTGGCCGCCTCCACCCTGCAGAACCTCAGTGATGGCCTCGCTAGCGTCCAGTCCGCTGCTCCATCGGCTTAGGGAAGGGAGACGGCCAGAGCCTGTTTGTTAGGGCTGTTAGAGGGTGATCTTCAGTTTCACAGGAAAGGGTCAAAGGTTAATTTTAAATGTGATTCTGAATCTTCTTGCAGTCCTCGAGAAGGGCCCGCATGTCTTTTTAGCAGCCACAGCCAGTGTAGGTGCTGCTCTCTCCACCTGCCTTACAAATTCTATTTCCCAGGGGAATGTGTCTACTGCCTGGTGGTTCAGGGGTTGGAAGGCAGGGCAGGGGTGGGGGCTAATTCCGCTGGAAGGAGTCTTCCAGAGGCAGCCTCCCCCCACCATCTGTCCCCCTACCCACCAGGCTATCCTTGGGATGGACCTTTTCATTTACCATATTCTAGACAGGTTCTGTCGTCTCACTGTGTTGCTGTCCCATGTTTCAGGTGAGGGTACCAAGGGTAGGGGACCTAGTGGCCCGCCTGGTGCCTTTGGCCTCGGCCCCCTGCTGCTGCAGCCACCGCCCTCCTTGCAGATGAACGCGCACATGGGGTCCTCCTCTGTCTCTGGGGCGAGCCTTCTGGCCCCTGGCGGGGACTGTGTTGGTACTTGGAGCTGTTTCTCTTTAAACTGCACATTGGAGGGCTTCATGTCCACTATGATTTTAATCATAAACACGCTTCCGAAGTGCAAGGATTGAACTCAGGCCTGCTGTGTTGTGGCAAAACGCAAAGTGCTGTGAGGTGTGGCTGTGACAAGCTTGGAGCGGTCCTGCAAATGCCGCCCCTGGCTCCTGCTTCCCCACTGAGCGCCCTCCTGAATGTGCTGCCGACTCAGTTGTCTGTTCAGCCTTCCTGTGAGGAGTGCTCCCAGTGCACAGATGTTTTTCAAGTTCCTTCAGTTTGTCCTGAACTTAGGGAGGGATTCATCAGGGCAGGAAGTGGGCAGGCCTCCTAGAAGGGAGAGGAGACCTCTAAATCTATTGAGTGCCCACAGTTTGCTCAAGCCCAGACTTAATTCAGGGATTAAAATGAATTAATCGGTTCCTCTAAGTCTTTGAGCATCTATGCTCCAGCCCTGGGGTTGGGTCCTGGGGAGACAGCTTCTCCTTGAACTTAAGGTAGGTGGGGCACGGCACCTCACGCCTGTAATCTCAACACTTTGGGAGGCCAAGGCAGATGGATCCCCTGAGGTCAGGAGTTTGAGACCAGCCTGGCCAACATGGTGAGACCCCATCTCTACTAAATATACAAAAATTCGCCAGGCGTGGTGGTATGCATCTGTAGTCCCAGCTACTCAGGAGGTTGAGGCAGGAGAATCACTTGAACCTGGGAGGCAGCTGTTGCAGTGAGCCAAGATCGCACCACTGCAGTCCAGCCTGGGTGATAGGGCAAGACTCTGTCTCAAGGAGGAAAACAGTTAAAAAGTAGGTGGGGCATCTAGTCAAGAAAATGGGTAATTATAGTAGAATTTCCAGTGAAGTGCCTTCTCTACCCAGGAGCTAGGGACACATCCTAAGGAGCCTCCCTCCCGTCTCCTGGTCCGAGCAAGACGTGACTTGGCTGTGTAATTGGGAACCCTGGTTCCTCCTCCAGGAAGCCTTCTACCCCCCCAACTCCCGCTGCAGGCTGGTGAGGGTGCTGCCTCTGTGCCCCTCAGCCCTTGGCACCTGCCCTTGCTATTGCACCCCTGCCATGACCTCCCCAGGTCAGAGACAGCATCTATCCTCAGCATCACCCGGCAAATGGCCTGCACCGAAGAGCTGTCAATGAAAGTTGGTGAATGAATGCATAAATAAATGTAGCTGAACTCTGTATAAGGCTTTCTTGCATTACTGTGAAGAAATACCTGAGGCTAGGTAATGTATGAAGAGGTTTAATTGGCTCACAGTTCCTCGGGCTTTTCAGGAAGCATGGTGCAGGCATCTGCTTCTGGTGCAACCTCAGGAAGCTTAAGATAGAAGGTGACGGGGAGCCAGCGTATCACAGTGAGAGCAGGAGTGAGAGGGAAGGGGAGGCCTCAGTCTCTTGAATAACCGGATCTTATCTGAAGTAAGCAAGAACTCAGTCGTCACCAAGGGGATGGTACTAAACCATGAGGGATCTGCCCTCCTGATCCAATCACTTGCCACCAGGCCCCACTTCCAACACTGGGATCGCATTTCAAGAGATTTGGAGGGGACAAACATCCAAACTATGGCAAATCCTGCTGGGGGAAGGCAGAAATGAATTTGCTGTAGATAGGCCACACCTACTATGTGCTGACATGATACCGGGAGAGGAGTATCAGAAGTGGACGTTGGGGATCCCCCTGCCAGTCTCCCAGCAGACATCCCCAGGACAAGCCGAGGGGGAACGCAATGAGCAGGCCAAACTCTTTCCAAGCTGTTTGATCAAACTCGCCTACCCCAGCACGCACAGCCCCTGCCTGCTGCCCTGTGCTGGGCTGGGTGAAGCTGGGGAGACTGCTGAGTGAGGGCTGGGCTGGGATGGCCTGCCCTTTATGAGCCCACGGTCTTCTGGTGAAGGAGCACAGCAACATGGAGTGATTGGTGTGGATAATGGAAAACCAGGGACACCCGGAAGTGGCTCCAGCCAGCCTGGAAGGCCTCTGCCCTGGGGCCCGGGTGGCTGCTTCCTAGGCAGCTCTCCACCGAACCTGCCCGAAAGAAACAGCTTATCTTCCTCCCTGAAAATGGTGCTCTCCGGAGTTCTATCCTTTCCAGGGCGCGTCATCCCAGGCTCCTCTTCCTGCACTTTCCTCCATCCATCAGTCCTGGATAATCAAAGCTCCCGCTTAGTGACATTCTACCCTGGGTGGAGCCCCTCATTTGATCCTCAAGCCCCCGAGTTGGGTATTACACCTGGCTGGCAGGCAAATCGAGGTCAGTCTCAAGTTGCCGCCCACTGACCCGTCTGCCAGTCCTGTCCTTGCGTCTCTATGGCTCAGGACAGAGATTTCCTGTCTGCGTCCCACCCCTCCCCAGCATATGCACCCCCCAAGGCAGGCTCCATCACCGGGCCCCAGTCCCTGGCATCTCTCTTCCAGCGCAGCCCCCCAGCTGGCCTGTAAAGCCCAGGACAGATTCTCGCCCCGCCCTCGGCCGTCCTCAGGCCTTGGCGGTTGGGGAAGCCCGTGAAGGGCAACGGTTCTCCTCCGACCGCACAGGCTGTGCAGCTCCGGCCGTGAGTCTCCTTCTGGTCCGAGTCACCCGGCGCAACCGTGCGCGCCTCGGGGCAGGGACCGCACCTTTTCACTACTGTGCTAGTAAAAGCTGGCGCACGCGGCTTCGCAGAAGGTGGGTGGGCCTACTTGGTTTAGCCTTCCCACCGACACCCTTAAGTGGCAGTTTTCACTTTCTCCCTACACACAAAGAGCTGCGGTACGTGGGTCCGGCTGATGCGGACTGCGAACAGACACTAGGCGGCCAGGGCCGACGCACTTCCGGGTGGGAGCGCCCCCGCGGTGTGCGGAGCCAATCGCTGCGTTGAAGCAGTTCGCGTGCGCGCGCGTGGGGCGGGGCGGGGGGGGGGGCTTCTTCCTCGGCGTCTCGACTACAATCCCCAGGATGCACCGGGCCTACCGCGTCACGGAGCCCTTTTCAAACCCGCCAATCGGCAGCCCGCGTCGTCCGGCGCCGCGTTTAAATCCGTACCGGAGGCGCGTCCTGCGTTGTCGCGGCTCTAGGTAAGGGGGTCAGGGGCGGGGGTGAAGCGTGCTGGGTGGGCCAGGTGCGGCGCGGTGCAGACGTTCTCGGGACGCGGGCTTGGACTCGAACCGGGGTCACCGGGGCCCCTCGCGCCACGGTCTGGGATGCAGGGAGGTCCAGGGCTGCCCCCCGCGCAACCAGAGCCCCCAACACTCTGGCCCAGGAGCCGAGAATTCCGTTATCTGGTCCGATAGCGCTCGGGCTGACCCCCGGCCTGGCGGCACTCGGCCCCTGGCGTCCCCTGGGATGCGATCATTTCACAGCGACCCCGCGCCGCCTCTCCCGGACCTGGCCGCGACCTTCAGTTCTCTCTGCCCCTGTGAGCCGAAGGCTGAAGGAACCAGGAGCCCTGGGCCCTGACACGCACTCACCTTCTGGTCCCCTTTCATCCAGCAGTGACTTCTGACAGCTCTCTCCATGGAAGGAGGCGGCGGCCGCGATGAGCCTTCAACCTGCCGGGCAGGGGACGCGAACATGGATGACCCTAAGAAGGAAGGCAAGTCCTTGCTGCTGCGGCGCTGTTGTTGTTTAAGACGTTCAGTAGAGATGGAGGTTGATTTAATGTTGCCTTGAGAAATTATTTCTTTCTCAAGTGCTCGTCTTGTATTCTGCATCTGTGAAACACATGACATCTGTCTGTATTTTCTGGTTTTCTTTCACCTCCTCCCAATTTTAAGTTTCATCACAGCCAGGATTCTCATCAGTTTTATTTAGCACAGTGCCCCCGTGCCCTGAACAGTACCTGACACTTTGTGGGTGCTCAAACGTTTGTTGAATTGAATTCGATGTTTCCTTTTTTGTTTGTCCCTGGTTTCTGTTTGCTAAGAATTTTTTTAGGATCTTTGAGACCTTGTTAATGAGTGAGTCTGGTCCAAAACTTTCCTTTCTTCTTGTGTCCTTGTCTGGCTTGGGTATCAAGGTGAGGGTACAGCTTCACAAAATGAGTTACAGGCCACACACCCTCTTTTTCTCTCAAAGCGTGTTTTTTGGTTTGTTTTTGTTTTTTCAGATGGCATTTCGATGTTTTTGCCTAAGCCGGAGTGCAATGGCTCCATCTCAGCTCACCACAACCTCCGCCTCCCTGGGTCAAGCGATTCTCCTGCCTCAGCCTCCCGAGTAGCTGGGATTATAGGCATGCACAACCATGCCTGATTAATTTTGTATTTTTAATAGAGACAGGGTTTCTCCATGTTGGTCGGGCTGGTCTCAAACTCCTGACCTCAGGTTACCTGCCCACCTCTGCCTCCCAAAGTGCTGGGATTACAGCATGAGCCACCACGCCCTGCTGTTTTTGTTTTTTTGTTTTTTTGTTTTGTTTTTTTGATGGAATCCGGCTCTGTCACCCAGGCCGGAGGGCAGTAGTGAGATCTCAGCACTGCAATCTCTGCCTCCTAAGCTGAAGGGATTCTCCTACCTCAGCCTCCTGAGTAGCTGGGATTACAGGTGCCCACCACCACACCCAGCTAATTTTTGTATTTTTAACAGAGATAGGGTTTTGCCATGTTGCCCAGGCTGGTCTCGAACTCCTGAGCTCAGGCAATCCACCCTCCTTGGCCTCCAAAAGTGCTAGGATTATAGGTGTGAGTCATGTCACCTGGCCTCAAAGCATTTTCATATCCTTTTATCCTTTGATTCTCACACTATCCAAGGATTCTTTTTTTTTTTTTTTTGAGGCGAGTCTCAGCATGTCCCCCAGGTTGGATTGCAGTGGTGTAACCTTGGCTCACTGCAACATCTGCCTCCCAGGTTCAAAGGATTTTCCTGCCTCAGCCTCCTGAGTAGCTGGGATTACAGACACCCACCACCATGCCCAGCTAATTTTCTTTCTCTTTCTTTCTTTCTTTTTTTTTTTTTTTTTTTTTTTTTTTTTTTTTTTTTTTTTTTTTTTTTTTTTTTTTTTTTTTTTGAGGTGGAGTCTTCCTCTGTCACCCAGGGCTGGAGTGTAGTGGCGCGATCTTGGCTCACTGCAATCTCCACCTCCCAGGTTCACGCGATTCTCCTGCCTCAGCCTCTGAGTAGCTGGGACTACAGGCATGCGCCACCATGCCCAGCCATTTTTTTTGTATTTTTAGTGTAGACAGGGTTTCACCAAGTCGGTTGGCCAAGATGGTCTCGATCTCTTGACCTCGAGATCCACCCACCTCGGCCTCCCAAAGTGCTGGGATTACAGACATGAGCCACTGCACCAGGCCTCATTTTTATATTTTTAGCAGCGATGAGGTTTTACTATGTTGGCCAGGCTGTCTCAAACTCTTGACCTCAGGTGATCCACCCGCCTCAGCCTCCCAAAGTGCTGGGATGACTCCGCGCCGGGCCCCAAGCATCCTCAATGCCTCTATTTTGCAGGAACTGTCCTGGAGACTTTGCAAATCACTGTTGCATCTTCTTCATCTAGAAAGGCGCTTGCCTCTGCACCCCTGTCCTCCTTCCTGTAGTGTTCTCCCTTTCCAATAAGTCCCTTCCACGTGCATGCTGCACCCGCTGCTCCTTCTTGAGGCCTTCCCCACTTCCGTCGCCCTGGCTTCCTCTCCCACTTCTCCCCTGTCCACTGGATCGTGCCCCTCCACACACGGATATGTTCCCTTGTCTCACTTGTCGCCACGTCTCCTCCGTTGCCTCCACTGCTGTGTTTCTCCTTCCAAGCCAAACTTCGAGAGCTTTCTCACTTGTTCTGTCATTTTTTCCACCCGTCAACCCCTCCCGTTCCAGCTTCCATCCTCACCACTCCATTCAAGCTGCTTTCATCAGCACATTGCCCAGTCTCTTGTCACTCTTCTATTCTTGCTTAATCAGAGTGTTGTTTTTCAGTAACATTCATCCTCTGGACGCTTCCCTTGCTCAGACTCCAGGCCCTCTTGGTTTTCCTCCTGCATCTGGCTGGTGTATGGCATCTCTGTGCAGGCTCCTGCTCTAGCGTCTTCTGAGGCTGATTTCACCAAGACCTGCTCTGGGACCTCTGTGCTTTTGCCCTCAGGGCAGTCAGCATTCCCAGGACTGTACAATGCACGCTCTCTGCTGCACCCATGTTTTATCCTCTGAGCTTGTATATTTACCTGCCTCTGTGGCGTCTTCACACGCATGTCTCATCTCAAAGTCAGCATACCCACTCTGCATTTGCACACCTGTTCTTAACCTGTTCTTTTGTCTTTCCCATCTCCTGTTTTATTTCTCCATGTCACCCAACTGTCCAAGCTGAGAACCTCCTGCATTCGTGCAATCACCAGCTACTGTCATCTCCACCTTCAGAATATATCCTGCTCTGTCTGCAGACTCTCTGTCTCCATCCACATGCTCCTCTCTGGGTCTCAGCCACGCTGTTTCAACGTGCACTTGTGTATGATTCACTTTGGCTAATATATATATTTGTAATGTCAGTGGATATTACCTGCTTCTTTTTGGATACACCCTCTACACAGTAATGTCACCTTTTAAAAACACAAGATTAGATTATAAAGCTCCTCTCTTAAAGCTCTGTCACAGTTTCCTATCCCACTTTGGAGAAAATGAAAGCTCCTTGCTGTGGCTTGCAAACCTCTGTGGTCTGGCCCAACTTTGTATTTTTACCTCTTCCAGCCACTCTGACTTCTGACGGGTTCCTCACACACATGCTTTGGTATTTTCTCAGAGATGTTCCCACCTCCACATAGCTCTCACCGCACTGCCTCTGGGGCACCCTCCAGGGCATGCTGCATGTACCCCAAGTCTGCCTGGCACCTAGTGGAGGATATGGTCTGTGGCAGGTGCTCACGTGTTTGCAGGATGAGCAAGTCAGCCAGCCCCCGGCCTCTCGGAGCCAGTCACAGAGCCTGGAGCAGAAGACTGCTTCCCTGAGTTCTGATCCTGGATTCTTTTCCCACACAAGACAGTTGGAAGTTTCTGAAATTGACTTCCTAATTCAGAGGTGTAAAAAGTGAAGCGTCTCCCTCTCATCTATATCTCTTAGTCACCTAGTTGACCCCTCCAAGGGCCATTGATGTCATCAGTCTCTTGGGTGTCCTTCCAGGCATAATTTGTACAAGTACAAGCCAACACACACAGAGTACTGCTTCCCTCTTCCATATAGCTTGGAGATCCCTGTCCTGCATCTTGTTTCTCATGCTTAATTTATCCTGATGAGTATTGTGCATCAGCACTTGATGAGCATTACTATTTTTTGGACGTGTATAGGGTTCCGGCATGGGGATGTTGCTGTAATTCATTTCATCTGCTGTGCGTGAGCATTTAGTTTGTGCCTAGTGTCTTGCTGCAGTAAATGACTGTAGACACAACAGAACTGCACAACGCATCGCTTTACACACCTGTGAGTGTCTGTAGGATACACTCGCAGAAGTAGCCTTGCTGGGTCGAAGACAGTGCGTTTCTTAATTTGCAAGGTACTGCCAGGCCCTCTAGAGAGCGGTGATCATTGACACCTTCGCAGCAGTGTAGGAATTGCCTCTTTCCCCAGAACTTTGTCTGTTGTTCATAAATCTTTGAGTTTGGCCAGTCATATCGGTGGAAAGTGGAATCTCAGAGTAAGTTTATTTTTAATTATTCTTATTTATTTACTTATTGTGAGACGGTTTTGCTCGTCACCCAGGCTGGAGTGCGGTGGTGTGATCTTGGCTCACCTCCACCTCCCAGGTTCATGCAATTCTCCTGCCTGACTCCCAAGTAGCTGGGATTACAGGCGCCTGCCACCACGCCTGGCTAATTTTTTGTTTTTTTAGTAAAGATGAGGTTTCACCATGTTGGTCAGGCTGGTCTTAAACTCCTGACCTCAGGTGATCCACCCACCTTGACCTCCCAAAGTGCTGGAATTACAGGCACAAGCCACCACACCCAGCCTCATGATTCTTATTTTTTAGTGAGGCTGAACTTCTTGCCTCACTAAAAAATTTAAGAATGTTTTCTTTTATTTTCTGTAAACTTTATCTGTTCTTATCCTTTTTCTATCTGTGCTAGATTGTTAGGGTGTTTTTTAGTATGTTGTAGATATACTTCATAAATTAGCCCTTTAGGAAATGAGTTGCAAATATTCTTTTCCCCATTTCTTATTTAACTTATTGTGATTTTGTTCCACACAGCGCTGTTAAAAATTTTAATGTTTGAAGATCAATCTTTTATTTTTTATTTATTTATTTTTTTTCTGAGACTAGTTCTCGCTCTGTTGCCCAGGCCTGAGTGCAGTGACGAGATTGTGGCTCACTGCAGCCTCAACCTCCCAGGCTCATGGGATCCTCCCTCCTAAACCTCCTTAGTAGCTGAGACTACCACACCCAACTAATTTTTGTATTTTTTGTAGAGACGAAGTCTCTCTATGTTGCCTAGGCTGGTCTCAAACACCTGGGCTCAAGCGATCCACCCACCTCGGCCCCCCCAAGTGCTGGGATTACAGATGTGAGCGACTGCGCCCAGCCGATCAATCGTTGGTAGCTTCCAGTTTAGTGTCATACTTAGAACTCCACACTCCCAAGTTCTCAAACTTTCCTCATAGCTGCTTCTTCTTTGTTTAGGGTTTCGTTTTTTTAATTAAGCCCTTGATTTATTTGGAATTTGGCCTGGTGAATGAGGCATGGAACAAAGTTAATTGTTTTTTTTCCAGATGATTATGTAGTTTATTTCAACACCATTTTTTTACTTTTTCTCTTTATTCGATACGTTACTTTTATGATATACCAAGTCTTCTTTATATGCATTTTGCGTACTTCTTGTTAGATTTGTTTATCGTTATTTTGCATCTTGCGTTGCTGCTAGAAACGAAATCTTTTCTTCCATGATATCTCCTCTCTGTTCTTTGTAGATATGAAAGCTGTTGACTGCTCTGTAATGATTTTGTCCTTAGCCATGTTCTTTTATCCTTTTACAACTTAACAGTTTTCAGTTGCTTTTCTTGATTTGTTTCTTGTGTCTATAATCATGGCATCTGTGCACTGTGATAATTTTACCTTCACGTTCCTTCCTTTGTCTGATTCTGTTGGTTAGTGTGTCTAGAACAGCGTTAAGAATTGTGCGTGGAGATGTCATTGCCACATGCCTGGCTTTAATGGAATTGCTTCTGTGGTTTTTCATTAAGTCCGATACTGGGTTATGTGTTAATTTCCATGTAAATGGTAGTCATCGGTGTTGTTCATGAGTATTTCTATGTGTTTTCTGGGCATATAATAGAATTGTGCTCCCTCTTCATTTGAAATTACGTGACTCACTTGGCTGGTGAAACAGGAATGTGGTCATGTGTGTCATTTCTGGGTGGAAATCTTTAAAAACCACTGTGGAATTTGTTCTTTTCCTTCCTGCTGTGGAGACCAGCGTTGCTGATGGTGGGGACTCCATCAGCTGGGGTTCTTGGAGTGAGGTGGCCCGGGAGCAGGCCCAGCCTACCCCTCTGCAGACGTATAGTTTGAGTGAGAGATATGCCTTTGTGGGTTTTTTGTTTGTTTGTTTTGAGTCAGTGTCTCTCTCTATTGCCCAGGCTTGAGTGCAGTGGCTTGAACATAGCTCACTGCAGCCTTGAGCTCCTGGGCTCAGCATTCTGAGTAGCTGGGACTACAGGTATATGCCACCATACCCCGCTAATTTTTTTTCTTTTTGTAGAGACGGGGCCCCACTATGTTGCCAGGGTCTGGTCTTGAACCCCCGGCCTCAAGTGATCCTCCTTGGCCTCCCCAAGTGCTGGGATTACAGGCATGAGCCACCATAACCAGGCTACCTTTGTTGTTTTAAGCCACTTAAGCTTTAAGAGTTGTTACTTCAGCATGTTAGCCTGTCCTAACTAATCAGATCAATTTGTTCCTGTCTTTAGAAGGAATACATCTGATGTTACCCCATGGAACCTAATGTTGGCTTTGGGTTGAGATGGGTATTTCCTTACATGATGTAATATATCTATTGCTTTTTATTAAGAGTCTTTAAAATCAAGAATGTATGTTTTAAAATCAAGAAAAACAGTCATGGTTTTCTCTTTAGCTCTGGTAATACAACGATTATGTGAGTAGATTGTACGGAAGGAAGCCATCTGACAGTCCTGAAATGAAGTGAGCTTGGCCACATTATATTATTATTATTACTTTCATGTGTCGTACGATTCTTTTTGCTGGTATTTTTGTTAAAGATTTTTGTGTTAGGGCAGGTGTGGTAGCTCATGCCTGTAATCCCAGCACTTTGGGAGGCCAAGGTAGGAGGAACGCTTGAGACAGCCAGGGCAACGTGAGGAGACCCCATCTCTACAAAAAATACAAGTGTTAGGTGGGCATGGTGGTGCGCACCTGTAGTCCCAGCTACTTGGGAGGCTGAGTCAGGGGATCCCTTGAGTCCTGCGGTTCGAGGCTGCGGCGAGCTGTGATTGCGCCACTCTGCGCCACCTGGATGAGAGAGCAAGACCGTGCCTCAAAAAGAAAGATTATGATGCCGATACAAGGAAGGCTGGTCTTTACTTTCTTAACTGATCACTTGATAGGTTTCTGGTAACATGCTTGCCTCATGGAACTAAGTTGCAAAGTTTATTTTTTTCTATCCTCTGGAGTGATGTAAATAGTATTGGAATTATTTGTTCTTTAATGTTTTGATACAATTATCCTATGAAACTACTTGGGGCTTGTGCTTTTTTGAAGAGGATAGCTCTTTAATAAATTTCTCTAGTTATTTTATGATTATTGAGGTATTAAGATTTCCCTCTCTTCTGGAGTCAGTTTTATAAGTAAATGCATTTAATAATTTAAATAAATGGGGGCTGGGCACAGTGGCTCATGTCTGTAATCCCAGCACTGTGGGAGGCCAAGGCGGGCAGATGGACTTGAGGTCAGGAGTTCAAGACCAGCCTGCCCAACATGGCAAAACCCCGTATCTACTAAAAATACAAAAATTAGCTGGGTGTGGTGGCAGGCGCCTGTAATCCCAGCTACTTGGAGGCTGAGGCGTGAGAATCACTTGAACCCAGGAGGCAGAGGTTGCAGTGAGCTGAAATCATGCCACTACTCCAGCCTTGGTGACAGAATGGGACTCTATCTCAAAAAATGAATAAATGAAATTATATTTTCCTAGAAAATTATCCCTTCCAGCCAAGTTCTTGGGTCTGTATGCATGAGGTTGACAGATGTGCTTATGGACCTTTTCCTTCCCTCTTTGTGGTTATTTCTCTTTTCTTTCTCTTGTGTATTTGTTCTAACTTCTTCTTGATTAGGTAATTAAGACCAAATTAGGATATTAGGTTATTTTCAAATTTTATAATTTTTGAGAAGCATGCTGTGTTGCTTTTGTTTTTTTGAGAAAGTCTCACTCTCTCGCCCAGGCTGGAGTGCAGTGGCTCAATCTTGGCTCACTGCAACTTCTGCCTCTGGCTTCGAGTGATTCTCGTGCCTCAGCCTCCCCAGTAGCTGGGATTACAGGCGCGCACCACCATGCCTGGCTAATTTATTTATTTTTAGTTGAGACGGGATTTTGTCATGTTGGCCAGGCTGGTCTCGAACTCCTGACCTCAAGTGATCTGCCCACCTCAGCCTCCCAAAGTGCTGGGATTATAGATGTGAGCCACTGCACCCAGCCTACATTGTTTATTAAGATGAAAACATTTGTGAGAGAGCTTTATAAGCTTTATAGTACTGAGTAAATACTGTATTTCAGTGAATTTTGATAAATATTTGCTAAGTGTCCAGACCCTTAGTTGGACATTTGGGATTTTGGGTTAGCGTTAGACACTGTCATCTTAGAGGAGCTTATAGTCTAGTTGGGGCCATAGAAGGATCAAGAGGCAATCACAGAGGCTAGTACAGTGGTAAAAGTAAGGTCCAGGTGTTGTGGGAGCCTTGAGGGGAGGTGGAGGAGGGAGCAGGTGCACCTGCAGAGGAACCTACTGACCTGGAGCCTGTGATCTGTTTTAGAGGAACCTGGGCAGACAGGGCCATGCCAGGTATGAAAGAACTATGGATGGGGTGGGGTACAGAGTACATTTTATCTGAGGGTTCAGTCAGGAAGGACTCTAAGAAGCAATGGTGGTCAACTAATTCTTATTGAGCCCCTACTGTGCGTTTGAATAATATTACCTTCGCTGTTGAATGATGAAGAGGTGTTTGGTAGCGGTAAGAAGGGAATTTAATTGCAGGGGATCTGAGGCGGGTGGTCTTTTGAAAATGTTCTATACCTGGAAAATGACTTCTGTTCTTGAAAAGATGGTTAAATGAATCAGGGAGTGCATTTTAGATTGTATCTCAAAAGTAAGGACCTGGCTGGGCACAGTGACTCATGCCTGTAATCCCAGCACTTCGGGAGGCCAAGGCGGGTGGATCACCTGAGGTTGGGAGTTTGAGAACAGCCTAACCAACATGGAGAAACCCCATCTCTACTAAAAATACAAAATTAGTCAGGCATGGTGGCGCATGCCTGTAATCCCAGCTACTCTCGAGGCTGAGGCAGAAGAATTGCTTGAATCTGGGAGGGAGTTTGTGGTGAGCCGAGATGGTGCCATTGCACTCCAGCCTGGGCAACAAGAGCAAAACTCTGTGTCAAAAAAAAAAAAAAAAGCAAGGACCTGGCCGGGCACAGTGGCTCACGCCTGTGATCCCAGCACTTTGGGAGACCGAGGTGGGTGGATCACGAGGTCAGCAGTTTGAGACCAGCTTGACCCACATAGTGAAACCCCGTCTCTGCTAAAAATATAAAAATCAGCCAGGCATGGTAGCGCATGCTTGTAGTCCCAGCTACTCGGGAGGCTGAGGCAGGAGAATCGCTTGAACCCGGGAGGTGGAGGTTATGGTGAGCCAAGATGGTGCCACCTCATTCCAGCCTGGGTAAGAGAGCAAGACTGTCTCAAAAAAAAGAGTAAGAACCTAAGCTGTTGGGTGGCTTCGTGAACATAGAATGGCTGACGCAGTTTCTAAAAAGGAAACACCAGGTGTGGTGGCTTATGCCTGTAACCCCAACACTTTGGGAGGCCATGCCAGGAGGATCACTCGAGGCCAGGCATTCGAGAACAGCCTGGCCAGCATAGTGAGAGTTCATTACTAGAAAATATTTAAAAATTTTTTAAAAAGAAAAAAGGGAAAACAATATAACTCAGTGCCCCTATGAAAATATAACTCAATTAGCATAATGACGGGATACACTCTGCGGGGTGAAATCTCACAGTCTCTTTATTTAATTCCAAGCTATAGAAACTGGTAATATTTTTCTCTTTAATAGCCACAGCACTAAAATAACACTGGATTTTTTCCCCTAGACATTCGTCTTTTGGCCGATGAAAAATTCGACTTCGATCTTTCATTGTCTTCTTCAAGGTAAACAAATGAGTTTTATTCCCTTGCCTTGGGCATTACCACATTCAGTAAAGTCTTTCCTTTAAATGCCATTGTTATGAGTCATTAATAATTCTTTTTTAAAAAAATAGTGCTAATGAAGACGATGAAGTGTTCTTTGGACCCGTTGGACATAAAGAAAGATGTATTGCTGCCAGTTTGGAATTAAATAATCCAGCCACCAACCAGCCTCCTTTGTCCACACCTGAGAGTCCCTTCCCCTGGAGCCCTCTGGCTGGGGAGAAGTTCGTGGAAGTGTACAAAGAAGCTCACTTACTGGCTTTACAGATAGAGAGCAGCAGCCGGAACCAGGCGGCCCAAGCTGCCAAGCCCGAAGACCCTCGGAGCCAGGGCGTGGAAAGATTCATACAGGAGTCAAAATTAAAAATAAACCTCTTTGAGAAAGACAAGGATATGAAGAAAAGCCCCACGTCTCTTAAAAGGGAGACATACTACCTGTCAGACAGCCCCTTGCTGGGCCCCCCCGCAGGCGAGCACTGGCTCTTGGCCCCCTCCCCGGCCCTGCCCAGCGCTCCTGCCCAGGCCACCCTCTCCCGGGCGCCGGGGCCGCCGCACTCTGCTCATGCCTTGCCCAGGGAATCAAGCGCTGCTCATGCTCCGAGTCAGGCAGCGACTCAGAGGAAGCCTGGCAGCAAATTGCTGCTGCCTCGAGCGGCATCTGTTAGAGGAAGAGGCATCCCCGGGGCCATCGAGAAGGTAGACAAGAGCCCGCAGCAGAGTGCCTGCCTGGGAGCCGCCACTCCTTGCTTCTCAGCCCTCCTGGTTTCTGCCCTGTCACAGAGGCACCTGGGGAAGCCCCGGAGGTGGCGAGGCTCTGAGGCCTCCAAAGCACAGGAATGTGCAGCCCAGGAACAGCGGCTGCTGACAGGGAGCTGATTTGGGGGTGGCTTCATACTTCCTGCTCAATTCTGTGGTCCTTTTGTTTTGTTATAATTCCGCATATACCACACAGTAGGGATTTCATTTGCTTTAACAAGCAGCCTCTTCCAAACATTCTCTCTCCTCCGTGGTGGCCGCTAGTCAGCCTCCTAGACTGCGGCTCAGCTTACTTTGCGTTCCTCCTGGGCATTAAGTGCTGGGAGCTGTCCTGGGAGGGGGCAGTTGACAGGGGTGCCTTTGGGTGCAGTCAGCCAGCTCTGGGAAACCGAGGGTCCTGGATGTCTGGGGTAAAGGTGATGTGAGTGCAGGGCTTGCTGCCAGAGCCGCCCTATCTTTCTCTTGCTCGTGAGAAGGAGGCTACTCCTGTGGGAGAGGCGGCAGAGAGGAGGACGGGCAGTTAGGAGCCCAGGGGCCCACCCTGCAGCCTGTTTCCAGCTCTGTCCCCTCACCTGGGCAGCACATACAGAGGAGTGACTGTGCGTGGGGCTGTTAGGAGGTGCAGGCAAATACAGAATGCTCAGCAAGGGCCCAGAAATTCCTTTACCCCCACCAGGCCGATCTCCTAAGCCACGTGACTCCCTGCGGTGGGAGCCAAGAATTGCAGCCAGCCGAGGTGCAGCCGCCCCACACTGCCCTTGACAAGGAGGTGTGCACAGCACTGCCACCCCAAATAGCTGGGGCCTGTCCCTTGGTCCTGCAAACTCCTTTTTTTTGGAGCCCGTTTGGGTTGTGAATTCCTACCACGATGTTTCTAAAATGAGAGTGGGATGGGTCTTGCTGTGTGGGGCATGGGTGGATTCAGGATGGGATTGTGCATGTGGATTCAGGATGCGTGGACTCGGGGCAGAGAGGTGGTGTGGTCTGGGCTGCTCCAGGGCCATCGAAGCGTCTCCTTTGATCTCCTGGTCCTGGGTGGTGAACCAGGGTCCAGAGAGCTTGTTCCCAGTGGGTGAGGTGCTGTCCACACAGCTGAGATGCAGTCCGACACGAATGGGGCGCCCCGCCACTTCCTGCTTGTTTCCCTGGGAGAAGTCATTGGCTTCTAGAGTGGCCCAGGGCACAGGCTCACTCCTGTGAGGAGTCATTAGTGGGTGGGCCACGTGATTGTAACGCCCGTTTAAAAGGGGCTGAAAGAAAAAGAAAATAGCAAGTGTTATTTTGAGGATGAGGATGTGGAGGATGAGGAGAAGGTTGAGGATATAGGACATTAGACACCTCACGCACTGCTGGTAGGATTGTGAAACGGTGCAGCTGTTGTGGGAAACAGATTGGCAGCTCCTCAAAAAAATTAAAGGTAGAGGTGCCATGGGACTTAGCAGTTCCACTCCTTGGTACATACTTGAGAGAACTGAAATCATATCCACAGAAAAAGCCACATGCAGATGTTCAAAGCAGCATTATTTATAATAGCCAAAAAGTAGGGCCAACCCCGGCATCTAGCAAATGATGAACAGGTAAAGAAAATGGGGTCTAATCAGACAATGGTTTATTTTTGGCAATAAAAAAAGGCTGCTGGGCATGGTGGCTCACACTTGTAATCACAGCACTTTGGAAGGCCAAGGTGGGTGAATCACCTGAGGTCAGGAGTTTGTTACCAGCCTGCCCAACATGGCGAAACCCTGTCTCTACTAAAAAATACAAAAATTAGCCAGGCATAGTGGCATGTGCCTGTAATCCCAGCTACGCAGGAGGCTAAGGCAGGAGAATCGCTTGAACCTGGGAGGCAGAGGTTGCAGTGAGCCAAGATGGTGCCACTGCACTCCAGCCTGGGTGACAGAGTGAGACTTGGTCACAAAAAGGAATGAAGAAACACAGCATTGATACATGCTTCACATGACCACCCTTGAAATCATTTTGCTCAGTGAAAGAGGCCGTAACAAAAGGTCCCATGTCGTATGGTTCCATTTATATGAAACGACCATGACAGGCAAATGACAGGTGTGGTGGAGTGCTTCCCTACTTAGGACTGGGGAGGATGAGGGACTGGGGAGTAACTGCTAATGGGTGCAGGTTTCTTTTAGGGACACAAACATGTTTGAAAATGAGCTTGTGCTGGTTGTACAACATAACAGATCTACTGAAAACTACTGGAGTGTACTGTCTAAAACAGCGAATTTTACGTTGTAAGAAGTATCTCAATTTTTAAAAATGCTGTAAAGGGAAAAAGTTACTGCTGTGTGTTTACCACTCTGAGCTTCTATTGCTGTTACCTTACTAACTCTCCTCTTATAAGGGGGCTATTTGTATAAGCATGGATTAATTCCATGAATGCCCTTGTCCCTAAATCTGTCAGGAATGTATTATTTGATTCTGCTGGCCAAAGAAAATGGCTTTCAGTCAGTACTAGACCAAGAAGATTTATTGCAATTGAGCAGCTTCTCTGGTAGAGATGACCATTTAATGAATGAGTCTTTTCTGTACAGCATTTAAAAATTTGTGTAGCTAGACCAGCTTCCTCATTATCATTCTGAAATAAGGATCCTGACTGCGGAACAGCTTTGGGGGACTTCTCTCCTCTTCGTGATCTGTCTTGGTATCATATGATGCTGTTTTTAATGAGGAAGCAAAATCCATCATCACTTTTGTCCATAGTGGTTTGGGGGAGGATGTGAACTAGCTCCGTTCCCTTCAATCTAGCTGATGAATGGAGGAACGTGTAGCCTTTGGGAAGATAGACGGTGCCTGGGCTTGCTCTGAATGGAAGCCTTAGTATCTCTGTACATTGTTAAAGACTAGACAGTTCTCACGGTTCAAATTAAAATTTTTCAGCCCAAGGAAGAGATACCAGCTAGTCCTTCCAGGACGAAAATCCCAGCTGAAAAGGAATTCCGCCGGGATGTCCTCCCTGACTTACCTGCCCTGGGTGCTGTCAGTGTGCCAGCCGCCGGAAGCCACTCGGGTCAGGGCAAGCGGGCGATTCCCATTCCAAACAAGGTGAGTCAGCCAGGGCTGCTGGGACCCAGACTTGTGGTCACTGGGAATGAGGTGGCAGCTGTGTGTACAAGTGCTTTGGATTAAATCTTGGGATTAAAATCAGTGACTCACACCTGTAGTCCCAGCATTTTGGGACACCAGTGTGGGCGGATAACTTGAGCCCAAGAGTTCTAGACCAGCCTGAGCCACATGATGAAACCTATCACTACAAAAAACACAAAAATGAGCTGGGCATGGTGGCGTGCACCTTAGTCCCAGCAACTTGGGAGGCTGAGGTGGGATGATTGCTTGAACCCAGGAGGTCAAGGCTGCAGTGGGCTGCCATCATGCCACTGCATTTCAGCCTGGGTGACAGAGTGAGAAGACCCTGTCTGAGAGGAAAAAGAAAAAGAAAACTGCAGTTACTCACAGGCATGGAGACTACCAGCCCCATCTCTGCCACTTATTTTGTGGCATTGGTGGTCAAACTGAGCTGTGTGTAAGAGTGCTGGCAGTTCTTGTTAAAACTGCCCAAAGCTGGGCGCTGCAGCTGCTGGCTCAGTGGGTCTGGGTCGGGCCCTAGAGTCTGCGTTTCAGCTAGCTCCCTAATGTGCTCCGCACGCAGGGCTTTGAGGACTACGCCTCGAGAAGTGCTGCTTGACTTTTTCCTTCTCTAAGTTCAAGATGATAATTATTAGATTATTTAAAAATACTTAAAACCCCTACTTTTGCAGATATAAATAATAGGTAAATAATTAGATCTTTGCTGATTGTATTTTTTCACGTTTTGTCCCAGTTGGGGCTGAAGAAGAGCCTGTTAAAACCACCCGGCTCTACCAGCAGTCTCACAAGGAAGTCCTCCTCAGGGCCTCTTTGGAGCGGGGCGTCCAGTGTGTGCACATCCCCAGCAGCGGGCAAAGGTAGGCAGCCGGCATCGTGCTTGGACCCACATCTGGCCAGGTGAGGCCTTGAGTGCTGCTCCTGCCTCAAGACCATTTCTACAGAACCACTTAGGCTCAGCAGGACGTGCTGTGTGCGGTGGACCGGGCTGTGGGCTGAGTCGCTGTGCCTGCCCTCAGCGCATGAGGAGGGCACACTCAGGTGGGCGGCTTCAGTCTAAGGGGTACACGTGATCAGAAAGCGTGATGATACCCCATGCCTGAGAACACAGAAGGATGCGGGAATCGGTCTCATGTCAATGTCATCAGACACCAGTTTTGTTAGTTTTGAGACAGTTTCGCTTACTGCCCAGCCTGGAGTGCAGTGGTGCGATCCCGGCTCACCGCAACCTCCACCTCCTGGGTTTAAGCGACCCTCCTGCCTCAGCCTCCCAAGTAGCTGGGATTACAGGCATGTACCACCATGCCCGGCTAATTTTGTATTTTTAGTAGAGATGGGATTTCTCCACGTTGGTCAGGCTGGTCTCCAACTCCTCACCTCAGGTGATGCACCCACCTCGGCCTCCCAAAGTGCTGGCATTACAGGCGTGAGCCACCATGCCCGGCCTCAGACACTAGTTTTAAAACAGGACTATTCCAGATAATTTAGGATGTATGGCCCCCATAATTCCCAGGTGCCTATTTAAATCCATGCTCCCACACCTCTTTGAGGTCTGGTTGCATTTCAACCTTGCCAAGCAATGGCTTCCATCTAGTGGTAAGGCAGCGCAAAATCCTCTTTGAGATGCATTGGCCATATGGACTGTTAGGGTAGTCCAGGGCAGCATGGTATGGATGGTGATCACAAAATGTAAAACGTGGGCTGGGAGCAGTGCCTCACGCCTGTAATCCCAACACTTTCGGAGGCTGAGGCAGGTGGATCGCTCGAGCCCTGGAGTCCCTTGGCAACATGGTGAAACCCCATCCCTACTAAAAACACAAAAACTAGCCAGGCATGGTGGCAGGTGTCCCATGCAGGACACACACCTAATAACACCTAATATGACAGGACAGAGCTCCCACTATTGACACGTGCCACGTGCCCAGGACCCTACATAGCGCATCTAACACTCACGAGAGCATGCAAGATAGCTGTTGTCACCTCAGTCTGTAAAGATAAGGACACAAACTTCTACTTCTCTTAATCACAGAATGGCAGAGTCAGGATTCCAGAGCAGATCAATCTGATTCTAGAGTTCATACTTCCTTTTTTTTTTGAGATGGAGTCTCACTCTGTAACCCAGGCTGGAGTACAGTGTTGCAATCTCGGCTCACTGTATCCTCCACCTCCCAAGTTCAAGCAATTCCCCTGCCTCAGCGTCCCAAGTAGCTACAGGCACGTACCACCACACCCAGCTAATTTTTTGTATTTTATAGAGAAGGGGTTTCACCATGTTGGCCAGGATGGTCTTGATCTCCTGACCTCATGATCTGCCCACCTTGGTTGGCGCCCCACAAAGTGCTGGGATTACAGGCATGAGCCACGGTGCCTGGCCTCTTTTTTTTTTTTTTGAGACAGAGTCATGCTCTGTTACCCAGACTGGAGTGCAGTGGCGTGATCACAGCTTACTGTAGCCTCAGTCTCCTAGTTTCAAGTGACCTTCCCACCTCTGCCTCCTGAATAGCTGACTACAGGCACACGCCACCACGCAAAACTAATTTTTGTGTTTTTTTGTAGAGAGGAGGGTCTCATTATATTGGCCAGGATGGTCTTGAACTCCTGGCCTGGAGTGATCTGCCTGCCTTGGCCTCCCAAAGTGTTTGGATTATAGGCATGAGCCACCACGCCTGGCCCTAAAGTTTTCTTTAAGAATCCTTTACCAGATCGTCTGACTATATTGGTAGCTGAGTATTTATTACCCTAGTTTATCTGGTTTTCTATTTTAAATAGTGCTTATGGTTAATATGACCCAGCCTCCTTATAATTTTAAAGGAATCAACCAGTAACGATTGTATCTTTTTTCCCTGTTCCCTGCCCACCTCTGTGACCAGACAGGTGAGACATGTGACTAGACTGTCCCTTCCATCTGCTCAACTAGCATAGATTTCTCCTGCCAACATAATCATCGAAGATAGGACAGCTCGAATTTATGCATTGCTTATGTGCATGTTAGTCACTGCGTTGAGAATAAGTACCTTAGAATATACTCGGCTAAGCTACAAGCTCTCTGGGCTGTCCTGTGTTTGATGACGTTGCCTGATGGTCCTGTAGAATATTGTTGATGTGTCATATGTTTAAGGTAGAGATGCTAAAGACAGCGTAACGTGTGTGTGTGTGTGTTAAATAGCGTAAAATAATGTGATCTTGTGTATATACTCTTCTAGCTAAATCAAGTGAAGGTACAAGTATTCCTGCAAACAGCTCCCGGCCTCTGCCAAACATCAGCAAGTCAGGCAGAATGGGACCCACTGTGCTGCGGCCGGCTCTGCCTGCAGGCCCTGTGGGGGCATCCTCCCAGCAAGCCAAGGGGGCCGACGTTTCTGAGCTGGCATCAGAGCAGCCCACGGTGCCCCTGTCAGCATCCCTCACCCACCCCCAGACTCCGGAGGGTGGAAGCCAATGGCCAAACTCCAGTTCCACCTTGTCAGAATCTTCTCAACTGAATAAAACTAGAAGCATAAGACGGCGAGATTCCTATCTAAATTCCAAGACAAAGGTTACGCCTACTCCTGCAAATCAATTTAAAATTCCTAAGTTTTCTCTAGGTGAGTAATAGATACTTTTTTTTTTTTGAAACAGTCTCCCTCTGTCGCCAGGCTTGGAGTGCAATGGTGTGATCTCAGCTCACTGCAACCTCCGACTCCCTGGTTCAAACGATTCTCCTGCCTCAGCCTCCCGAGTAGTTGGGATTACAGGCATGCGCCACCACCCCAGCTAATTTTTTTTATATTTTTAGTAGAGACAGCGTTTCATCATGTTGGCCAGGATGGTCTCGATCTCCTGACCTCATGATCCACCCGCCTCAGCCTTCCAAGGTGCTGGGATTACAAGCGTGAGCCACCACACCCGGACAAGTTATAGATACATTTTAATCTGTCTTTAAAATATTGCAGAACTTCCATTTAAAATTTTAAACAATTATTGATTGCGGTGATGGTGTTTTTAGCTTTTCCCTCCAACAGTGCTTTCGGGTGTGACCCACTGTCTTCTCGTCCACATTGTCTTCAGGGTGTCCGTGGAGGCTCCCAGAATGTCTTATGCGTGCATTCCCAGGGTGCTCTTAGGCTGCTTTAAGGTTTTCTCCTTATTGTTACTATCAGCAGTTTGATTATGACGTGCTTTGAGGTGGTTTTTTTTGGGGTTTATCCTGCTGTGGGCTTCTTAGGCTTCGTTGATCTGTGGGTTGATTGTTTTCATCAGATTTAGAAAAGGTTGGCCATTATTTCTTCAGATATCTTTTTCTCTTTCTTTTCTATTTCCTGAGACTCTAATCACATTGATTTCAGGCCTCTTGATGTTGTCTTACAGGTCGCTGAAGCTCTGATCTGTTTTTTATTTCGGCCTTTTTTTTTTTTTTTTTTTTTTTTTTCTTGTCTCTGATTTTTTTTTTTGTTTTTTTTTTGGGTTTTTTTTTTTTTTTTTTTTTTTTTGAGACAGAGTCTCTCTCTGTCACCCAGGCTGAAGTGCAGTGGCATGATCTCAGTCACTGCACCCTCTGCCTCCTGAGCTCAAGTGATTCTCCTGCCTCAGCCTCCTGAGTACCTGGGATTACAGGCCTGCGCCACCAGAGCCAGCCAATATTTTTTGTGTTTTTAGTAGAGACAGGGTTTCATCATGTTGGCTGGTCTCTAACTCCTGACCTCAAGTGACCCTTCCCCCTCGGCCTCGAAGAGTACCTGGGATTACAGGCGTGAGCCACCGCGCCTGGCCCAGCCTTTTTCATTGACTTGAGGTTTGGGTAGTTTCTGTTGTCAGATGTCATTTCTACTGCAGTGCCTAACTGTGAAATCCATCCAGGTAACTTTTCGTTTCTAACATATTTTCCCCTTATTCCTCCTCACGGTACTTACGTTTTCCTTTAGATCCTCGTGAGCAAATTACTAATGGTTGTTTTAAGGGTCTGTTTCTATTGACTAATTTTGTTTCCTGGTTTTGGCCTCATTTTCCAGCCTCTACATTTTCACAATTTTTTCTTGGTTTTTGGATATTGTCAGGTTTACACTTTTGAATGTCTGGATTTTGTTGTCCTTCTCTGAGGAGTTGGGTTGGGCTTGGCAGGCAGTTAAATTGCAGATCATCTGTTGGAGGCTGCTTTTTGTGCTTCGAAGGAGTGGGTCTAGAATAGCCTCTCCCTTGGGGTGGTTTTGCCTCCTGCCACCGTCGGCCTGTCCGAGGTCTCTGCTGCAGGCCCGAGTGTCCCGTGAGGCCCCTGCGCCCCGGCTGCTGTGGGATGGCAGCTTCTCAGCCCTGCAAGCTCTGCTCATTGCTCCCTAGTAATTGCTCTTCTCTTGACCTGTGGAGTCCTGCCCTGCACCCGTGCACAGCCTGGTGCTCCGCCAGAGCCTCAAGACTCCCCTTGGGTTCCTAGAGTTCATTCTGTCAAAGTGGCCCCTCCTCTAGTTTCAGTCCCTCAGATTCTAGCCTCCTCAGCCTCCTGAGCTCTAGCACTGCCTTCTCCAGTCAGTGAGGCACCGGCCCCAGCTGAGGTCTGGCCAGTGGTGCGGGGGAGGGTAAAGTTTCCATGAACTACTCAATTGTGTGCGGTGCAGAAAGTTCTCAGAGCTGACTTAAGGTGAGAGGAGCGCCCTGGCCTCCTCTGTCAGGTAGATCTGCCCTCTGGGTGCTTGAGGATTTTAAGTTCTGTGCCGGCCGGTACAGGCATTCTGAGGCCTGCTGTAGGAACAAGCTGTTCTGCTCAGTGTCTCCTCTGTGCTGGAATGCTTTGGGGAACAAGGGACATCATGATAAGACAGACCTATGCTCATGGAATTTCTGTTTAATAGGAAAAGACATGAAATCTTATCAGATGAGCAGGCCTTCAGATCCTAGTATAATGCAGCAACTGAGAGAAGATGGTGTCCTGGGGCTGGCGTGTTTGGAGAGGGATTTGCCTCAGGTGGTTCTTTGGTGAAGATGGTCTGGAGGCGACACGCGACTGGGATCTGAACCAGGAGAACGAGGGAGCGGTAGGAAAGCTCGAGGGGGGCACTCCAGGCAGAAGCGAGAGCAAGTGCAGAGGGCCTGGGGCACGAAGGCGCATGGCAGGCTCTGGGAGCAGCATGGGGGCTGGAGCGGTGGGAGTGCAGCCGCTGTGGTCAGGATGAGATTCCATGTAGACATGCCAGAGCTGGTCGGTACTCCTCAGTGTCAGCAACCCAGGCTTCCCCCTTCCTGTATTGCCGTGACGAGCTTGTCATCCTCGTGGCCTAGTGTGGCGGCACTGGCTCCGGCCCTCACACCAGGTGAAGAGCAAATCCCCACCTGTCAAGGACTCTCACTGCAAGTTGTCCTTGTCACTGCGTTGATGTCCTGTTGATCACCACTCCTCCCTGCACAGGATGCTAGGATACGTTGTCTTTATTCCTCACCAGCTGAAATGTCTTAGTGAGAAGAAGAGGAAAGTAGCTGTTGAACAAAAACTGGCAAATGAAGTCAGTGACTGAGGGGCAGGATGAGGAGAGATGAAGACAGGGGCAGCCCAAGGCTGGCTCGCAGAGCACCCCGTGACCAGAGTGGTCCCTGGAGTAGCGTCAGTGCAGGAGGACGTTGCATGCAAGGGATTTGAGCAGTGGCTTGACCTTCAGAAGCTCCTTCTGCGGAGGGAAGAGCAGAGTCTCGGCAGGAGCGAGGTGTCGAGGGCAGTGCGGACCTCGCCTCACTGTGTTGGGGAGGAGGCTGGGGCGCTGCGGTCTGCCTGACGTTCTAGTAGCTTAGGGCCCATGTGGCAGTGTGGAGAGGGACTGGAGTGGTCCTGAGGTTCTGGTGGGAACCTGGGTGCCACTGCTTTTGTGATAGGAGAGCAGAGGGCAGAGTCAAGGCCCCACCTGGGCTGCAGTTGTAGGGTGGAGCAGGCTGTGAGCTCAGGGGAGAAGCCACCGCTGGAGACGTAAGTGTAGGTTTCAACAACAGAGAGCGGAGTATGCAGAGACGGGAGCTGTGGGCTGGGCGCGGGGGCGCACGCCTGTAATCCCAGCACTTTGGGAGCCTGAGGCAGGCGGATCACCTGAGGTCAGGAGTTTCAGACCAGCCTGGCCAACATGGTGAAACCCTGTCTCTACTAAAAATACAAAAATTAGCCGGGCGTGGTGGCAGGCGCCTGTAATCCCAGCTACTGGGGAAGTTGAGGCAAGAGAATCACTTGAGCCATGAGGTGGAGGTTGCAATGAGCCAACACCACTGCACTCCAGCCTGGGCGATAGAGCAAGACCATCTCAAAAAAAGAAGAAAAGAAACAGGAGCTATGACTGGGTGGGTTCTGCAGGGCCATCCCTGCTGGCCCAGGCCATGTGGAGGAGTGTTCAGCAGTGTTCGCCTCCTGCCTGAATGCCTGGAGCCAGGACGTGCGTCTGCCCTGTCTCTCCTGACCACGTTTGCAGGGTTATTGGCTGGTGTCCTGGCTGTTGGGCTGCCTGATGCCACAGGACTTCTGCTAATTGATTCTACAAAAAAATTTTCAAAAAAATTTAGCCAGGCATGGTGCTGTGTACCTGCAGTCCCAACTACTTGGGAGGCTGAGGCAGGAGGATTGCTTCAGCCCAGGAGTTCATGCCACTGCACTCCAGCCTGGGTGACAGAGCAAGACCTTGTTTTCTGAAAGAAAGAAAAAACAAACAGGAAGTGGAGGTGGGGAGAGGGTGGGAGCCCGTTTGGCTCAGCTGCGAGCAAGCTGCGTGCATCTCCAGGGCCGGGGTGAACACACAGGTGGGGCAGTGGGGAGGTGTGAGGGGGACGTTCTTAACTCTTGTAACAGAGTTTTTGAAGAATACAGAGGTAGCAATGTGAGTGTGATTTAGAAATGTGTGAAGGTAGACATGGTAGGAAGCTGCCAGCAAGCTGGAAGTTGGAAGCAGGGCTGCGTGTGGCAGGAGGCTTGTTTGTCTCATAAAACTTTGACCTTCATTTTTAAAAACTGTGCATGAATCACTTTGATAGAGGTGATTTTTAAAAGAATAGGAGAGGCTGGGGAGGTGGCCCATGACTATAATCCCAGCACTTTTGGAGGCCAAGACAGGGTGATCACTTGAGGTCAGGGGTTCAAGACCAGCTGGCCAACATGGTGAAACCTCGTCTCAAAAATTAGCTGGGCATGGTGGTGGCGTGCACCTGTAATTCCAGCTACTCAGGAGGCTGAGACAAGAGAATCACTTGAACCCAGGAGGTGGAGGTGGCAGTTAGCCGAGATCGTGCTACTGCACTCTAGCCTGGGTGACAGGGTGAGACTCAATCTCAAAGAAAAAAGAACAGGAGAGAGGAACTGTAAGTGCAGGCAGCCTTTTTGAGGAGATCTGGCTTTGAAGAGAGGCAGGGACGTGGGGCAGGAGCTTGGGTGCAGGGGCAGGAGGCGGGCGTGGGCTTGTTAAGGTGGAGGGCCCAGCAGCAACTGTGGTATTGCCAGAGAGAGGGGGCGGCCTGCGGAGGTAGCAGCCTGGACCCTCGCCCGGCCTCCTGGGAGCACCTGAGTAGAAGAGGTCTGAGCTCCAGACCCCACCCTTCCCTCTTGGTGCTGGAGTACGGGGCTCTGAGGGTCAGCCTCTTTCCCCATGGCTTCCAGACATAGCAAGGTGTTCCAAGGGGGTCCTGCTGCCTGAGGCTTTGGAGGCCTGGGGCACATGTGCTGATGCTCAGGTGCATACTGGGATTTTCAAAGAGCCAGGATAGTGGAGGAGGAGCCAGTACACACGGAGCCAGTATTTGGAGGAGGAGCCAGTACACACGGAGCCAGTATTTGGAGGGGGTAGTGGTGGGACTGGATATCTGGAGCCTGTGTTGGGCCTTCGCTCGGTAACTGGTGACCCCTTTGCCCTCTGAGCCTGCTTTGCAGCCCGTTGTGATTATCAGATGAGAACATACACATGGAAATGCTTTGCCAACTAAAACAGCACAAACGGTGTAATGAATTATTATCCAGTAATGTCATGGTGGGGAAAATGAGGGCATTTGTGGGCTCTCTTGGACTTGCCTGGGAACCTGAGCCCCTGCAGTGTCGTTCCTGTGGGCACGTATCTGGCACGTGCAGGTGCCATCTGACAAGGAGACTTCCTGTGAAAGTCGTGCTCGGCCCTGAGGGGATCTGCAGCCAGGCTGGGGCGGTGCAGTGAGGCGGGCTCCTCTCTGTCCTCTTCGTCCATCCGTCAGACCAGAGCCCTTGCGTGGGCCGGGGTCCCTGTGTGGGGGTGAGTGCCTCTCACACGCCTGCCTGTGGCAGGGTGGCCCTTGGTGGACTCATCTGAGCCAGTGCCACCTGCACTGTAAATTGGGACAGTGGAGATATTGGAGGAGAATTGCCCATTCGGTGAAGATTCCTCAACACTAGGCGTCCCCCGATCTCTTTGCCTGATTGCACACTTCCTTTCTTGGTCTTAGGTGACTCCCCAGACAGGGCAACGCCAAAGCTCTCTCGGGCACAGCGGCTGCAGTCATGCTCATCAGTTGGCAGGTGAGTGAGGTCGGTCTGCTTCCTCTCTTTATTGCTGTAGCGTACTCATGCGTCTGCTAACCTTAAGCATTTGGTAACCCTGCAGCCTGGCCTGTGCGTCTGGCTTCTGTGCCAGTCTGTTCAGTGCAGGGTGAGCTCCTGATGTGTGCCAGCCCCTTTCAGATCTACTGCGGACTTAAGACATCTGAGACCTCCGTGTTGCAGTACAGCGGCTCCCAGCCCTGGACTGGCGTGGTTGCCATGCCAGGCTGCACAGCAGAAGCCCCTTCGGTGCTCTTAGGACTGCCCGTGCCCAGCCCACCCCAGGGGTTCTGATTCAGTTGGTCTAGGCTGGAGCCCAGCAGCTTGATTTTCTAAAGCTCCCAGGTGACTGACATGTGCCACAGTTGAAGAGCACTGGCGTGGCACAGTGATTCCGACCCAGCTCCACCACTTCCTCTTCTTTGAGTCAGTATAAGTCCTCAAGTGTTCCTGACCTTTTTCCTCATGTCAGGTAGGGATGGCCCAAGCTCAGCATTTCCTCATGTCAGGTAGGGATGGCCCAAGCTCAGCATAGCAGATGCCACAGACAGTAAGAAAATGTGCACATGCAGCCGGACACGGTGGCTCATGCCTATAATCCTAGCACTTTGGGAGGCTGAGGCGGGCGAATCATGAGGTCAAGAGATCAAGACCATCCTGGCCAACAAGCTGAAACCCCATCTCTACTAAAAATACAAAAATTAGCCAGGCGTGGTGGCACGCACCTGTAGTCCCAGCTACTCAGGAGGCTGAGGCAGGAGAAACGCTTGAACCTGGGAGGCGGAGGTTGCAGTGAGTTGAGATTGTGCCACTGCACTCCAGCCTGCTGACAGAGCAAGACTCCTCAAAAAAAAAAAAAAAAAGAAAATGTGCAAACGTGCACAGGCACGTGCTGCCAAGGCCGGAGCAGGAGTTGCTCAGCGGCAGCCCCCGCCACCACCGTCCCAACCCCCACTGCAGCTCTTCGGATACTGGCTCAGCACAGGAGAGCTCGCACTGACGCCCTGTAGCCTGTGTGCACCCCATTCTCCTGTGTGGAGCTGGGGTGTGGGCAGCAGGAAGGACACTCAGACCCCCCCAGACCAGCGTGGGGTTCTGGCGCCAGCATGTGACCGGGCGGGCACTGCTCTGGACCTCTCTGGGGTGGAGTGGGCAGAGTAAGCTTGGGCTAGAACACCAGAGAGGGTGCTCCTGGCTCTGCTGCAGACCAGCCTGGGGCCGCTTGCAAGTCTTTTGATGACCCTGGACTTTACTTTCCTCCTGTGTGAGCTCGGAACACGCTTTGTGAGGTCGGATCAGTCAGTCCCTCATCTATGCATGGTGCTGTGCTAAGCTGCCATCCCTCCCACGTGTGGTGGTGAAGAGCAAAGACCACAGCCAGGCAGCCACTGGCCACCTCACTTGCCTCTCTGTGCCTCAGTTTCCTCACCTCACCCAGGGTAACTTTGAGAATTAACATTTGTCAGAATTTTTATTTTCACTGGAATTTATGGTGAGGCTGCCAGAACTTAGCAATAAAGGTAGTAGGCTGGGGATCCCAGAACTTCACAGAGAGCAGCAGCTTGAGTGAACAGCACCGTCCTTCCCACAGGTGCTTTCTGGAGTGATTGTTTCTCTGTTGATTTCAGGCTCTTTGCTTTTTTTTTTTTTTTTTTTCTTTTCATTTAAATAGGCTATAGTAGGCCAGGTGGCTCACGCCTGTAATCCCAGCACTTTGGGAGGCTGAGGAGGGTGGATCACAAGGTCAGGAGTTTGAGACCAGCCTAACTAACATGGTGAAACCCCGTCTCTACTAAAAATACAAAATTAGCTGGGCATCATAACATGCACCTGTAACCCCACCTACTCGGGAGGCTGAGGCAGGAGAATCATTTGAATCTGGGAGGTGGAGGTTGTGCTGAGCCGAGATCGCACCATTGCACTCATGCCTGGGCAACAGTGCAAGATTCTGTCTCAAAAAAAAAAAAATAGGCTAGAGTCAGTCTGATGTTTTCAGGCTCCTTTTGAAGAACATAACAATTTCCCAGAATAGAGCAATGGATGGGTCTCTCCGACCTCCTGTGGGTGCCATGGCAGTGGGATGTCCTTGACTCGTTTTATTTTAAAATAACGCCTCTGCGCCTTTGGGCTACTGTAACAAACCCTGTATAGCCTGGGCAGCTTGAACACACGTTTGTCTCTCACAGTTCTGGAGGCTGGAAATCCACGATTGTGGCACCTGCAGATTTGGTGTCTGGTGAGGGCGTGTTTCCTGATTCACAGGTGCCACCTTCTCTCTGTCCTCACTGGGGGAGAGGTGAACAAGTTGCTTTTATGGTTATTTATGTTTTTGAGACAGGGTCTTGCTCTGTTGTCCAACCTGGAGTGCAGTGGTGCAGTCATGGCTCACTGTAGCCTCTACATCTTGGGTTCAAGTGATCCTCACACCCCAGCTTCCTGAGTAGCTGGGCCCACAGGTATGCGCCAGTGTGCCCTCTTTTATAAGGACATGGATTCCATTCCTGGGGGCTCTGCCTCCATGACCTAACCTCCTCCTAAAGCCCCACCTCCTAATGCCATCACCTTGGGGGCTAGGATTTCAGCACATGAATCTGGGGGACACAGACCTTCAGTCCACAGCAAATGACAGTTGACTCAGCCTCTTCTTCATCAACAGCAACATAAGAAAGCAACAGATAGGCAAGATCCATGGGTAGCCTGAGCCACAGGTACTGCCAGGGAGTGAGGGGCATGAGGACCACGTGCCCAGCTCCCTCTTCACTCATTTGCATTCACAGTTTTCAGGTGACCTGAAGCCTAGGAATGAGTGGGCGTGCAGCGAGACCTGCTCCCCCATTTGCTGGCCCACCAGACAGGCTGTGGCTCTGACTTCTTATGGCAATACCTGTGACACCACCAAAACGTGATTTGCTCAGTCTCTTCTGAACTTCCTGTGAAGCAACATTTAATGGTGGCATCTGTAAAGTGTGATCACATTTGATCGGTTTTCTTTGAGTTACCTGTGAGGAACGGTGGTGAAGGTATTCCCACTGGGAGCCTGAAGCCCACGCTAGGGTGGGCTGGTAGCAACTGGGGGCCCATCCCCGGAGAGCACAGCTCACACAGGCTCGCTGGCTTGGCTCTTCTGGGCTGAGACCATAGCACTCAGCACTGCATTAGCACAGCCTGAATGATTACATTTTACTTTTTTATGTCATCTCAGCTTACAACACTGATGTTGTGTTTGTCAGGGTCACCGTCCACAGCACCCCCGTTAAATGCTCACCTGGGCCAGCACCACAAAGACTGTTGAGCACACGGCGTGCGTCAGCCTTGCCCACAGCCACCAGCCGGCGCTTCTCTGGCCTTCCACCGATGACCCCCAAAACCATGCCCAGGGCTGTGGCCTCGCCCTTGTGTGCACCAGCTCGGAGACTTTACTCTGAGCCCCGCAAGAACTCTTCAATGAGGTAAGAGATGAAGGTGGTAAGAAGTTGGTCTTAATGCTTGACATACTGGGTTTTTTTTGTTTTTTGTTTTTGCCTTGCTCCAGGTTTTAGTGATGTAAATAATATTTGGAAAGTTTTTTTTATAATTGCAAAGAGAAAATGCAATAGACGTGAGCATACAGAGAGGAAATTAAAGGTATTTCAAGGAAATACTGCATGTGTTTCTCTGATAATCAGTTTGAAAATCTCATGGTTTTCTAAAATTTACAAGTTATTGGCCGGTCTGGTGGCTCATGCCTGTAATACCAGCACTTTGGGAAGCCAAGGCAGGCAGTTACCTGAGCTCAGGAGTTTGAGATCAGCCTAGGCAACATGGCAAAATCCCATCTCTACAAAAAATACAAAAATAAGCCAGGTGTGGTGGTGTGCACCTGTAGTACCAGCTATTTGGAGGACCGAGGTGGGAGGATCACATGAGTCCAGGAGGTTGAGGCTGCAGTGAGCCAAGGTTGTTCCATTGCACTCCAGCCTGGGGGCAGAGCGAGACCCCATCTCTAAAAAAGTAAAATTAAATTTACAAGTTATCTGAATTGGCCCGGGGACACATGAAGGAAGCCATAGTTGGAGCTCAGAAATGATTCAGGATTGGAAAAGGCACCTGACTCCGATGAAGTCACACCTGAGTCGTGCATAACCTTTGAAACACATCATGCTAATGTGTAAAGTTAACTGTCTCAGCCTACACATAAATAAAGATGGAAGGTTTCTCAGTTCATTTTAATAGCCATAATAGGAAATAATACCTACAAGAGGAAATTGTAGAGTGATTTATCTTACGAATATAGATTTATTTTTATGAAGTTTTTATTTCTAAGAAAAAATATTTTTAAAAACAAATTGTTATCTGTCTGGAAGAAAATTAAATCTGATCTAACTTAGATCATGGACAAAAAAATTTCAGATAACTTAAGAGACTTAAATGTAACAAAAGAAGAAAAAAGTTAAACACTGGGAGACTGTGTGAACACGCTTAGTGCAGGAGACCTTGGTCACTGCTAAAACCCAGGGAGTGAAAAGCCGCCTGCCACCATCAACAGTGTTGACATTTAAATCTCCTGTTTTTATTTTTGGCTAAAATGATCATAAATGAAGTCAACATAAATGGTTGATGATGAAACAACGTAACAGGTGAAGGATATGAATAAGCCCAAATGGTTAACAAGCTCTGGGGAGAGACCAGATTCACTAGTGTCAGGGAAATGCAGTTTACAGTAGCTGTGCAAGGTCTTCATAGATGTATGTACGTTCACACCCCGGGGAGGAGGCAGGAGCCCACTGTGGCCGGGCGCGGTGGCTCACGCCTGTAATCCCAGCACTTTGGGAGACCGAAGCGGGTGGATTACCTGAGGTCAGGAGTTTGAGACCAGTCTAGCCAACATGGTGAAACCCTGTCTCTACTAAAAAATTAGCTGTGCGCGGTGGTGTGCACCTGTAGTCCCAGCTACTTGGGAGGCTGAGGCGGGAGAATTGCTTGAGCCTGGGAGATGGAGGTTGCAGTGAGCTGAGATCATGCCACTGCACTCCAGCCTGGCCAACAGACCGAGACTGCCGGAAGGAAGGGAGGGAGGGAGGGAAGGAGGATTGTGAGCATGTGTTGTAGAAAAGAGGGAGGGAGGGAGGAAGGATTGTGATCATGTGTTGTAGAAAAGCTGTTTGTTGGCTTGGCTCAGTGGCTCATGCCTGTAATCCCAACTACTTGGGAGGCTGAGGCACAAGAATCACTTGAACCTGGGAGGTGGCGGTTGCAGTGAGCCAAGATCACACCACTGCTCTCTAGCCTGGGCAACAGAGCAAGACTCCATCTCAAAAAAAAAGCCATTCATTGACATGTGAATTTTTTTTTTTTTTTTTTT
>NW_016107374.1:470814-488631 GCF_001604975.1 Cebus imitator | reverse complement strand
AAAAATTAGCTGGGCGGGCCTGGTGGCGTGCGCTTATAATCCCAGCAACTTGGGAGGCTGAGGCAGGAGAATCGCTTGACCCTGGGAGGCAGAGGTTGGGGTGAGCCAAGATTGTGCCACTGTGCTCTAGCCCGGGCGACAGAGACCCTGTCTCAAAAAATAACAACAACAAAAAAAAACCAGCCAGGTGCAGTGGCTCATGCCTGTAATCCTAGCACTTTGGGAGGCTGAGGCGGGTGGATCACAAGGTCAGGAGTTCAAGACCAGCCTAGCCAACATAGTGAAACCCTGTCTCTACCAAAAATCCAAAACTTAGCTGAGCATGGTGGCGCATGCCTATAGTCCCAGCTACTCAGGAGGCTGAGGCAGGAGAATCGCTTGAACCCAGGAGGCGGAGGTTGTGGTGAGCCGAGATTGCGCACTGCTACACTCTAGCCAGGCAACAGAGCGAGACTCTGTCTCAAAAAGAACAAAAAACAAACCCATATAGAATATCCATGTATTTATATACAAATTACATGCTTGTATATATCTTACACGTTTATATGTATGTATATCTACCAACAGTAGGTGTTGACCCTGTGTGTATCTGCGTAGTTGACCCCGTGTGTATCTGCGTAGCTGACCCCGTGTGTATCTGCGTAGTTGACCCCGTGTGTATCTGCGTAGCTGACCCTGTGTGTATCTGTGTAGTTCTGTGGGAATGCAGAAGGCTGTGGAAGAAAATGCTGGGATGGGACGTGTGCTGTTGCAGAGGGAGAGGGAAAGGCATGGAACGCCGAGGAGAAAGTGAGAAACAAGGCCGCACTAAAAGCACCAGATTTGATATGTAAATAGTTGGGAATATGTGTTTAACTATCTTGTATGTTTGTAAGTTTAAATGTAGAAACAAAATTCTGCTTATTTTTGGAATCTTATGATACCTTCATTAAAAAGAAGGTTATCTTTGCCAGTTGATGGACCTGCTGCTTTGCTGGGTTTCTGGAAGGAATTCAGTTTTGCGTGGCAGGTACTCGAGACCCTGTGGGCAGCAGGCCACCCCAGTGGCGCCCATATGGGGTCCTGTGGGAGACACCATTGGAGGTCTGGCGTGGGCAGCCTGCACCCGGGGGCTCAGCCCTGCTTAGGGCACTGGGGCAGCAGGGGAGGGGGCATCTGGGGTAGGAGGAGCCAACTGCATACCCACCTAGGCCTAGGAGGAGCCCTCTGGCTCCCTGCGAAGAGGAGCTGGCCTTGGTTCGAGGAGGGGTCCCTGTGTGTGGTCCGGGCCCCCTTTAGGAGGTGACCGATGAGCGCATTTCCTCGTGTTTAGTAACTGGAAAGAAAATGGATAACACGAGCCCCCGGTGATGTGGGGCAGGTGACATTTGTGAGCTGAGAGGAGCTGGAGAGATCACTAAGCCCCCTTCCATACACAGGAAACCCCGGGGTCTGGAGGGTGAAGGCCCAAGAGCTGGGACACACTCCACCCCGGGACACTTTTCCTCCCGAGTGACCTGCTTTCCAGATCAGCCGAGTGAACTAGCAGTTTAGAGAAATGTCCTCATAAGATTTTTTTTCCTCCCACAGAACTGAACCCACAAGGGAGAGCAGCAGAAAGGCAGATTCCAGGCCGGTGGGCATGTTTCCTGATGGGGATTCTCCTCCCTCCCGTGTGCCTCAGGCACTTCACTTTTCTCCAGAGGAAAGCGATTCTACTGTTTCCAAAAGCACCAGCACAGAAGCAGCTCAGGAGGAAGCCAGGCCAGGTGGAGACGCAGCCCCTACTGAGGTGGGCAGAGCGGACGCAACTGAGTTCTGTCGGCTGAGATTCCTGGAGGCTGCTCGGGAAGCCCCTGGCACCCAGGGCTGTGGCTGGCGGAGTTCCCTGCCATGCTTCACCCTGAGGCCGGTGCCTCCGTGCCAACCAGCCCAAGGGGAGGCAGTCAGGACTTCAGGCTTCCAGGAGAGAAAAAAGGGACACCTTTGCCCTGTATTTGACTGAGGCGAGGGTCAGGAGTCAAAGCTGAGAGAGTGGGAAGCAGGGTGGCTGCCGGTGGGCGGGTATGGACAGGGAGGTGGGCGGCAGTCAGAGGCACGGCCCGCCCCGTACAGAGCCTCCCTCCGCCGAGGCCCAGCCCTTATTCCCTGGCTTTCCAAACCGCCAGCCCACCTGGGCTGTGAGCAAAGCACACATTTTCCCAAGTGGTTGCCAGAAAGATGCTTGACTCTGCTCTTAACCTTGGTTTTGTATCCAGGCTCTTCTTGTAGATATCAAACTGGACCCACTCATGGTCACCACAGATGCTGCGGGCCAGCCCCGCGCTGACCTCTCTCTCATCGACTTCTGCAATACCCCAGAAGCAAACGTGCCTGTGAAATCTGAAAGCAGGCCTCTGATCGACCTCATGATAAACACCCCAGACATGAATAAAAATGTGGCGAAACCTTCACCGGTGGTGGGACAGGTGAGAAGTGGTGGTTCGTGTTAACTCAGCCCTGAGTTTGTTCGTCCTCCCAAGACCATTGTGGGACCCTCGAGAGTGGCTGTGGAATCCTCTCGGCTACACAGCTCAGGGCAGGACACACCTTTGGCAGCCTGAACTTCTCAAAGATTAGCTGCTTCTGAGGTGCCCCGCCAGGACCCCGCCAGGACCCCGCCAGCTCTTGTTGAGCAGGGACCACCTCTCCCACCCATAGATCCCAGGGTCTGATGCGGGACAGAGGAGTGTGCGTGGTGGGGGCCTGGGTTCCTCCACGAGTGTCCTGTCTCCTTCCAGCTTCTCAGATGTGGCCCAGAGTGTGCCCAGAGTACTTTTCGGTGCACCTGAGCCAGGGTGACTGAGCTGTTGTGCTGGCTCAGCCAGTCCTCTGCGCGAGGAGGGGAAGGAAGGGAAGCCCTGGCCCGTCTGCGCTCACCTCCTCCACTCTGCTCTCTTCCAGCTCATAGACCTGAGCTCCCCTCTGATCCAGCTGAGCCCCGAGGCCGACAAGGAGAACGTGGATTCCCCACTCCTCAAGTTTTAAGCAGAACCAAATCCTTTGCCTTGAAAGAATAGCCCTAAAGAGGTTTCCAACCCTCAGAAACAAGTTTTAGGCTGGGCGTGGCGACTTACACTTGTAATCTTAGAACATTGGGAGGCCGAGGTGGGCAGATTACTTGAGCCCGGGAGTTTGAGACCAGGCCTGGGCAATATAGTGAGCCCTGTCTCTATAAAAAATATAAAAATTAGCCGGGCGTGGTAGCACATGCCTGTAGTCCCAGCTACTCGGAAGGCAGAAGTTGGAGGATCACCTGAGCCCAGGGAGGTTGAGGCTGCAGTGAGTTGTGATTGTGTCACTGCACTCCAGCCTGGACAACAATGTGAGATCCTATCTTGGAAAAAAAACAAAAGAGACAAACACGTTTTAGTAGACACTTTATTTGCAAAAGAAAACCCTAAAGATATTCCTTGTGCTGGAGAGGGTGGGCTGAGGGACTGGGGTCAGCGCTGACCACCCAAGGCCTCTGCCGCCTGCAGCTGTCCTCTCTGCCACTGTCGGCTGGAGTGTGAAGCTTAAGTCACTCCAAATTAGGAATTTCCTTTTGAATGTTTGGTGTGTAAAACACCAAGTGGCTATTTTTAAAGTTAAGTTTGTATAAAAAGTTAAATATTCTAGATTTACATTAAATTTTAAAATAAATGGACTTATTAGAGTGTATCTTGATTTTTAAGCGTATCTTGATTTTCATACTCCATGGCTGTTTCTGTCACCCTAAGCAGTAAAACTACTATCTAGATTCAAATGGTTTCATAAAAGTGATTTTCAAAAATTAGTAAAAATTGGTGTCAGTGCTGACCCAGGCCTGCCCCCAGATGCACGGGTCCCCAGGTCTGGGGCCAGCCTTGGAAACTGCCTTGTTAATAGACACAGGTGATTCTGACTCGATGGCCCGGGAAGCACACCTTGAGAAGAGGCTGCCCTGGGGCCGATGAGGCCGGGCTTCCCTGGACACTGAGGTGATGGACGCCGTCTGCTGGGCGGGCCTCGGGGAGGACCCCTCAGCTTTGCTTTCAGCAGGGGCCCAGCAGGGTCAGTGGGCAGTGTCAGGACCTGAGTGCCACTGCAAAGCCCATTTCCTTTTATTGAAAAAATGAGCTCGGAAGCCACTACTTTGTGTCCGTTTCTACTGTGGAAACTTCTCAATGCCTTGGTCAAGCAGCTTCACAGCAGACAGCAGCAAGCCAGCGGCCGACTCTGCATGTCCGCCCCTCCAGTACTCCCTGCATCACACCAGGATCTACCTCTGTCCACAAAGATGAGGGAAAAGAGATGACTGGGCTGTGCTCTCTACTTCCTGCAGTTACTGTGTGAGTCTAAAGCTGCCACTTGGAACAGCGAGTCCTGTGGCGTCGGGAGCAGGAAGGTGGTAGGGTAGACAGGCGACGCTGGGGAGAGACGTCTCGGAGGAAACGTGACATGGTGGGATGGTGGCACGCTTCTCACCGTGGAGTTGCTGCACCGTAGACCGAAGCTCTCCACGGGCACAGGCAGGGCTGCTTGGACGATGGGTCACGAAGCTGGGGAAGCCCCGCTCCATGAGCAGTGACTGCCCAAGCAAGACTCAGCCAGTCCTGCACTGGCCAGAGCAGCCGGGCCCGTGGGAGTCACGCAGCTCCACTTCTCCAGGGGCAGCAGGAAATCCCAGGGGCCCAGTAATGACATCAGGGGGTCCTCAGGGAGCCTCTGGTCTGGCCCTCATTTCCCAGGGGCAGAAAAGGAAATCTGAAATGGGATGAAATCTACTGAGACTGTGCTATGGGCCAGGCTGTTTTCTGCCGGGGTGCAGTGGATGCAGTGCTCAGGCCTCCCTTCCCTCCCGGGGTTCCACGCCTGGTAGAGGAGGGAGATGTTCAGCTCCCAGCCCATCTGTAACCAAGCTGAGCTTCGGTTGTCTCCATTCAGGCCCTGCGGGTGAGCCGAGCCTTTGGCCTGTGGCCCCCGTCCTGCTCCTGGGGCTCCTCTCCCCTATGCCCTTCCCCTCTCCTCTGTGCCCTTCCCCTCCCCACCATGGCCTTGGTGCAGCCAGGCTCTCCTTGGAACCCAGTCCGGACAAAGTGATCTGACTTTAACTCTCTGCAGACTAATGGGAGGAGGCCCCTGGGAGCAGGAGCTGGACAGAGCAGAGCTCCTCCTGGCCTGGGGCTCCTGGCCTGCCCCTTTCTGTCTGGGTTTCTCCACTGGGCTGTCCCTGCTGAAGCCGCCCAGTCCGAGCTCCCCCACCCCTTCCTGTCCTGGCTCGCAGGTCCTTGGTTCACCCCTCGGAGGGCTCCGTGTGGGAAGCCACAGAGTCAGCTGGAGACTGAAGGGCTCTGTGACCCCAGGAGGGCCAGCCCCTTTCTCCATAGGATGGCTCCGAGCAGCTCGGCTGCCCCTGGAGGGTCACACTCCCAGGTCCAAGAGGTCCAACTTCATGTGATTTTTACCACATTTCATTAATTTTGTGGGGCAAATGTCTTCCCATTTTACATCTCTGACATCACTGTTGGCAGGAGGTACCTGGGATGTCATTGTCCTGGCCATAGCTGGCCTGTAGAGGAGGCTCTCAGAGCTACGGAGCGACTCAAACACCATATAGTTAACCACAAAGGAGCAGAAAATATGTGAGCATGGATCCTGTCTCAGCCACTCTGTGGGTTGGTTGCCTTGGATCAGCCTGCCACGCCCTAGGAGGGCCTGCCCCCTAGAACCAGACTCAAATTTAGACACAGCCTAAACGTGTACCTCTTAACCTGCACAAGCTCGGGCACCCAGATACTGGATTCCCTTAACTCTTCCAGAAAATGCAAGATGAAATTGCCCTCCTGTTGGGTATTTTCCTGATCCTTTATTCTGTAAAAGTGGTCTTCCCTTTCCCCACAGGCCCTGTCCCCTCTTCCTCCTGCCTTGCAGCTCACCGTGTACCTCCTGCTGGTACCAGTGGCCGGGACTCTCCTGTTGGTAGTTCCTGCTTTTCTTCTTGGAAATTCCTTGTGGGCCTTGAGAGCTTTACCCTAAAACAGTTCTGTTGAATCTCACCTTGGCAATGTAAACTGATAGCTTATTTTCACAGGTGCCAAAGGACAGAATGCACAGCCCTCTGCTCACCCGAGACAAATGCGTGTCTGATTGCTTCCTCTGCCCTACTTATATAAACTGCAGGTTCTCTGAGCCAGACTAAGGCGTGACTGTTCCTCTACCTGCCTCTCATGTGGAAATTGTATACGCAGTGAAAGGCTGATCAAAGACCCAAAACAATGCAACAGTTTTATCTCCTATGTCTACCTATGACCTGGGAGCTGCCCATCATCCCCAGTTGTTCAGCCTTTCCAGACAGAACCAGTGCACATCTTACATGTATTAATTGATGTCTGGTGTCTGCCAAATATGTATCAAAGCAATGTCTCAACCACCTTGGGTACACATCATCCTGAGCTGTGTCACGGGCATCTCCTTAAGCTCAGCAAAATAAACTTTCTAAATTAATTGAGACCTGTCTCAGGTACTTTGGATTTATATCACGAGAGAGGGTTCTCATGCATATGTGCCTGATAATAACAACTATCACAAAAGACTGCAGGAAACCACAACCTTACACAAAGGTTATCACAACCTTACTAAAAAAATATGCTTTTATCGCAAGGACATCTTCCCAGCAACTGTCTGTCCAACCCTGGTCTGTTACTGATCCTTGTAGCCAAAGAATGATCTCAAAACAATGACGTGGTCCTCATTTTCCCTTTAAAAACCTTTGTCTTCCTTCACCTCCCTGAATACACATATAGCTTACTGTGGCATGCATATTTCCATTGCAATGCCCTATTCACAAATTAACATGTTTTTCATTCAGAGAGTCTCCCTGTTGTTTAGGTAGGGGATGTCTAGATGCTAGCTCTCTCTTAGAGAAGAACCTAGCTTGATTATCACCCCTGGGGGGATGACCTCCGTTCTCTCCTTCCAGCGAGTTTATGAAGCCCCTGCTCTGGGCCAGGGGCTTTTCTGGGCATGGAATAGGGCAGTGGACAGAACACAAAACCCCTGCCCCACACAGCTCACAGCTAAGGGCTTCAGTGCTGAGTATGCTTGGAGTCAAACTCTGTAAAATATTTGAAGATATTTATTCTGAGCTGAATGTGAGAGACTGTGGCCCATGATATCCTAAGAACATGTGCTTGAAGTGGTCATGCTGTAGTTTTGGTTTTGTACGTTTTAGGGAGACATTAAGAGATAAATCAATACATGTAAGATGTAACATTGGTTCCGGAATGGTGGGAAAACTAGAAGGCAAGGTGGGGCTTCCAGGTCATAGGGGGCTTCGAAGATTTTCTGGGATGGGGGTAGTGGCTCACACCTATAATCCCAGCACTTTGGGAGGCCGAGGCAGGTGGATCACTTGAAGTCAGGGCTGCGAGACCAGCCTGGCCAACATGGTGAAACCCCGAATCTACTAAAACTACAAAAATTAGCCAGGCGTGGTGGTGTGCCTGTAATCCCAGCTACTAGGGAGGCTGAGGCAGGAGAATCGCTTGAACCCTGGAGGTGGAGGTTGCAGGGAGCCGAGATCGCGCCACTGCACTCCAGCCTGGGCAACAGAGTGGGACTCCGTCTCAAAAAAAAATTAAAATATATTTTTTGGGTAAAATACTTCGATATCTTTCAGGGCCTGCTATCTGTCATGCCGGTATCGTACTGCCACGGAGAGTCCGCCCAGACCGTGTTAAGTCTGCTTTTTTTTTTTTTTTTTTTTTTTTTTTTTTTTTTTTTTTTTTTTTTTTTTTTTTTTTTTTTTTTGAGATGGAGTTTCGCTCTTGTTACCCAGGCTGGAGTGCAATGGCGCGATCTCTGCTCACCGCAACCTCCGCCTCCTGGGTTCAGGCAATTCTCCTGCCTCAGCCTCCTAAGTAGCTGGGATTACAGGCACGCACCACCATGCCCAGCTAATTTTTTGTATTTTTAGTAGAGACGGGGTTTCACCATGTTGACCAGGATGGTCTCGATCTCTTGACCTCGTGATCCACCCGCCTCGGCCTCCCAAAGTGCTGGGATTACAGGCGTGAGCCAGTGCGCCCGGCCCAGGTCTGTTTTGATGTTAATGCTGGTCCGAATTCCAAAGGGAGGAGGGTCTGATGAGGCGGGTCCCCTCCGGCCTTTCGCCACGAGGGCCCGAACTCGCGGCGACGGTTCCCTTTAGGATGCCCTTGGCAGGGAGGAGGGCTCCATCGGCCGGCTGGGGGGCTTAGAATTTTATTTTTGGTTTACAGCGCAAAAGAAGAGCAATGAGGCCAGGACGCGGATGGGGACGGCGAAGCAGCGGCTCCAATAGAAGCCAGCCACTCGCGGCCCAGCAGGGTCTCGGCGCCCGGAGATCGGTGGACCCATAGTGGCGAGCGCGGCCTGGGGCTCAGGGACCACGTGCGCTGGGCCGGGGAAGGCCGGATGGAACGCGAGCGCGCGGGCGCAGCTTCCGGCGGGCCGAGGGCGCGGACCCTGCGTCCGGGGCGGGACTTCCGGCGAGGCGCGGAAGCGGCGTCAGTTGCTGGTGAAGTGGGTCAGCGGGCGGATGCAGTCGGCGCGGCGCGTCGTGTGCGCCCTGTCCGGCGGGGTGGACAGCGCCGTAGCCGCGCTGCTGTTGAAGCGGAGAGGTGAGGCAGGCGAGGCCCCCGCCCGGCCCCGAGCGAATGTGCCCCAGAAAACCTGTCCCCGTCCCCCGTGGCCTTGGTCAGGCCGCCTCCCTCCCAGGGCCCCAGGTTGCGCCCTCTGACCTCCGCTCCTCGCCCGCCACCTGTCTGGTCGGAGGTGTGCGCGACTGCAGCTCCCCCAGCGAAAAGCCGGCCGGCCAGGGTGGAGAGGGGAGGGGAGGGTTTCTCACGAGTCTGCGGCGTCCGCGTTCGCCTGTGAGGCCGCGGACACTGGAGGGGAGCTGGGATCGCCGGGGCCGGAGGCCTGACCTCTGCGCGCGCCGTGGCCGCTCGGCGGGAGGTCCTGTCCGCCCCACTCAGCAGACGGACACCCGCCGCGCGGCGGGTCTGCTTATTCAGTGTCTCCTGTGTTCTCCGCTCGCTGGAGGCCAGAGTTTTCCCCAGAAACATTGGCATTGCTTCCGGGCGTCTAAACGGAGCCCCACAGGTGCTTAGAATTCCTCGAGCCCCTCGCTGAAATGAGCACCTGTTTAACTTCACCTGTGTGGCTCCCCGCAGGAGGCTGCATTCAGAGAGTAACGTTTGCGGAGCTCTGATTTGCGCCGACTTTGGTTCCTGATCTTGGGCAAGTTAATTAAGCCCTACCCTGTAAAATTCGTCTAACACTGCCTCACGGGGTGACGGGAGGGATTAGATGGTTTAATACGTATTGATGGGTTTACCCCCGTGCCCAGCAAATACCAGGTACTCAGAAAACACTAGTGGCTGTTAGTTTATATTGTTAATAACCGTAGCTATTATGGTAGGTATAGCAAGTGCCAAAGAGAAGGGTAGGCAAACCATAAGCAGAAATAGTTGTTGAGAAGGGAGAGTGGAGGAAAGCACTTCCCAGAGGTGGAAGTGTTCAGCTGAGCCTTGAAAGAGGAGTCTGATGTCACTATGCAGAGACGTGGAGGTGGAGGAGGTTCTCCGGGTAGACTGCGGTGCAAGCAGAATCGCAGAAGCCTGGAAGTGTTGGCTGGTTCTGGCCAGATGGAGGTAGAAGGAGAGGAGGCTGGAAAACGTTAATGATATATCAAGGGCTTTATACCGTTAGGTAGGCAGCATTGGTCTGGTTGATCTAGGATGGAGTGGTCTTGTGTGTGTGGTGGTGTCGTTTTGGCAAAGCTTTGTCATCGCATTTCTGTAGTTTTGGGTACTATATGAAGCCTTCTTCAGCAGTCATTTGCCCTATCACATTACATTCAGCCTTCCTAAAAACCAGCTTTCTCATATAGGGTCGGTACCTGTGTAGTTTGCTAAGGTAGTGGAGGGCTAAAGTTGGCCTTTCCAATATTTGTGTGAATATTTTGTTACAATCGAAAAGGGAGAAAATAGATAATAAACTATGTAGGTGGTCACCTCTTACAAAATATTCAACATTTTATTTATCTTTATATCTGATGACTTAGAATCTAAGTTGTAGATGGTAACTAGAAGCAACTTTTGAAATGACTTTCCATTCCTGATAACTGAATGGTGCTTTGGAAAATTTGGTTGAGTTTCAACTCTTCCTTTGTGGATTTCACACACATTGACTAAGCCCATTCTGCTGGTATTGTGCTGATACACAGATGGGGACACAAAGATGAGAAAACACAACCTCGTTCATCTTGGGGACTCAGGCACCAAGACGGAGACTGGAGCCCGTCTCCAGACATGGCCAGGCAGACCAGGCACAGAGGCACAGAGGCACGGGAGCACAGCATGTGGGGAACTGCTCAGAGCTCAGAAATCACTGCCTTTTCACTCAAGGTTGATTTCTGTACTCTCTTTAACTGACCTTTCTTCCATCCCCAGGTTACCAGGTGACAGGGGTGTTTATGAAGAACTGGGACTCGCTGGACGAACATGGGGTCTGTGCTGCTGACAAAGACTGTGAAGATGCTTACAGAGTCTGCCAGATCTTAGACATCCCTTTCCATCAGGTGTCCTACGTGAAGGAGTATTGGAACGATGTGTTCAGGTGAGTGCAGGTTGCAGCTCAAAGGAGGCTTCCTCACGCTGTGGATCCTTCAAGTGGAAGGATGGCGGTCTTCAGCCTGACAGACTCCTGTGCAGCCCAGCGCGCTCCCTCCACGGTGGTGCTGAAGCTGCAGGAGGCCTCGGCTGCCCTTGGGGCCTCTGTTGGAGGCAAGGCCTGGACCCCACAGCACTCCCAGCTCTCTCACACCTGTCATTTTTGCCACTTGCCTGAAGTCTGTTTAATGCTTTCTTGGACCTTGAGTTGTTTCTGTTGCCCTGTTAGGGAAGGGGAGCTAAGGCTGAGGGCTCCCCTGGAGATGAGCGTCAATGCCTGTGAGCTGTGTGGGTCATCGATTATGGGGATTCTGAGAGAACAAGTTAGGTGATATGTGGCCCGGCGTGGCCCCGTGCCTTTGCAAACAAGAAACAAACAGAAACTTACAAAATCTAATACAGCCCCAATCATTAAGTGCTTACTGCGTGCTGGGCATGTGCTACATCTAGGAACATTAAGATGTCTACGCTGTGACCTTGTTCTGTAGGAGTCTGCGGTCTAATTGGGAGCACATTATCCGTCTTCACAAGAGGTGATAGTGATGCGTGGCATGTAGGAAGTGCCAGTGATTCTATCAAGAATCACTGAACCCGGGAGGAGGGAGAAATTTGCAGTGTGGAGTAATCAAGAAGGCTTCACGAAAGAGGAGGGCTTGCCAGCAGAGGAGTAGAGAAGACACTCCAGATGGGGTAGCGAGGGCAGCAGTGAAGCGGAGAAGAAATGCCTGTGGTTTATTGCAGGACCGCTGTGCGGTTTGCCTGGACTTCCGCTCCTGCAGTGGAAGGAGTGTGGGGCTCGTCCTCTGGTGAGCCCTGACTGTGCTGACTGTCGGGCAGTTGTCGGGCATCTGACACAGCAGGCCGTGGGCACAGACAGGCTACCTTGCCTGAGTGGGCTGTAGGAGCAGAAAAACCTTGTGTTGAGTCCTGACTCTGTCACTTATTATATGACCTTGGGCAATTTACTTGACTTTGTTATTTTAATTGGGGAAAAAAAATGCGTGTGTGTGTGTATATATATATATATATATTTCCTGACAACAAAGAACCAGAAGAGTTACTTGACTTTTTTAATCCTCAGTTTTCTCATCTTTAAAATGGTGATAACACTGATGCCTCACAGGGTTATGTAAGAAGTAAGTAAGATTAGGTTCTAGTTTTTATGTCTGGTATATTAGTAAGCATTCAATAAACATAGCTGTTTTTCTTTTCTTTCTTTCTTCTTTTTTTTTTTTTTGAGGTGGAGTCTTGCTCTGTCACCCAGGCTGGAGTGCAGTGGTGCGATCTTGGCTCACTGCAACCTCTGCCTCCCAGGTTCACGTGATTCTCCTGCCTCAGCTTCCCAAGTAAGGTAGCTGGGATTACAGGCACGCGCCACCATGCCTGGCCAATTTTTGTATTTTTAGGAGAGACAGGCTTTTGCTATGTTGGCCAGGCTAGTCTTGAACTCCTGACCTCAGAAGATCCACTGGTCTTGGCCTTCAAAAGTGCTGGTATTACAGGTATGAGCCACTGCACCTGCCTGCTGCTTTTATTTTCATTATTAGAAAGATGAGTCTGAGAGCTAAGCTATGAGGACGCAAAGGCATAAAATGATACAGTGGACTCTGGGGTGAGGTACAAAAGACTACATACACACTGGCTACAGTGTACACTGCTTGCGAGATGGGTGCACCACAGTCTCAGAAACCACCACTAAAGGGCTTACCCATGGAAACAGATACTGTCTGTTCCCCCAGAACTGCTGAAATAAGAAAAAGGAATTTAGAGAGATTGGACCTGGCTCTGGGGGTGGCCCTAGAATCTGCTTTAACAAGCACTTCAGCTGTGCTGGTGTAGAGGGTTGTCAGGGTCTTTGAGAAAAGGTGTGATGGGGCTTATGACGTGTGTGTGGGAGACCAGAGAGGAGAGGAGGCAGCAGTAGTTTCAAGATCATGCCTGCGTGGCTGGGGAAAGCCGGTTTAGGGGACTCCTCATGAGTACTGTAGAGTTTGAGGTGACAGCAGGGAATCCAAGGGAGCTGACACTTCACCTGCTGGCGCAGCATTCTCAAAGTGTACAAGGGGAGGTGGTTTTTGAAGTTTAGCTCGGCTCTGAGGCCGGATAGGAAAAGTGACTTGTCTTGAATACTATGGCAAGTTAGGAGCGGAGCTGGGATTAAAACCCGGCTTTTGGCCGGGTGCCGTGGGTCACGCCTGTAGTTCCAGCACTTTGGGAGGTGAAGACAGGTGTATCATAAGGTCAGGAGTTCGAGACCAGCCTGACCAACATGGTGAAACCCCGTCTCTCCTAAAAATACAGAAATTAGCCAGGCATGATGACAAGTGCCTGTAGTCCCAGCCACTTGGGAGGCTGAGGCAGGAGATTGCTTGAACCCGGGAGGTGGAGGCTGCAGTGAGCTGAGATCGTGCCACTGCACTCCAGCCTGGCAACAACAGAGTGAGACCCTGTCTCAAAAAAGACCCAAAAACCCTGGCTTTCCAGGCCGGTGCTTGCTGCTGCTTTCAGGCGCTTCTTGATAGGGACTGAAAGGAGGCGGCGGCCAGGTAGAGTCTTTTTCCCATCTCTGGGGCTGCCCTCGAGCTCGCCCCGGGCTTCAGCCAGCCTGCACTCCATCCTCACCCAGTCCCCGCTTCCTTTGGAGGCATTGGTCTTTCTGCTGAACACTCACTTCTCTAGGAGGGCTCTCTAGCTCAGAAATTTCTTTTTTTTTTTGATGGAGTCTCTGTCGCCCAGGCTGGAGTGCAGTGGCATGATCTTGGCTCACTGCAACCTCCGCCTCCTGGGTTCAAGCAATTCTCCTGCCTCAGCCTCCTGAGTCGCTGGGATTACAGGCACGCGCCACCATGCCCAGCTAATGTTTTGTATTTTTAGTAGAGACGGGGTTTCACCATGTTGACCAGGATGGTCTCGATCTCTTGACCTCGTGATCCACCCGCCTCGGCCTCCCACGGTGCTGGATTACAGGCTTGAGCCACCGCGCCCGGCAGAAATTTCTTTTGAATTCTTTCACTCAAGACCCACTGGTTTTCAAGGGTCAGATCCAGATGTGTTTTAACTGCTGAGTCTTTTCAGCCGCTCTCTCCCTGATGAAGCACAGGAAAGGCTTCTTTCCAGTGAAAGAAGAGGCTGGGCTACTCCGTTGTTTTTGCTAATGTCAACTGACACACCTTCCTGTCTGTTGTTTAGGAAAGGGTTAACATATGTCTTTTCAAAAACTGATGTAAATGTTCAACCTCTTCAACATCTATTGATGACTGTTACGTAGAAAGGACACACAGAGACACAGATTGCATCGTAAATAGTTTATAGTTTAATGAGCTTCCCGATAACTTTCTAATAATTAAAATAAAATGGAACGTGTCCTAATATCAGGTGTTGTTGCAAATATAGAACAAGAAGAGTTTTTATGAACTTCTAGGGGGAGCAAGAAGTAGGTAAATACTTTGGTGCCTGCTAAAGTTGAAGATACACAAGTAACATCTGAGTCTGTGCAGATCCATGATCTGTCTGCGTAACAACCTTCTTGATCAGCATTGGTTTTTTTAACCCTTGTTGATTAATAGAGTGTTTTAAGTTAAATGAAAAAAAAAATGACTTATACCAAAATACACCAATTTTTAAACTCCCAAAATAGGCATCATAACCCTCTTGAAGTGAATCCTCTAAGACTGAAATTCTTGCTAAGTCTTGATGGTATCGTAGCATCTTTTTCCCATATTCAGTTAGTCTGTTAGCAGAGATTCACAGAATAAGGATGGCGTGATCCACTTTTAAACACCCAGGAGGTTGCTCATTCTGAGAAGTGTGTATTCATCACATGAGGAAAGTGTTTTTGGTATATTTGCCCAGTGACCCAGCTTCCCAGGCTGAGGGTGCAGAATGGCTCGTGGAGCCCTTGTGTAGGGAAACTGGCTGTTTCTCCTCTGCTCCCACACCACAGCAGTGATCCTCACAGAGGAAGGCTTCTGTGACCAAAGGTGTGGGGGTTTTCCCCCATACACCAAGCAGTGGACACCAACTGGGTGTCCTCCAATTCAGCTCTGACACCATCTACCTGGAGATAGTGCCAGATCCCAAAGATTGGGGGTTCAGTCCCCAAGACTGACCCCCCCCCCAACAACAGTCGAAAGTATGAGCCTCTAGGACTTATGACCAACTGGCTTCAAGTTGGGATTCCCATGACTTCCTCTTTGGGTTCGATTATTAAACAGTTCCTGGAGTGGTTCACAGAACTCAGAAAAACACTTACTTACATTTTATTATAAAGGATATTGCAAAGGATACAGATGAAGAGGTGGGTCAGGTGAGGTATGGGGGAAGGGTCATGGAGCTGCCACACCCTCCCTGGGGACCACCCTCTAGGAACCTCCACAGTGTGGCTGTCCGGAAGCTCTGAACCCAGTACTCTTGGGTTTTTATGGAGGCTTCATGACATTGCCATTCCTTCCCCCAGGATATAGAGCGGAATTGTCTCTGGGGAGGATGTTAAGACCCACAGTCAGAAAGGCAGATGCTTGTAATCCCAGCACTTTAGGAGGCTGAGGCAGGAGAATTGCTTGAGGCCTGGAGTTCAAGACCAGCCTGGGCAACATGGCAAGACCTTATCTCTATAGAAAAAGATGCAGTGGGCCCGGTAAAGTGGCTCATGCCTGTAATTCCAGCACTTTGGGAGGCCAGGAGTTCAAGACCAGCCTGGCCAACATGGTAAAATTAGCCAGGCATGGTGGTGCACACCTGTAATTCCAGCTACTCAGGAGACTGAGGTGGGAGAATTACTTGAACCCAGGAGGCAGAGGTTGCAGTGAGTGAGCCAAGATCACACTACTGCACTCCATGCTGGACGTGACAGAGTTAGACTTTGTCTCCAAAAAAAAAAAAAAGATGCGTTGAAAGGAGTGTAGGCCAAGGCCCACCCCTAAGGCCCACCACACTCAGCATGACAGCAGAAGACTAACGGGCTGTGGGAGGGACGAGCCAGGAGCTGTGGATGAAAGCCAGTGCATAGCATAGCCCCACAGCCCTGCAGTGCAAGTCTAGGGGATTTCATTTCTGCTGTCACTCGGGCATCGTCTCTTCCTTACCCAAGCCCTGCTGTGTTGGAGGAGTCCCAGAGGCGGGGATTTAGTGAGACCCTCACAACCACCCCCACTCCTGACCCCACGCGCCCTGCGAGCCTACCCGGAGAGGGTGGTCCCGAGCCGTGGTGGCGGAGAGTAACACCTTGCTGTCTGTCAGGTGGCTCATGCAGCAGGCTGTAAACAAGCGTTTGATGACAGTGGCTTTGTGTTGAAGCTCTTCTGTTTTGCAGAAAATTATAGTTTTGGTATAACAAGGAGAAATTCTACATTAACAAGCAATTTAGTGAACTTTTTTTTTTTTTTGAGAAATGTTTCACACTTGGAACTGAAGTCACTTTCTTTTATTCTAGTGATTTTTTGAATGAGTATGAAAAAGGAAGGACTCCCAACCCTGACATAGTTTGCAACAAGTACATCAAATTCAGTTGCTTTTTTCATTATGCTGTGGATAATCTTGGTAAGTAATTCGGGTTTAAAACATTTTTTTTTAGAGATAGGGTCTCGCTCTGTCAGTCAGGCTGGATTGCAGTGATGCGATCATGACTCACTGCAGCCTCGACCTCCTGGGCTCAAAAGATTCTCCCACCCCAGGCTCCTGAGCAGCTTGGACCACAGGCATGCCACCAGTGGCTAATTTTTTGTGGAGCTGATATGTCTCAACTCTGTTGCCCAGGCTGGTCTCAGACTCCTGGCCTCAAGCAGTCCTCCTGCCTCGGCCTCCCAGAGTGCGGGGATTCCAGGCATGAGCCCCTGCGCCTAGCCTGTTTCTTCTTGTTGGACCTCCTGATGCTGAATTGCTTGCTTCGACCACCTGTTGCTGTCTGTGGCTATGCTTTGTGAATTCTAGGTTCTTTGTCTCCTGTCCCCTGCCATTGGGGTCACCATACGAGTTTCTGAAGTTGTGGCTCTGGCCTCTGGGTTTGCTGTGTCCCACTGCAGCTCACCCTGTTGTGTGGGCCACGAGACACCATTGTAAGCCAGGGACCCGGTAGTGTCAGCGCTTTCAGCAGTGATGTAGATGAGACTTGCAGATCTGATGCGTGAGTAACCTAAAGTGAGGATGATGATGAAAGTTAGTTTGTGGAGTCAGGAGTAAACAAATGCCTACAAAACAGAAGGTCTACATTTCAACACTGAACACCGAAACCAGGAAACGTCATAGAGACAAATGCAGAGTTTGCACCCAGGTTCAATAATTAATTCTCCTAGTACAAGGCTGGAAAGACCCAGCTTGGTTGCCATTGAATATGCAGAAAATCAGGGGGATTTAGGTGCCCCCACGCTGACTGAGCCAGGGGTGTGATGTCTTTTTGTCAAAGCCAGCCGACTGAGCTCACCTTGACGATCAGAGAATGTCTGGGAAGGGGTGGTGTATCCACTGTGATCCGTCCTGGTTAGGCCATGTCAGTTCTTCAGGAAAAGAGTGACAGACTGACAGAATGTGAATTGATTTTTATTTTCAGGGTGTCCAGAAATATGTCCTCCATGAACTGTTGAGATTATTTTGGGTCCTAGTGGCAGGGGTCAAGGGTGTGAGTTAGGAATGCATTCTTTGTGTGACACCGGAGGACAGAGTTAGGACTGGCAGAAGAAAAAATTCCCTGGGGTGGAGGCACAGGCAGCTGTTGAGGAAGGGAAGGCTTGCCTTTGGAGAGTGCTAAGCTCTCTGTCACCAGAGATTCTGAGGGAGCCCCTAGGTGGCTGGCTGTCGGGCACGCTGTGGAAGGAACTTCTGCAGTGCCTATGTCTGCATCTGGAGGAAAGGCGTGAGCAGCGCACACAGGACGAGAGACTCCTGACCCCACCGTGCTGCTCAGAGGCGTCCCGTGCTTTTTCTAGTAGAAGTGTTGTTCTTTAAGGACATAAATTTAAAGTGGATTTTTTTCTCTCTGAGAAACTCAGTCAAGATGAGATCATGTTTCTAAAGTGCCTTTTTCAGATCGTTAATATGCAGCAGTTAATTCTTGCTGTGTCTTCTGTTTATACTGAGCTAGTGTGACTGGTTAGGGACGGATCCATTTTGCTGCACCTTTCATATT
>NW_016107374.1:448047-470525 GCF_001604975.1 Cebus imitator | reverse complement strand
AACTCCTGACCTCAAGTGATCCACTGGCCTCAGCTCCCAAAGTTCTGGGATTACAGGTGTGAGCGACTGCGCCCGGCCTGAATATCTGACATTTTTACACGATGAAAAGATTATGGACTTATAAGCAGCTTGTTAGTTTCTTTGACTTTGTGTACCATGAAAAGAAGAAACAGCGTGCCGGATGATTCTTCAGTGTGATGAAAAAATACATATTTATTACGGAAAATATAACAGAGGAGAAACAATATCTATAATTTCACTCACAGAATCAAAGGAGTAGACCTGAGATTTTTCTTCAATTATTTCTGTACAGTAAAAATAGTGGAATCATGGTGTTGTATACTTAACGGTGTCAGGCATCTTCCCGCGTTGGTAAACATTCTCTGTTGGTACTCCTGTTGTTACGGCCATGCATTGTAATTCACCTCAGATTCTCCCAGTGTTGAACGTTTTGGTTCGTTTCGGTGGTTTTATTATATTTTTTTTGAGACACCATCTTGCTCTGTTGCTCAGGCTAGAGTGCTGTGGCGTGATCTTGGCTCACTGCGGCCTCGACCTCCCAGGTTCAAGCAATCTTCCCGCCTCAGCCTCCCAAGGACCTGGGACTACAGATGTATGCCACCATTCTTGGCTAATTTTTGTATTTTTTTTTGTAGAGGTGGGATTTCACTGTGTTGCCCAGGCAGGCTGGTCTTGAACTCCTGAGCATAGGCGATCATCTGCCCGCCTCAGCCTCCCAAAGCGCTGGGATTACAGGCATGAGCCACTGCACACAACCTCCCTTAGTATCATAATAAACCCTGAAATGAATTATTTTGTATTTAAATCTTTCTGTGCATTTCGGACTGTTTCCTTAAGCTAGAAATTAGCTTTTGAAAGGTCTTAAAGGTGCAATAAAACTTGGTAGCAAGGTTGTACGGGGTTAAGAGTTCAAGACTGCTGGTTTGATGGAATGTGGTGTGTGCCTGTATTTCCTGGGATCTCCATGTTTGGGGGATTGTGCAGCCTCTCAGCCTAAGACTTGGGGTCTGCACTCTTGTGTCCTGGTTTATGCTGATCAAGGCCTGCGAGTCTAAGTCTAAAACCTGGTCCTTGTATGTTTTAAAAATGTCACAGGGGCAGATGCCATTGCCACAGGTCACTATGCAAGAACGTCACAGGAAGATGAAGAAGTCTTTCAGCAGAAGCACATTAAGAGGCCAGAAGGGCTTTTCAGAAATCGGTTTGAAGTTAGAAATGGTAAGTTAAAGTGCCCAGGTCAGAGCTGAATTCTCTTTGGACAGAGTGAATGGTTTTGAAGAATGACAGTGGGTTGTATCTGAAGATCGCTGCCCACCCCCCCCGCCCCTCCCCCTCCAGAGTAGCTTGTTTTGGATTCACATTTGAAAAGGTACAGTTACCAAGAGGGTCATTTCCCTGAGGGCCTGTGATTGTGCAGTAAGAGATATCCCAGCCGGCCAGGGTGAGGGCTGGGGAAAATTATATCAGATATTGATAATCTAGCTCTAGACATTGTGTTAATGATTCAAGTGTTCCAGAAATATCTGGGTAAATAGTTGACAGTGATAATTGGGGTGCCGTCAGTCTGCCAATGCCTTGTACGTAGCGTCAGGTGCTCAAGGGCCTGCGGTTCAGGCTGACTTTTAATGTGCTGTGTGCTGGGGATCTCTGGATCCCATAGGGTCAGCAGTCAGGCTTTGTAGCCGTGTTCACACATGAGTTTATACGTGTTAGGGAGCCAAGTTTCACCTTTCTAGACAAAAGTCAACGCCATACAGTGAGCTGGGAAGCTGCTGGCTTGTCCTGGCATACATTTGTGTGTAGAAAAGAGGAATTCCCCGCATTGTTGAGTGAAAGTGCAAGTGGAGCTCAGAGCCGTGTCAGGGAGCGTCCATCATTGTAGCCTCTCTGGAGGGCAGCGTTTCTCCTTGGTCCAGAAATTCAGATGTTGGAGGGAACCTTGTCCCCACCATCTGGGGAATAGGGGTCTCTGGGGCTGGGGCAGGGCTTTACATGCACACATTTTTTTTTTTTTTTCCAGAGGCAGGGTTTCCACTCTTGACCAGGCTGGAGTAGAGAGGCCCGATCTCCTCTCACTGCAGCCTCCGCCTCCTGGGCTCAAGTGATCCTCCCATCTCAGCCCCACTGAGTAGCTGGGACCACAGGCATGCGCCACCACGCCCGGCTTTTTCATTGTTTGTGTGTAGACGTGAGGTCTTGCTACGATGTCCGTGCTGGTCTTGAACTCCTGGGTTCAAGAGATTCTCCCACCTCAGCCTCTGAAAGTGCTGGGATTACAGGTGTGAGCCACCATTGCACGTTGCTCTTCTTGGCAGTCCATGAGGTGTGTGCTCTCATCCTGTTTCACGTGTGAGGAAGCCAAGGCCTGGATGAAGCTGTCTGACCTGGGCACCTCGGGTGGCAGAGCTGGATTTCAGCACACTTCTGCTCACCCGTAGTCCCTGCTGTTTCTCCTGTGCCAGGCCTCCGCTGAGTCCTCCTCAGCGTTGCTGAGCTCATCCTGGAGGCTGCTGCGATGGCGCAGGGCTCTGCGTGGTCAGGGATGCCCTGAGTGTGCCAGCAGTCGTCCGCCGCCCTCTGCTCTCTCTCTCCTACTTTCCTCATGGCAGAGGGTGATCAGGTAACTTCACTGACTTGAGCCCACGGAATGGCAGCCCACTCCCCTAAGACAGCCCCCCATTTCAGGAAGACATGGGTTTGAATGCAGAGTCCTGCCACTTGGGAACTCCGGGGTGGAATTCAAGTAATTGTGCACGTACAGGGCCTGAGGAGATGGAGGGTTTATTTCCGTGTTGAATAGATGCGCCTGCCTACCTCCTAGAACATGGTGCCCTGCAGAGCCGTGGGCCTTTATTATAGGCCACGTGTTCTGGAAACGTCCGACAGTACTGGTGGATGCGTTTTGTTGAGTAAGTTTGATGTGTGGGAGTTCTGACGGTGTCTTCGCTGTCACTGTGTTTTGTAGCCACACTCAAGGTTTCTATTCCATTCTTTAGTTACTGTGGCCTGGCCTGGGTCTTTAGGGAGAGCACCCGCAGGGGCAGTGGAGGGCCTGGGCTCAGGGTGGGTTAACACGTGACACCGGCGCTCCTAGGCCTGGCCTGTGGCTGGGCGGCTTTTCCCATGCACGGCGTGCTCCCAGCAGCCTGGCAGAGCGGCACGGGAGACGGTGTGTCAGTGAGGCCCCAGCACAGGCAGCCTCCTCCAAGCATCCGTTCCTGTCTGTGCTTTTCCTCCACAGTAGTTCAGTTAGGGTCGCCAGCTTGCTTTTTTGAAAATCATCGATGTTTAGTTTGTTTTAAAATGACTCAGAACTAGGAGAAAATGCAAATGGCTCCCAGTTTTCTGAGGTTTGATTGCCGTTAGATTGGGGTTGAAAGTGGATTCTGAGGCTGGATGTGGTGGCTCATGCCTGTAATCCCAGCATTTTGGGAGGCCGAGGCAGACAGATGATGAGGTCAGGACTTCCAGACCAGCCTGGGCAACATGGTGAAACCCCATCTCTACTAAAAATATAAAAATAATAAATTAGCAGGGTGTGGTGGCGTGTGCCCGTAGTCCCAGTCCCTGCTACTGCAGACAGGAGAATCACTTGAACCCAGGAGGCGGAGGTTGCAGTGAGCTGAGATTGTGCCATTGCACTCCAGCCTGGGTGACAGTGAGATTCCATCTCAAAAAAATAGAACAAACAAAAACTAGTGGACTCTGGGAAGTGCCCTGCTTCTGTGGTGACTGGATGGCCGAACTTGGTCTCACTTCTCACTCAGTTCTGTTGTCTATACCTGACAAGGGAGTGGGACTCGGGAGGCTGGGCAGTCTCAGCTCCGCCGCCTGCACCTGCGTCGCTGTGGGCGAGTCGTGTAATGACTAGGCAGGCTTCAGTTTCCCTCTGTACCGTGGGGATAATTTTCCCTCTCACGGCTGACGTGGGAATCAGCAGACGGAGAACACTAGCTACACAGAGCGTGTACTGCACGCGCGGCTGTGCCAAGCCAGGAAGGGCACATGGGCTGCTTGTGGTGCTCTCTGAGTGTAATTCGTGAGGAGTTGTTGATGAGAAAGGTTGACAGAAGCCATAAAACTGACATTCATCTTAAGTGTGTCACCACTGATCACTGAACCTGAGAGTGGAGAACTGGACAGTTCTAAGCCAGGCTTACTCACGCCTCTGCTTTGTTGCCTTAAAGCCAAAAATGGTTCTTTACAATCACATAGGGAATGTCGAAGGAACCGCAGGGGCCCCTAACAGATGTCTTTACCAAGAAAGCTAATGCGTTCACAGGTGGAGCGCTGCTGGAGGCTGTGCTGCCCGCCCGGCCGTGAACCTGGGAAAGTGTAGAGTCCTTGAACCTACCGTGGCGCGAGCACGTCTGCGGTCGCTGGAAGAAAGCGCAGCTGACACTGCGTCAGGGCAGTTTTCTGCAGGCCGCCAGCTTACTTAATTTTCCAAGATTGGGCTGAATTTATTTTAGGTTTTTTTTTTTTTTTTTTTTTAATCACTTCAGAACATTTTTTTCATGTGATGTTTCGTCTAATAAGTGTGAGTTGGAATACTTTGTCATATAAAATCCTTTGTCTCTTTGGAGCGCGAGTGTTTCTCATGTTTACCCCAGTGGTGGTTCTTTCCCTAGCAGTTGCTATTGAGTGTTGATTTCTGCTTCTGACAGGCTAGGGCTAGTCTGGCTAAGTGAACAGAAGGACACTGTTGAAAGTGAAGTATCATTATTTTTATTCCTGCAACGTCTTTTGTTCTTTATTCTTGGCAGCGGTAAAACTCCTCCAGGCAGCTGACAGCTTTAAAGACCAGACCTTCTTTCTCAGCCAGGTTTCCCAGGATGCCCTGAGGAGAACCATCTTCCCTCTGGGGGGATTAACAAAAGATTTTGTAAAGAAAATCGCTGCTGAGAATAGACTTCATCACGTGCTTCAGAAGAAAGAGGTACGAGTGAGCAGTTCCCTTTCATTAGTGCCCGTGTTCCTTTCCCGACTGCACGGTCTGGGGAGCAGCTGGGGCCTGGGAATCCCACGCCACTTCCCCTTCTCCAGGACCTTGGAGCAATAGGAGGAGTTTGCTCAGGTGCACGGTACAAGGCTCTGCTGACATCTGGGAGCATCCTAAACGAGGCTCCTTGCTCTTTTCCTCTCCTCTGCCCCTATGTGGTAGGCAGCTTTCCCTGCAGCCTTAGCAGCCAGTGGGCTGCTCCTGGGATGGCCTGCCTGCCAGGTGAGTGCCAGGCAGTGTGATGGAGAGACCCCTGTAGCGGCAGGTACTGCGCCACCATCTGCACACTGATGTGCTTGCTCGCTCGGCATAGACTCGTTTGGTGCCATCTGTTCCAGGCACTGTGCTGCTGGGCTGCGAGGACACGGTGACGCGCACACAGTTCCATCTTTGCCTCCACGGAGCTCACCTGCGAGCCGGGGGCACGGACAGGAGGCCAAGCGCTGTAAACCTAGAAAGCGTCTATGGAGGGAGGTGTAGGGCCCTGGGAGGGAAGCACCCCCGTGGTGTCTGAAAGTAGGGAATGGAGATGACAGGGCCTCAGGAAGTCACACGGAACCTGAGCCCTGAAGGATGAGAGGATGCGGGGTCCTGGAGAGGGCTGGGGAAGGGCAGTGCAAAGGCCTTGAGACGAGGAGAAGCCGGGGAGCCGGCCTGGGGGTGCCTGCCCCTGGCCCCAGGTGCTTGGGATGATCGAGTGCACCCAGGAGTTTGAGGACCGCCCGGGCAGCATAGCAAAACCTGTCTCAAGGAGAGAGCGCCCGGGGCGTTGGCAGAACAGGGTGGAGGGCGAGGGGTGGGAGCCGTCGCTCCTTTGTGTCTCTTCCTGGTAAGGAAATGGCCGTACTGTTCTACAGCAAGCCCTCTTCCCTGAAGAGCACGCCACCCCCGTCCTCTCCTCTGGTCTTCCATTTCCAGTGTCACTCTGGTGGGAGCTGTAGTCTAGAGAGACACAAACCAGAGAGTAAAAGATGCAGCCTCTGACGGGGCCGGAGTGGGGAGCGCACAGCCCAGGCTCCCCAGCCAGGACGGCTGTGGTTGAGGAAGGTGCCTCTCTCTGACTTCCCTGGAGTCCTCCCCTGAGGCCTGGGCGTCAGGCCTGGCTTTCCTGCTTCCTGCCCTTGCTCTGCTTCTCACAGGACAGTGGCCTGAAGGGGCTGACTGGGTTCGCTTTCTTCCCCAGGGCAGCTGGGTGAGGTTTTGCCGAATAGGGTCGGCCCTGGCCTTGTGTGTGCTGGCTGTGACTGGGGTCCGAGGGTGCTGGTGGGCCCCTACTCTGGAAGCAAATTGTGGGGTGAGGCCGGGAGGCCGTGGGGCCTGCTCAGGGTGTCTGGGTGCAGTGCGGGCCGCCCCCACCTCTGCCCCTCTCACAGCTGCCGCCTTCTCATTTCAGAGCATGGGCATGTGTTTCATCGGGAAGAGAAATTTTGAACATTTCCTTCTTCAGGTGAGTGGTGGTCTTTGACACAAAGAGATGGGGCTGTGTGTCTGCCCTGGGCCCGGATCTCCATCAGTAATGAAATGTTTGTTTTTTAGTATTTGCAGCCTCGACCTGGTCAGTTTATTTCCATAGAAGACCATAAGGTTCTGGGAACACATAAAGGTGAGGTGCATGCCTTGAGTTGTGGGGTTTCAGCTCTGGGAGACGTAGCCAAGGGTGCCTGTCATCCCTTCCACTCGGCTGGTGGATCATAGAAGGCTCTGTGGGGTGGCGTGGGGTGGAACAGTCGCCTTGATGAGGACTGTGTACGTTTCAAGATATGGCTGCAGCTGAAATGCTGGAGTTCATGAGAGGCACACCTCTGATTTGGAAGGGCTGTCCTGTGAGTTATGTATCAAGTCCCTGTAAAAAGAATGATTTCCTCACTGTGTAAGGAAAATGTTAAACTACACAGAACTCCATGCTGCTGCGGGGAGTAAGGTGGACATCAGGGCAGGACTTGAATCATGAAGGACCCATGTGGTGATGAGGCCAGGTGTCCCGCTTCTCCCGCGCATGCTCTTACTGCGGTGAGGCCTACGTGAGCCTGTGTTGTGCCTGGTGTGGGGGACAGGCTCCGAGTTAGTCACCAGCCAGCATTGGGTTAGTACAGTGGTGGGGATGTGCCTTCTGCTGTGATGATCAGGCAAGTCTTGACCTAGTGTGGGACTGGCCTGGAGAGCTGGGCTGCTGCTTAGGGGTGGGGCGTCTCGTGGTGAATTGGAGATCCTGAGGAGCACGGGGCTCCTGAGAGCCGGGGCTGGGCATTCCTGAGCCCGGCCTGCCCATGTAGCTGCCAGCGCTGGCCCCAGTGGGAGCCAGTTAGATGACTCGTGGTTTTCACCTGCAGTTCAGTTCACTGCAGGAGGCTGCTGGCCTAGGCCACGTGGTAAATCCATGAGGTTCTCTGCCTGCGTGCACCACCGCAGCGGGGGGAGGCAGTGAGTTTGCCATCTCCTCTCTGACACTCATTGTGAGGGTGTGGGGTGTGCAGAGCGTAGCCAGGGAAGACTTGGGCAAAGAGTGGCGGGGGCAGCCTGAGGTGGGTAGTGCATTAGATTGACACTCAGGGGCTCAGCAGGAAGGGCCCGTAGTGTCTCACAGGGCCCCCAGCCACATCCTGGCCCTGGGGTCAGGTGGTCCTGCAGCTGGGACCTGTACCTTATGGGGTATAAGGTACCTGTTCATGGCTACTGCATCCTGTGTCTAGCCCAGGCCTGGACGACGATGGGATGCGCTCAGGTGCTCGGTCAGTGCTGGCCTGGGGGGGTGGAGAGTCAGCTTCCAAGTGAGCTCCTCTGTTGCTGGGCTTGCTCTGGGCTGCCCTTGGAGGTCCACAGAGCCTCCCCCTGCTGCCCTTATGAGAAAGTGTGTGACATTCGGGGTGGAATGTGTTGCCCAGCCTCATTGAGAAACTTTCTGTAGGTTGGTTCCTGTATACCTTGGGCCAGAGAGCGAACATAGGTGGCCTGAGCGTGCCCTGGTACGTGGTGGAGAAGGACAGTGCCAAGGGCGACGTGTTTGTGGTGAGTGGGCCGGCCTTTGAGACGGCCTGGGGCTGCTTCTGGCAGGGCTAGTGGTGCTATGGACCAGGGCTTGGAAGACCCCAAGCCACCGTGGCGTCATGGAGCTGGGGACGCACTGTTGCTGTCCTTGGTCCCTGCCTTCCTGCTGTATCGTCCTGGGACTGGCCATGGTGGCAGGAGAGTTTTAAGGTATTCCTCAGGCTCTGTTGTCTGCTGGCCTCTCAATCACTGAACCCCTAGACACAGATACAGTTTCTTCACTTTTATAAAAGAACAGCGAGACTCAGAGCTTGGAGGGCTTGTCTGGTGGAGAGGGGGTGGCCTCGGTGCTGAGGATGGTTCCTGCCGTGGTAGAATCCAGTGAGGTGTGGTCAGGCAGGTGCAGATGGCCGAACCTAGGATGAAACCAAGCCTTCTACCACTGCAGGGACTTCGCCACGGTGACCACCTCACCACTCTGACCCTGGCCTCAAAGTGGGGCTGCCGGTCAGGGGCAAGCTCACCCACCTTCTCACCCCACCCCCCCCCCCCGGGATCTTGCCAGTGTCTGGGGGCATTTTGGGGCCGACAGGGGCACGAGTGCCACAGCTCAGTGGGCCAGGCCCTGGCTGCTGCCAGCCGTGCTTGGTGCAGCCTCCCCCGTGCTGCCACAGCCGGCCCATGTTGTGGCAGGAATGCTGAGGGCTTCCCTACCTTCGCATTCTGCCCCGCAGGCTCCCCGGATAGACCACCCAGCCCTGTACAGGGACCTGCTGAGGACCAGCCGGGTACACTGGATCACGGAGGAGCCGCCTGCAGCACTGGTCCGGGACAAGATGATGGAGTGCCACTTCCGATTCCGCCACCAGATGGCACTAGGTGACTGGCGGGAGGGCTTCCCAGGACGGGCCCTTTGAAGCTGAGTTTCCCGAGACCAGATTTGGGCCAGGGAAGGGAGACCCTGGGGCAGGAATGTCCCTGTTGTGATTACCTTCTATGTCCTGTGTCCTGTGCCTGCCCTGAGGGAGGCCTGGGGATGCTGGGAGCAGGCCCCGTGTGTTAGGCTGAAGCAGGCAAGTGCACTGCCCTGTACTGTCCGGCCAGGCCCAGGGCCTGGGCTGGTGCCCTGCCCGTCCCCTCTGAGCAGTGGTCTTCACCCCTGTGGGCTGGTGCCCCTTTTTCCCTGGGGCCAACCAGGCAAGGCCTTCGCCCCCTCCAAGGGTCCCTCTCTTCTACCCAGTGCCCTGCGTGCTGACCCTTAATCAAGATGGCACTGTGTGGGTGACGGCCGTGCGGGCTGTGCGTGGCCTTGCCACGGGACAGGTGAGTGGGGTCCTGGGGGGTGAGCCCAGCTGCTGCTGTGCTCCGGGAGGACTGCACTGCTTTTCACCCTACCAGGACACCTGGGTTACAGAGGAAGGGGCTGAGTCCCAGATGTAGGGTGGGAGCAGGTCACACCGCTGGTGAGGGCACAGTGTGACCAGCCCCTCCCGGGGGCTCCTGCAGTGACAGCTGTGAGAGGATTTCCACTCTGATGTCACCAGCCAGCTCCTGCTTGGGCCCTCAGAGGCTCAGCTCCCTGTGACTGTCCCACTCAGGGAGAGGCACCCTGAAGACCTCCTCTGGTGAAGCTGCTGGGTGCCCCAGGCCTCTCCTCACCTGTTAGGCAACAGCAAACCCTGCTCCCCCTGGAGCTCCAAACATAGGCCAAGCCCCGGAGGGACTGCTCTGCCCCTACCTGCCCTGGGCTGGCCCCCTTCGGAACCCCTGATGCCAGGCCCTCTCTGCCCTGCAGTTTGCCGTGTTCTACAAGGGGGACGAGTGCCTGGGCAGCGGGAAGATCCTGCGGCTGGGGCCGTCCACGTACATGCTTCAGAAGGGCCAGCGCCGAGCTGGGGTGGCCACCGAGAGCCCCAGTGACAGCGCAGAAGAGGGCCCAGACCTTCGTCCCTCGCTCTGACAGAGATGGAGCTGCTGGGAGGAGCCTGGAGAGCAGGGCCCTGGGCTGGGCGGCTAGTGAGCAGTCCGGTCCCCAAGGCCCGGCCTGCTACAGCCCAAAGCGGAGAACGCTGGGCTGCTCAAGAGTCCAAAAAGCCTGCAGGGGCCTGGCGAGCCCCAGAGAGAGCCTCGCCTCCAGGCTGGAGCTCCGGCTGCCAGAGCATCTGCTGGCTGATGGGGTGGCCTGAGTGCCCTTTTGCCTCCCCTGGGAGAGCTTCCCACCTCAGCACAATGAGGGGACCCTGTGGAGGGGATGCAGGGACGGCGTGGAATAAACATTCTTTCAAGGACACAGAGTATGGCCGCTGCCTTCACGGGGGCCCTCGTGTGGAAAGGCAGGTGGACTGCAGGAGCAGCCACAGCAACTGAGGTCTGAGCCGCCCCATCCACTGCCTTGGGATCCCTGCTGCTCTGCCTTGAGGGCAAGGGCCCCTGCTCCTAGACCGCAGAACTCGTGTCCGGGATGCGGACCGGTGTCCTCAGCTCCTGCCTCTTGCTGGGCGGGAGCCTTGGTGGTCACTGGTGCTTCAAGAATGTTCCTGCTGGGACCAGAGGTGCACTGCCCTTCTCTGGGGGAGAAGGTTCCAGAGGCAGCACGTCCCTTCAGCCCACAGTGAGCACCCACAGGGAAACAGACAGGGCCCCACCCTCTGACATGCAATGGCTCAGAGAGAGGTCCTCTCCCATCCCCCCACCCCAGGATCCTTGCCCCTTAGAGTTCCAGTACCACTGGGACTGCTGGTGGCAGCAGGGCCACCCCAGGGTCAGAGCTCTCTGGCAGCTCCCCAGCCCAGCAGCTGGTCCAGAAAGGACAGGCAGCTGAGTGGGCACCTGCCTCATGGGGCCCGTGTGCAGAGCCTAGGGCTGGAGGCACATCTGGATGAGCACACCCATGCATGCACCCTGGTATCTCAGCCTGGCCTCAGTCCCTTAGCCCACTTCGGGGTGCTGGGAGTAGACCAGGCCCTCTGGCCCTGGAGCATGAAAGGCCTAGGAGCTGTAGCAGGGAGTGGGCTTCCTTTTGAACATGGCTAAGAGACAGGAGCAGTGTGACCCAGTGTACACCTGCAGAGCAGACTGGCCGCTGCTGTCCGGAACACAGGAAGGGAGCGGGTAGGGCAGGGAGGCTCTAGGGGTTTAGAGGAGGATGGCGGATGGCGGGAAGAATTGTATTAAGGAAGCTCAGGGAAAGGCAGACAGGTGCCGTGGAACAAGTTGACACCTCAGGTGGTGGCCCGAGCAGGTGGGGTTTCCTTCTCTTTGTGGTCTGGAGAGCTGGATGGTACCCAGAGGGCCTTGCCCAGATGCCTCAAGTTCTTGCTGGTGCCTCAGGATGGGGACTGTCATGGGCCTAGCGTCCATCCTGACCTCTCCTGTCTCCCCACTGGGTATCCCCTGACCTGGGGCAGCCTGCCTTGTAGCCTAGCCCCATATACCTGGGAGCGTCCTGAAGGTGAGGAGTGGGCCAGAACCCGAAGGCGGCTTCTGAGACCTGCCGTGCTCCAGGTGAGGAAATGGGGCTTGGGGTGGAAGTGCAGCAGCCCTTGCTGGAGAGGGCTCTTGCGGGGGGTGGGCACCTCCACCAGGCAGGCAGAGCACTGGCTGGTGGGACCAGACAGGCCCCTGGGCATCCTCGGCTCAGCTGAAGTGCCGCCTTTTTTCTGCTGGCTCAGCCCAGCACTGAGCCTCCCTGGGCTCAGGTTTCCCCTGATTTATGGCTGTGGCTGGGCCTCCAGCCTGAGAACTGAGGGTGGGAGAGCCCCTCGGTGCTCACTGCTCTGCCTAGGCCAGCCCTCCCAGGTCATAGGAACATGGGCAAGAGGGAGGTGGGGTGGCCATGCAGAAGGTTGCGTGGGCACCAGGTCAGCACAGGTGAGGCTGCCCTCCATGACCAACAGTGGGCTCCACTGTCCTGCCAGCCCCAGGGCCTGTGTATTGGCCAGTGGAGGAAGTGGGCACACAAACCTGCCTCTGCCCCTTGGGCCCCAGGCTCCACTGGCGACAGCTTCTCCTGGCTGGCAGGGCTCCCCTCTCTGCAGAAGGCACAACTGCCTGCTCATCCCCCACAAGGCCACCGGCCAGCTCTGGAGGGCTTCGGCGCAACATCTCAAATTCAGCAGAAGCTGTTGGCTGGGGGGTCAGAGGGCCGAAGGTCTGGGCTGCTCTCCTGGCCTCTTTCCTACCACTCCCCAGCACCCAAGGCTGGCACACTCCAGAAGCTGTGTCCCTCAGATGACCTTTTGAAGACTTGGGGTGCCCCAGGAGCACAGGCAGGCAGGTAGCCCCTCCTGCCTGTGTGGGCACCCCCCGTGGCCCGGCCTTAGCCACTTGCCACCCTATCCATGAAGACAGAAGGGGAAGGAAAGGAAGAAAAACATCTTCCGGGCCAAGAGCTGGATGCTCATACCTCTCTACTCCCCGCTCATAACACAAATGAAAGCAAAGCCCTCGCTCTTCTGTCCCCCTATGTTGTTTCCAGGATAATCTCAGTGAGACGCAGGTCCCAGGATGGAGTCAAACACCCTGAGCCTGCCTTCAGCCCAGTCCCTGGCTCCCATGCTGCCCCATGCCAGAGGCTTGCCTGGCCCAAGCCCTTTCCTTCTTGGGGAGTCTTTTTTTTTTTTTTCCTTTTCAAGAGATAGGATCTTGCTCTGTTACCCAGGCTGGAGTGCAGTGGTGTGAGCACAGCTCACTGCAGCCTTGACCTCCTGGGCCCAAGCAATCCTCCTGCCTCAGCCTCCTAAGTACCTGGGACAACAGGCATATACTACCACACGCAGCTAATTTCAAATTTTTTTTAGAAACAGTCTTGCTATGTTGCCCAGGCTGGTCTTGAACTCCTGGCCTCAAGCGATCTTGCCTCAGCCTCCCAAAACACTACAGGCATGAGCCCCTGTGCTAATTTTTAGCAGCTAATTTCTAAAAATTGTAAAGGCCGGGCAGAGTGGCTCATGCCTGTAATTCCAGCACTTTCAGAGGCTGAGGCGGGTGGACTGCCTGAGCTCAGGAGGTTGAGAACAGCCTGGGCAACACAGTGAAACGGCGTCTCTACTAAAACACACACAAAAAAATTAGCTGGGCGTGGTGGCATGTGCCTATAGTCCCAGCTACTCAGGAGGCTGAGGAAGTAGAATTGCTTGAACCCAGGAGGTGGAGGTTGCAGTGAGCCGAGATTGCACCACTGCGCTCCAGCCTGGGGGACAGAGCAAGACTGTCTCCAAATAAAAATTGTTTGTAGAGATGGCCCCCAGCTAATTTAAAAAAATTATAGGGATGGGGTCCCGCTGTGTTGCTCAGTCTGGTCTTGAACTCCTCCCTCAGCCAGCCAAAGTGTTGGGATTACAGACATGAACCACTGTGCCTGACCCTCCTTGGGGGTCTTAACAAGCCTTGCCTCCAGGGTGGGGAGCCCAGGGCAAGGCTAAAACGCTGTGATTAAAGCGGCTGTAGTCACCCGTTACCTGGGCTGGGGGAGTCTGGACGTCCCGTGGCTTGGACAGTGTTTCTGCTGCTGTCTGTTGAAACGTGATCACAGAGGGGCTTGTTCTGCCCTCGAGCACCCACCACGGTCTGCTGCCGATGCTCTCCGGACGCACTGCGGAGCACTGGATGGTTCTCAGCTGGACATCTTGGCCTGGCTGATGGGCAGGCGGGCTCCGGGCGGCTTGGACTGCTTTCTCTTTCTCAAATGTTTCTGATAGTTTCCTGTAAATCATGGCTTTGGGGTTGAGGTAGAAATATTCTATCACATTAGCCACTGAGCATTCTGGGATGTAAATATTAGCAGGTGAACCGCGGAGAAGGCAAAACCTGAAAAATGACCCGAGGCATTGGTGTGTTCGCGGTTTTCTTCACTTTTCTCAGATTTGAACCGGGGGTGTCCCGAATCTGTGGTGCTATGCAGCCAGCACCGGGACAAGGACTTTAGAGAGGCCTGGGGAAATGGGGGTGCTGTGGGCTGGAGTGTTGGGGTTCCCATTTTTCTCTTTGCTGTCACTACTTTTCCCTAAGGGTGGGCCCTGCTGGGTGGAACCTTGAGGCAGTGCAGGTGGCTAGAGCTCTGGAGAAACCCATCTTACTGGACGGAGAAACCAAGAGAAGGGACCCCAGGAGTGAGAAAATGCAAGGCAAATCCCAGCAAGGAGAGGGCTGGAGAAGCAGACTCCCAAATCCTCTGCACGTGCTGACACACGTCCCTGCTCACCCCACCTGTGAGTGCAGGCAACGACCCAGAACAGCCGAGTTCTAGGGCCGGCCTGGTGGTGGACCTGCAGCTCATGGAAGGAGACACAGAACCAGGGGTCAGGACCTAACCGGGTTGCCTGCTGCTGAAACAGATGAAATGACACTTACAACAAGGGTGTCAGCAACCCAGAGTCTAACACTCCACGTGACAGGTGAGGATAATCCTGTAGCCACTCAGCACACAAAGAACCGGGAAAATGCAAATAGACAGATTTCAGCCCCAAGACATTCAAACGTTGAAATGATCCCAGAAGTCACGGCAGCCCTAGTTAGAACCACGCTTCATGAAGTAAAGGTGAACACTCTTGGAATGAATGGAAAACGACGCGCCCAGCAGAGAAATACAAAGGAACCAAGTGGAAATTTAAAAACTTCAGTGTTTGAAATAAAAAATTCACTGGGTGAGTTTAGCAGCAAAATTAAGATGACAGAGGAAAAACATCAGTGAACTTGAAGATGGAGCACCAGAAATAATCAAATCTGAAGAACAGTTAGAAAAAAGAATGAAGAAAGATGAACAGAGCCTCAGGGACCGGTGGGAAACCATCACAAGATCTGACATCTGAGTAGCTGGCGTTGCAAAAGGGGAGGAGAAAGATCAGTGCAAGAAAAGAAAACTGAAGAAGTCATGGCAAAACCTCCCGAAATCTGGTGAAAGACATGCATTCACAGATTCAAGAATCTCAGGAAATGCCCGAGGAGGACCGCCCATTGAGGCTGCGGCAGGCCAGCCAGGGAATGGACAAAGTCTGGACTCAATGTTCCACTGGCCAGCGGAGCATGGGACATGGACAGCTCAGCGGCACGTCCGTCAACCGTCCCTTCCACAGCCACCTGGGGTGCAGGGAGGGGCAGGTGTGTGTATGGAGAAACACCAGCACCGCAGATGTACAAATTCAAAAATCTTAATTTATTGTAGACTCTTCTCATTTGAAATTCCAGTGTTTTGGACATTAATAAATACACATCTGTTAAAACCGTCCAGTGTCTCATCTCTCCCATAAAGTCTTAAGTAATAAAAATAGGTTTCCGTTTCTCCTGTCTCAAACTGACAGTTGTTTTTTGGTAACAGTTCCGATCAAATTAAAAATTACACCTCATGATGCTGGCTGTGGAGTATGTGAAAAAAATAAAATAGAACAAACAAAAAAATTACAGCTCGGGGCGGACCCCGTTACAGTGAAAGGGGACTGCTGGAAGACTTAAAAGCCTTTCCGTACTTGTCAGGGGCAAACGTCCAAAGGGAGCAGACTTTTGTATCTTCGGAAGACCGCTCACCTGGTGAGGCACATAACTCACTCAGGTGTGAGGGCTGTGGGCTCATTTCCTCCTACCGTCCTGGACCGTTTTCAGCTCTCCTCTTCCTCTCGCACACAGGCACCTGCTGACAGTGCTCACATTTTCATCAGGGTAAAGTTTAAAACTGAGTGTGGACATCTCTGCCTTTCACTTGATTTTCACCCTACTTTATGGTTTCTATTAGGAAGCAGCTGTGCGGATCACTGATTTGGGCACCTGATTTGGAGAACAAAGGAAACGCTAAAACCAACCGTGTCTGAGTAGTCCTGGGCCCTGTTCCACAGCCCCTCGGGCCACGCTGTGTCAACTGCCTGCAGTGGGCCCGTCCCTGATGTGAATTTCCAAAAACAGTTTGGTAACCGCTGAAGAGTGTGACTGTGGCTTTGTCCCTCTGCACAATTGGCCATTTGAAGCAAAATGAAGTAATTGGTCAGACTTCAGGGGTTGGGACCCCTGCCTGCCTGGAGATCCTCCAAGTCTCAAGGAGCTAGAAGATTGGCAGGAGGGACGGAACAGCCTGGAAGACCACACGCCTCTGCCCAAATCAGGAGCCTGCAACACTTTAAGGTCGCAGGTCCCACTGGGAGCAGCAGTACAGGGCAAAGCCACCCCCACCTGCAGCTCCCGGGCCACCTGGGAGGGGGTGAGGGGAGACGGTGGTGGTCAGGGAACGACCAGGTGGAAAATGACAGCTGTGTGACAACCGTGCCCCACCGTGACCTCAGCAGGGCTCCTCACACCTGTCTAGTCCCAGACTGCCCTGTCTAGAATTCACACAGCTGGGACAGACGGCAGCAGAGGGCGAACACACGCATGGCGAACACAGCGCGGACCCAGGGGGCCCGTGGGGAGGGCCCACGCCATCCTCGCTGTCCGGCCAGGCAGCGGTAGGGCTTCTAACCGCTTGGTTTTAGCCCCACTGCCAACGTATTGTCCACCTTTGATCCGCTGGGGTGACAGTTTTGTCAACCCATGCCAGATTCAAGTACAACTGTGCAATCTTCTTTACAGAGAAGACAGCAAGAGATCATTCCACGGATCTCCCGGGATCAACAAAGTCAGCACAACTACAAAATATACACAGGTTTCACCTCCTCCGAGTCCCATACAAACGTATAAAAGCATCTACACCTTCTCCACGTTTGCAAAGCAACTTTAAGACAAGCAGTGTCTTTGCAAAGGGCTGCCAGCCACGGCCCTGCACTGCCGTGAGATGTCTGCACGGGCGGCGCTGGACCACAGTCTTTGGTCTCTGCCCAATGTCCCTGAACTCTGGGCAGCCTTTGGGCCTGGTCTGGGGCCCCGCTCACCGTTTTGGCTCTGTCTGCAGTCTTAGGACCCAGCGGTGCTGGCCTGGTGGTCCGCGCCCCCCTCATGCCTGTGGCCTTTGGCACTTGTTACCAGGTCTGACAGACCCTGAGCTCCTGGGAGGGCCAAGACCTTTGTGTGTGGATGATCAGCTGGGGGGCTGTCACCGTGGGGACCACCACACTCAGGGCCCACTTCACTCCAAAGGCAGTGGCCCCTCGGGCTCCAAGGTCCGAGGGCTCGGCGACGCGGCAGCCTGTGTGGGGGTGACGGGCTTGCCTCAGGGTTTCCTGATGGTTCAAATTGAAGTTTCATTACTGCCTCTGCGCGTGGGAAGAAGCCATCAAGTAGGTGAGGGGTCAGTGAGGGTAGTGGCTGGGTGGGGTCCAAGGTCACACAGGGGCAGGACCCCCCTATCAGGGGAGAAGGGGCGTCTGGGGGATCCAGGGAGGGCAAGCTCATGTTGGATGTGGCTGCCCTCGGGAGGCAGGAGAGGGGACCAGGACCAGCCGTGGGCCTCTGTGCTGCTGGTCTGAGCAGAGCACGAGGAATTCACGTGAGAAACCCTTTGGTAGGGATGTCCTAAAGACCTGGCTTCTCCCTTAAGAGTCTGGAGGGAGGGAGGAGCGACAGGGAGAGGTCTGGGGCCAGAATCCCAGCTCCATCCTGCCCCCTTCACCCGGGGATTCTGGGAGTCTCCGTATCCTCAACCACAAGGTGGGTCCCAGTGGTCCCGGTTGGGGACAGTGCTGATCAAATGCAAAGCCCCCCCACCTTAGACTCCTGGCTGGGGCTTCAGAGTCCCAGAGGCCTGGGACGTGCCCCCAGGATAGGGGGTCTGCCCATCTCCAGGGGATCCTCCTGACCTCAGCTGCAGTGCCCCCCCATCACTGCCTGGGCTCCCTCAGCAGTCAGGGCTGCAGGTGAGGTGGGTGCCAGGTCCCTGACCACTGTCCCCTCTCTCTCCTGACCCAGGACAAGGGGGAGGTGGGTGGCCCCCCACCCCGGACGCCCAGGCTACTCACTCGGAGTCAGAGCCGTCGGCCTGGGTGCTCCCAACGCGCACATTCATGGCCGCTCCATTGAGGTGCTCACGCCCCGGCTCCCTCCCGGGGCTCTTGACCATGATGGCGCCGTCCGGGCCCCCAGAGCCCAGGGAGGATGTGCGCGAGGACGCGGGGCTCTGCTCACAGTGCGCCAGCTTCTCCCGGAGCCGGCCCTTCAGCATCTGCTCCGTCAGCGTCAGTGGCGGTGGGTAAGTGACTTTATTTTTCAAGATGCCTGAAAGGAGGAGATGGGGCAAGGTCACGTCCGGGTGATGCTGCCGGGGCAGCGGCGGAGCCTCGTGCCTTAGAGCCAGCCTCAGCCTCTGTACTTCCTGCTGGTTCCCCAGTTCCCAGGGCTAGGCCGGAGGGCCACCTCTGTCCCGCCCAGGCCCTGACCTGCCCCACCAGCCCCACCCCCACCTCCAGACCAGGGACTGGCCCTTCTGGGTCCTCCAGCCTCCCACTGCAGCCCCGGCCTTCCCAGGCACCTTTCCTCTGCTCCGGGGGCTGGCTGCTGGCAGGCCTGACCGTGCCCCCGCTCTCCCGGTCTGGGGGGCGCTCGCCGCAGTGACCGCCCTGCTCCTCGAGGTGCAATTCCACGCTGACCTTGGTCTCCACCTTCAGGCGGGGCTGGCTGCCGGGATCCTCAGGATCCTCACTGTCACTGCCGCCTAGGCTCTGGTTAGGCCAGATGGCTGGGACGTGGTTGACCATGGCGTCCCCTGAGGCATGAGGGTGGCACTCAGCAGGCAGTGGCACTGCCACTCAAGCTGTGCCCCTGAGCGCCACAGGTCTGGCGGGTCCTGGGGGGGCTCTGGCCTGCCTCTCCCAGACCTGCAGGCCTGGCAGGGCTGAACCCTAAAGGCGGGGAAACCGAGGCCCAGGAGGGAGAGTCCTGGCAGCAGGGCTGTCACTGGGCTGGCCCCCACCCCCTGCTGTATCTGTCCCGGTAACTACACATGCCTGCCCTCCCACCCCCACAACCTGACCTGGCCCTTGCAGTGACGGCCCACAGAACCACCCCCCAGATTTCCTGCCTCTGCTTGGGGATTTGGCACGGGGAGCACTCCAGAGGCTGTGGGGGAGCCCAGCCAGAGTTTCCCAAACCCAGGCAGTCCTTCCATGTGACAGCGGTGCTGCTGGGCATGTCCTGGGAGGCAGGGACCCAGCCACAGCCAAGGCCTGCCTGGAGCCTGCTGTCCGCAGCCTAGCTGGTCCACTGTGCCCCATGCACTCACCTTTGGGGGTGCTGTGGATGGCGCCCCTGGCCGGGTCCCATTTTTCCTCAGCCCCCACCCCGTCGTCCTCGCTGTCTGACGAGTGTGAGGAGGCGTAAGAGCTGCTCTGCTCATCCAGGGACAGCTCACTGTCCGAGTCAGAATCGTGGCCTGTGGACGGGCGGGGCACAGGGAGGTTCAGGCCCCAGAAGGTGAGGGCGTCCCACCAAGGGCCAGGTCTCTGCTGAGCATGGTGAGGCTGCCAGCACTTCTCCAGGGGCAGAGTCCAGTGACTGAAGGGACAAACAACCCTCGGGGTCCTCCCCCCGCAAGGAAGCCATACCAGAGGGGTCTTTGGAGCCTTTAGGCAAGAAGGACGAGTCTGGCTCTCCGTGGCTGCCCCGTGCCTGCCCAGAGGACATGCTGAGCTTCTGGATCCCTTCATCCCTAGAGAGGCCAGGGAGGGTGGGACAGGAAATGCTGGAAAGTTCTCTGGAAGATTCTCTACCCCTACCCTTCTGTGTTCCCATCAAAACAGCTTCCTGAGTGTGGGGGGAACACGTGGGGGAGAGAATGGGGGGAAAGGTGGGAGGAAAAAGGTGGGGGGGAAGGTGGGGGAGAAGGCAGGGGGCAAAGGTCTGGGGTGAAGGTCTGGGGAAAAGGTCAGGGGAAAGGTGGGGGGCAAGTTCTGGGGGGAAGGAGGTATCAGTTGAACGGCAGGACACAGGTGGGGGTGGCGGGGGCAAAGCCACGTCCCCCGACCTGGAGCAGGAGCCTGACCTGATGGTGCTGTCCAGCGAGGCGGTGGACTCGCCCAGGGCGGTGCGCAGCATGTCCGGCCCGTCACCGAAGGTAGTGTTGCAGTTGAGGGAGCGCTGGGGGAGGGGACGGGGGGGGAGGGGCTGGTCACTGCCAGGTGGAGGCCACCACATGACCACCGCCGGGGATGGCTCTGTCCCCACAGCAAGTGCCCCACACCCACACCCTGGCTGGGCCCCTGCCCGGCACACAGAGTCGGGGGCTGGCCCTGAGCAGCCAACCCTCACTGCGAACAAGAGCCTCCAGCAGCTGAGGGAAGCGCATCCCGGCCCACGCTGCCGCCCTCCCTCCCTACGGCCACTGCTTCTGGTCAGCGTCCTCGGTGGTCCTGGCCCCCTCTTTCTAAGGCCTGGAGAAGCTGGGCTAGGACGCGACCAAGGCCCTGTCCCGCCGATTCTATCACTTTCTGGTTCTGTCCCCAGCAGCCACACTGTGCTCCGTGGGCGGCTCTGCCATCCCCCATGAGGTCGCACAGACCGCAGGGCTGCGGCTGACACTCCATCCTCCTCCCGCCGAGCCCCCCGCTGCTCTCAGTGCCGCCCAGCTCCCAGGCCCTCCATGTCCCCGGTGCCTTGTACCGTCAGCAGCATGGCCCTGGTGGTGGCGGATTCCTCCAGGTGCAGCTTCCTCCCGCTGAGCACACCCTTCAGGTGCTTCCGGACCTCCTGGCTGAGCACGCAGTGGAAGAGGAGGACGCAGGGTCCCTGGAGGGAGGACGGCGGCTTCAGCCCTGGTGCTGCCTCCCCAGGAGTTCGCCTGCCCTTAGGCGCCCCAGCACAGCAGAGCGGGGCTCACACCACACCCTCGGCCTCCCCTGCTCAGGGACTGCCGCTTTCTGGGGGGCAGGTGGGGAAGCTCAGAAAGCAAGAGGCCTGCACCAGGCCCCGGTGCACTGGAGACGGTGAGGGCCCGGCTCCGGCCAGTCTTCTGGGCGCGCCTCCCACAGTCCTCAGGGCTCTCTGGGGCCCCCACTGTGTCGTAAGGCCACCTGCTAGGCAACCCTTGAAGTGGTCATTTCTAGAAGTGACCATCTTTAGGCAGCAGTGGCCCAGAAATGGCCATTTCTGCTCCCTGGAGACGCCAGCCTAGCCCTGGGGCCATCGTCGCCAAACACAGGGCGGAAGAGGCACGGGCCCCTGCACTGGCTGAACAGGGGGCTGAGTCCTCGCAGACCCAGGAGGACCCCACGCAGGGCCCAGGCAGGGCTGCTTTGCGACGGCAGGCCTCCGCCACCTCGCGTCACAGCCCGGCCAGGCAACTCAGCACCACCTACCTGTAAGCCACTGAAGACAGCGAAGAGGTAGTGAAAGCTCAGAGCGTCACGGTTCACGGCCAGCAGCCCCAGCAGCCAGGTGGCACTGATGAGCAGCAGCAGGAGGAAGGCGGTCCTCAGCAGGGAGCTGCGGGAGGGCAGGGTCAGCCCTGTACCCACCGCCGCCCGCCCCTACCCCCTCCCTCCCTCCCTTGCTCTCTGTGCGTCCACCCACCTGCCCGTCCACCCATCGTCTGTCCACCCAGCCATCACCCAGCCATCACCCACCCTGCTCCCTTCCTCCCCCCCTAGCCAGGCACGGACTCATCCAGGAACCAGACAGAGATCGTGTTAGTGGGGATAGTGGTGGAATAAATTAGGGAGCAAAAAATTAAGATGAGAAAACAGGAGCCATGTCGGTGACACCAGGCCAGGGGCCTGAGCCACGCCCGTGGCTGTGCCAGCTCCCGTGAGACACCCTGTGGAGGGCGAGAGGAAGAACCCAGGCCTGCCCCTGACGAGCTGTGACCCTGCACACCACTTCCCGAGCTCTGCCTCGGTCTCCCCATCTATAAAAGGGGATGACAAAGGTGCATTCCCTCCCAGGGTTCAGAGGGGATGGAGCGCATCAGGGTGACAGAGGCCGCAAGGTCCTCAGGTCAGGGGTGGCACTGAAGAGGGGAACTGCTGAGGCCACGCCCTCCTGGGCCACCCTGAATCCGGCCTTCCAGCCACTCACCAGCCCCTTCAGACTCTGCTGTCTCCTCCTGACCCCCAGCCCCTGCTCAAGCCTTAGACCTTTGCCCACCCCTGGCTCAGTCCCATCTCTGCCAGATCACCAGAGGCCACCTAGTTGTCCAACAGATGCCCCTATCATCCCCTCCTGACCCCCTCATGGCTCCTGGACACCGTGCTGAGTCCTCCCATGGTGTCGCCTGCTCCTCTGGGGGACTCCTAGGTCCCCTCTCCTCCCTAGAACACTAGAGGCTCCTGTTCCACTAACCCCCTCTGATGGTGGGGTAGGGGATCTCCACTCCAGCAGCCCCAGCAACACCCTCATCACCCACCAGAAGCTTCCATCTTTCCTGCCCCGCCCATCTCCACTCTGGTGACTCCAGGCAGCCCAGTGCTGACAACACATCTTAACGTGAGACGCTTCTGTGCCAGGTGGGAGGGACAGAGGCCCAGGGTTTGCTGCTGCCAGCCCCCTCCCCTCTGCTAACCTCCTCCAGCCCCTTCCCCTCGGCTAAGCTCCCCCAGCCCCTTCCCCTCAGATAACCTCCCCC